>NC_142199.1:10520833-10856666 GCF_026936395.1 Plectropomus leopardus
TTTAATTTTGTCTTCGATGGGAGGATTTTGTACAACTGAAGGCATTCATATGATATGAGATGTTTGGTTTATTTTAATTAAAAAACACTATCAGATTAGATATCTGGGACCATTTGTGACACACTGGGATGCTGTGATCACTAAGTAGAGCTTACTTACCTGCTGGAATACACTTTATTCCCGAGTGTGCCTGCAGGTGGTGTTGTCGTAAAGCCCCCTTTCTTCTGCTCTGTGGTTTCATCCTGAAAAGACACTCCTGCGTCTCACCTGTCCTACTTTTCTCGAGATGCTCATCAAGTTTAAAAGCTAAACAAATTGTGTATTTGTTGTCTATAAGCTGAACCCCCTAAACAAGTCACCTCGGCTGGATAAATCTTATACACGTTTACATGACAAAGACTTCAGTGCAGTATCAGTCACAGCAGTGCAGATGAATGGAGGTCATAACTAACAGCGCTGTATCCTTCTATTCAAAATAATTAAATCTAGGGTCCAGCAGAATTTGAAACTGACACTTGAATAAAAAGATAGCTCTTACAGCTGAGCAGCAGGCTAGCTGTAAAATTTAGACACATTTGGTCTGTAAAGAAAAAGTGTGTGCTCGTGTTACTGACCCTGCTGTCTCACAAAGCCTCTGCAGGCTGCAGCCTTTAATGCCATAATAAGATAATAAGACCAGAGATGTATATACTTGCGTTTAACTACACATGTGCATGATGGCTGCCTTGTGTATGCTGCGTCTGTTTGGAACGCTGGCCATGTCTTCAGAAACCAATGTTATTTGTCTGCAAAAGATAATATTATTATTAACAGGAGGGGCAGTATGACAAACATACTCGCCATTGTCATGACATTTTTGATTTCGAAGCCTTACAGACCGTACGTGATGGCATTGATTTGACTTTTTCTCCCTTTATCTTGTACCAGGGATGATGTTTTTCTGTAGGGCAGCCTGGAAACTAACGTCGTTTTCACTCGCCAAAAAGCCAATGGGATTTTTTTCCATTGGATGTTGGATCACTGAAGAAAATAAGCTCTGTGGTAAACAAACATTTATGGTACTTTTACGTTTTGTTCAGCAAGGTAATCTTAACAAATGAACACCACTTTCATGATTTTTGAATTATGAAAGTGTGTACCAAATTTCATGGCAATCTGTTTAAAATTAGTCTGGATATTTCAGTCGAGACCAAAGTGTCGAGGCAACCAGTCAGCCAACAGAGCATCCCCAGAGTTCTGTAGCTACTGTGTCTTAAAATAAGCACTGGATGAGGGAGTCTCCAGTCTCTGAGGCTTCATGTGCTGCTGTCAGTAGAAATCCACTCAGTTATGCTAAAACCAACTGTAGGATGCAGAAGGATTAGAGGTCAGCTCGGCCAAACAGCAGCAACCTGCAGCTGGTCAGAGGTCAGTGTTTTGCCAAAGTACACTTCAGCAGAACACACACTTGCTGAAGGAGCAGTTTGAGTCGGGTCATGTGGTTAAAATGCAATTTTTTCACTGCACCATACTCCTGCCAACCCACAAGATTTATATTCCCACGGTCATGGAAAACCTGGAAAAGTTATGGGATTTATTTAACGTTCACATTTTCCAGGCCTGGAAAAGTCATTCAATGTAGCTCTACTATGTGTCGACGCCCATATGTCTCTTATGTTTGAATGTCATATGTTGGAAAAATGCTTGGTAGGTGCGGCAAAAAAAAAAAAAAAAAAATCCTTTGGGTTCTTGAAAAGTCATGGAAAGGTTTTGACATTTTGTCCATGCCAATTTGTGGGAACCCTGTACATCGTCAGCTCCAGCAATCATATAGTCTTTTTTATCTCTCTTGTACAAGCAAAGTCGACTTTGAGAGGAACTTGCTGAAGTGCTGATTGATTAGTTTCAATAGAGGGTATTGATGTTTCATGAGCAGCTTCTGTTGAAGTACTTGGCAGCGCTGCGAGGCACACTGGTCTCTTTCAGTCAGAAGAATAACAGCAAAGCCGTGTGAATTAGCCTCGTCATTAGGATACAAAAGGACGACCATTTTCTAGCCCATCTCCCGTCCTCTCACACACCCTCCAAGTAATTAAAAAGTGATAACTTCTAATCACAGTTTCATTCCTGTCAGCATTTCTGCGTCACCATTATATCACAGGGCCTCGTTTTGTTTCAGGGCGGAGATTGGAGCGGGTTTTCGGCGGGAGCGTGATATGTGTGTGTTTGTGTGCCAAGGACAGGATGGAGGGGTCGCTCTGCACATGTTTGACCCTCAGTTGGAGTGAGCCTAGGCCATTTCACAGGAAAAGGGGTCATCAGACACATTGTTCTCTCTGTCTTTTTATTGTCTCCTCTCTACCTTCTTTCTTTCTGTCAGTCTTCTTGCCTTTTCATTCTCCGTCCTCCCCACATCTCCACCCCCCTTCCAGAATTATCCCTCAATCAGTCATTTTACTTTCCTTTCTCTTCATTGTGAGGTAAAGGTGTAAAGCGGCGAAGAGGCAGACATTAAGGCGATTAATTGGCAGCTCCATCGTCGCCGTCGAGCGCGGCGAGATCTCATCTTAATTGAATGTCGCTCTCACCGCTAATCCCGCCGCTTTGAAACCCCCATTTAGAAATCCTCTGCGACAAAAGGCTCTGTGTGTAATCGCTGTGTATCAGCCCCCCCTCGTCTCCTCGCCACCCACCCTGGGGTAAGAAAAAGCTCCTTTTTGTTTCCTCATTTGGGTGTTGAAGAGGGTGGTCTCTCTCCCGGCTAAAAGCTTGTTAAAGAGCCATTGCTTAGGGCTAACAGTGGAGGGAGGAGGGGGGTCGCGAGGGGTCTCAGCCACCCTGGGGACACAATCTGCCCCCAAGGAAAGAGCATTAGAGGGGATATTGGAGTGCGTGAGAGTGTGCTTGGACCACCGCTGAGATTCACTTGGTTGTCTAAATAGATTTAAATCCGATCCAAGAAATAAACACCTAATGTAACTTCACATTTTCATAAATTTCCAATATCTCCTCCCAGAGCCTGCTGTGCTCTGAGTTGACCACCTGCACCCCGTGTGTTACCGCAGCTTCATCACAGAGGTATTTAAAACCTCCCAGGTCGCCACCTGAGTCTTCTCAAGTGTCTCTCACGCAGGAAGTAGCGGATTGTCTTTGTAATTCCTCTGGTTTTGAGTAACAGCACTCTGAAATGTCTTGTTGATAAAAATAAGCCCTGACTCAAAGTCTCGCACTGAAATAGAATTCCAGGAGTCATTTTTCTTGATTTCACTCGTTATCATCGAATCAAAGAAGTGAATACGAGCAGCAGCTGAAAGGTGATTATGAGTCGAGTCAAAGGTCAATCTAAAACTTGCACAAGAGTGATGAAGCCTGCAGTGCACATTCACTGAGAATGACATTTTCTGTGAAGTACGAGACATCTTGTGTCCAACAGTTAAACTATTTGTATATTCAGAGATTCTGGATATTTCACAAGGGCAAAGGAGTACATGTCATTTTAATGAATTTGTACCCAGGTGGGTTTTTTTTAGGGGGCATTTTATGCCTTTATGAGAGCGTGACAGTAGATGGATGACAGGAGATGAAGAGACAGAGAGACGATAGGGTTAGCAGGGTGTCCCATAGCTTTTGTTTTGTGTTTTTAATTGCAGTCTGTATGCAGAATTATTGAAAATGGAACAACGCCTAATCTCAGGTTTTATACATAACATTTCTGTGGTCTTAGATAGTTCAAAAGTCTCTTATAATATAAACAACTCTCTCAAATCCATAAAATGGGGTTCCAAAACTCAAGTTTGTGAAGTCAAAGAATATAAAGTCTAGAGCTGCTCCACCGACAACGAATTGGAAACAATGTTCTTGATGACACTGAAAGCAATCTGGCCTCAATCAGAAAGAGCATGTTTTGCAGGTTTCAAAACGCGAGGCAACAGAGCGCTTTTGCAGCTGTCTTTTTTCTTTGTGCAAGGCCACCACCAAATCACTTGTCTTTAGCTTAACAGCTAAAGTAAACTCACAGATTTGTAGTGGAGATCCATGTCGGTATATGTGACCCTCAGAAAAAGGAGAAATCACCAGCTGGTCTTCATGGCTAGTTGTAGGATGAGTCTGGGACAGTTTGACAATATGTTTTAATTTTCAGGCCTAACTACATTTTGTAGAAAGTTAGAAAGTATTGAAGGCAACAATTTGTTCAGATATATCATACAGCTTGCAGAAGAGCGACAGTAAAAGTGACAGAAGGCCCCGCTTCTCAATTCAACTGATTGGACAGTTGGAAAATTGTCGATGATGTTGCACGCTTTTTTGCTCTGAGTTGAATTTTTTTTAACTCCAGGAGTTGAAGTAGCTCCTGCAAAAACATTAGGCACCTAGAGTGGAAAAAAAGCCACTCAGCAACGCAAAGCCGTAAGCAAAACACTTCACTCTCAGTGAATTAAAATAGAAAAATCCACCCAGGCTGCTAAAATGCACTGATAGAGACCTATATGGGTACATTTTGTGTTTCAGGACAATATGATGAAGCCCATTTGGGTGTAAAATAGAAAAGAAACATTCTGTGAGTCCACAAACTGTCATTGATTATCTTTAGAGCAGCTCCAGACAAATGATGAAGGTCTGACTGACAGCTTTGTTTAGATCAAAACTGTAATTAGTTGAAAAGGCTTTAATAGACAATATTTAAAGCCATTTATTTACTAATGCATTCGTCGAATGTATTGAATAACTATGAAATTGACACCCTTTCATCCTCATCATTTATTACCTTAAAAAATATCAATGATTAAAATTGAGTGTCCCTGTTTTAACTTTATAGAAAGTGTGCAAACTGTATGCTCATTTGTAGCTAACTGGTTAATTGGTAGCCTATTAATAGGCATGCAGGGAATAAGATTCAGATTGACCTCTGAGCAGATGTTCAGATGTTAACTGTAACCTTGCTGTAACAGACTGCAGCCTGTGACTTCACGTGAGAGTGCACCAGAGACCGACATGTTTTAACATGTTACAACGGCTGATCAGCTGTTTCCTGCTGCCCTTACATTCACAGACGCTCACTGACGTGAAAGAACTGTAATATGTACGCAGAAACAACTTCACAGCTTTCCCCAATATACACCTTTGCAAACGGATTTTCTTGTACAGAGAAATGGGGGCGCGGCCGAGTGCTTACTCTAGCATTTTAGAATGATTCTGATTCACTGACATATGCACGGTAGGAAACAAAATGAGCAGATGCACGTGTCATAAATTCGACGGTAGTTTTGCGGGAGCACTTATTTTATGCCAAGAATAAGAACGTTTTAACGCACATATTAGTAATTGAGGCCCATTGATTCCAAGGAAATAACATATTTGAATTCCTAATTTAGATGGTGTTCCGCTCTCTATTTCACTGATGTGCTCTGTTTAAAATTGAAGTTTTATTTGAAACATTCTTGTAAAGGCTGCTACAAGTGTTAGTAAGGTACTGACAAACTCCCTCACTTTGTATGAAGTATCTGCAGGGCTCTAATTAATAGTGACTGAGCTGTCATCTGTTTTAATTCCAAACTGAGAGCAGTGACTTGAATCAGTGTGTTACAGTACCTTCCTTCACCCTGACGGCGACGACCTTCCAGGTTTAGCTCCTTTACCTTTACTCAGCTGTGAGCTCTGACTCACACTTTGGAACCGAGTCTCCCTCCCGGCCTCCAGGCTTTAACAGGCTGTTGTTTTAATTAAGCACCTAGAAGAAGCAGCACCAAGTAGTGCTGACAGAAGAGATGTGAGGGCTGGAGGATCACAGTGAGCTCCTACGGTCATGAATTTAAAAAAAATAAAATAAACTGGAGGACAAATTTGACTCCCACATGCGTCAATGTTGTGGCACGATGGCGGAGGAAATGCGAACATGGATTTCTGATTCAGTCGCAGGCGAGGTGCCTGATGATGTAAGGCTCCTGCAATGCTGGTGTGGGGACTCAGATCTTTAAAGCTGTGACAACTGGTATGGCTGCTGGGATGTATATGCATATTCCTACACAATTCACGTCTTGCTTTTCAGTGTCTTTATATCCTGATCTGAATGACGCTCTGAGCTATTTTCAGTCTTAAAAGCAGGGAAATCAGATGTGTGAAGACATGCACACACCCTCTTAACCTTTCTTCCATGAAGAAAAAACCTCCCTTGGGTGACTGAACCTGGCATTTCTCTCCAGCTCTCCCTTTTTGCCATCCTCTGATGACAGACTGTTCTCTTTTGTTGCCTTTTGTCTCTTTCTCCACCATCGCATATTCCTGTGCAGCAGCTACGGTCATTCTCTCCACACTAAGCTACCTCTCAGTGAAAACATGTGGAGCAGGAATACTCTACTTGAGTTTGTTTTCGGGGACACTTTTGCAAAACGACCGGAGGCCAGGGGCCAGTCACAGCAGTCCCATATACAGTGTATTTCCAGGATTTAAGGACATTTCCAAGATTTTAGGACATTCGTAGGATTTTGGGCTGTTTCTATAATTTAAGGACAGTTCTAGGATTTTAGGACATATCTAGGATTTTGGACATTTTTTAAAATTTTAGGACATTACAAGGATTTCAGGGCATTTATAGGATTTTAGGAGATTTCTGGGATTTTAGCACGTTTGTAGGTTTTTAAGATGTTTGTAGTATTTTAGGATGTTAGCAGTATTTTAGGACATTTCTCATGTTTGAGGACATACCTTGGCTGTCAACGCATTTCTCTGATTTTAGGTCATTTCTGTGATTTTAGGAAATTTATAGGATTTCAGGACATCTCCAGGATTTTAGGTCGTTTCTAGGATTGCAAGACACTTTTAGGATGTTAGAACATTTCTAGGATTTCAGGACATTAGGAGCTTAGCATGGACCTCTGTCGTGGGCCATAAGGGATCCTCAACTGGCCTTTTTTGATAAACAAAGTCTATTTTGATGCTGTTCAAAGCATACATAAGGTGCACTCTGGCACCTTATGTATGCTATAAGTACAAAAATAATTCCAACTGTGAATCACTTTAATTTTTTATTGTGAATTAGAAAATGGTTGGGGCACCTGGCACGTTATTGGGTGTCAGATTTTGCATGAAGTCAGTTGAGTATCACTGCTGTAGAAGATGGAGTCTGGGGAGGAGAAATAGAGAGGAGAGATTTACAGTAAGATTGAGAGATTAGGATGAAATGTAAAGAGCAAGGAGGGGGAGTGAGAGAAGCGGGTATACCTCAGGGAAGGGTTATTACTTTTAAATGCTCCTCCGTGCCTCCATCCTCTTCCCTCTGCTTCTTTTGCTCCCCTCTTCCTCCCCCACTGCGCTCCAGGAGGAGGTATGAAAAGGTTATTATGTTTCCTTTAGAAATGGCTCGCTCTCCGTCTGCGCCTTTCATCTCCAAATGGAATAACCTCTCTACAGTAGCTTTCTTTTTTTCTCACTCCACCTTCATCTCTCTTTCCAGTACACAACACCTGCTCCTCTTTTCCTTTCTTTAACTTCTCTGTTTTCTTCCCCGAAGCCTTCTTCTATCTTTAATCCGTTTCCTTCTCACTCCTTTTTTTCTATTTTTGGTGTTGAGTATAATCAGCGTGGTGTAGGAGCATGCATTATCAGTCAGTGCATTAGATATGGTGCTCCTACCTCAATCGGCAGTGATCATACACAGCACTTATTATGTAAAGTAGGTGTTTGTGTGTATGAACAGGCTTTTCCTGTCTAGAAGAGTACCTTTTTTCAAGAAAAATCTTGTGCTGTCTTTCAGAAAGGTGAAGAGGATGGCAGTCTGGTGTTGGAGGATGGCAGGGAGCAGCTGATGTACGAGATCCCCCTCAATGAATCGGGTTCAGCTGGCCTGGGGGTCAGCCTGAAGGGCAACAAGTCCAGAGAGACTGGAGAGGACCTGGGCATCTTCATCAAGTCTATCATCCATGGAGGAGCTGCTTATAAGGTAGAGAGGGTCGTCATATGCCTGCACTTAGTGCCACAGGACCTCTATTTTTATTAACAAAAACAAAAAAAACCCATAACAAAACTGGATGTTGAATAGTTTTAACTTTGTAGGTTACATTGCAAAAAACAGGAATTAATAGCTATAAACACAGTTAACACATTCAAATAGAAATCATTCAGTTACATAGTATGCTTACGAAATATGGCAGGAGCACAAATATTTAGGAAAAATGAATAATTCTACAAAATCTGCAAGTCTATAAAATTGGGAAGGCAAAATGCTCCTGGTTTGGTATAAAAGTGTGCAGAGAGCAGAACAAATCACACACCGCGAGGAGCTGCAGCTGGCGTTATCTCCCCCAGCTCCCTTTTCAAACAAGATGGCGTCGAAGATAACAAAACATTTTTTCATCCTGTATCGTGCCTAATTTTAGTGGATCACAACATATCTGATATGGAATTCATCTGCAGATGCTTTGGTTCAAAATTAGACCAAAATTTTCTGGTTGATGTCAGTTTCTAAGCCGCGATGAAAACCAAAATGTGCAACAGATGGTGATGCGGCTATACGAGCTCTTTGAGCGTACAGTCATGAATGTGCAAACCCAATATTAGGCTGATTGGTCCAGTAGTATTTGAGATTAGCGGCAGATAGACAGAAATACACACACACACACTGGCGCACGTGTTCACAACCAAACACATGATCCCCCTCATTCTTACACCTGCCAGAGATAAAAACCAAAAATATATCACAATACCCACCTGTTTAAACGATAGCTGGTTTATTATAATATAAAACGTCCAAAATAAAACAACAATAAAACCTCCATTTAAAAGTGGACAGCAAAAATCTTGAAGGGACAGTTCACCCCCAAATAAAAAAAAGGTGTTTTTTCTCTTACCTGTAGTGCTTTATCTAGATTTTTTTGGTATGAGCTGCAGGGTGTTGGAGATGTCTCCTTCTCTCCAATATAATGAAACTAGACGGCACTGGGCTTGTGGTGCTCAAAGACGCCCAAAAATACATTTGGAAAACTCAGCAGCAATGTGTTTTTCCAGAAATCATGACCCGGTTACTCAAGATGATCCACAGACCTTGTTGTGAGGAGTTTCATGGCGGAACTATTTTCTTTCTGTCAAACTACTTTATCAACTTTATCCCTGCACAGACGGAAGCGTGCATCTGGGACTAGCTCACCAAGCACTACCGAGCTAGTCAACTTTACAGCTTAGCCGAGGAGGGATGTGATGCTTCCTTCTGTGTGGTGATACGGTTTGTGGATGTATTTTAGTACAGAGAGAAAAGTCCCTACATGAAACTGCTTCCTACAAGGTTTAAGTTTATATGGTTTGGTCCTTAATAAAAAAGAGACCATGACAGTGACTGATTGACACCAAAGATGGAGACAAAATAAAACCGAATCTCGCAGATTGATATTTTAAATTGTGGAAATTGTGTGTGAAATATTCCTGTATTTTTGATGTAAAGGTTTCCATACAGTACCAAAATGCCTCACTAAGTTTTCACCATCACAGAGTTATTTCAGAGCTCTAAAATGCTCCTTATAAATACATCAAACATGAGGAATGAGACACGCTGCAGGAACATTTGAGCAGCCATAGAATAGTTTGTCAAATCATGGTTTTATCCAGAACCACCTCTCCAACCAAGAACATTTTATGTGATTGTTTTGTTTTAGATCCTTTTTTCCCACCTTGTATTTTCCAAACTCTTTCCCCCCTTCTTCTTTATGCTGTATTTGTTTCCTCTCATCTCTTCTTCCTTTGCGCTTCTCGCCGCTCCATCTCATTTCCCGTCTTCCTCTGAGGCCACAACCGCCTGCCTTCCCTCGACCTTTGACACTCATTGACCTCAAGTGGCCTTGTCACATCAGCGCTGCAGCCGTCTTATCAGTATCACTCCACTTCAAGCTGTGAGTGCATCAGGAAAAAAAACATCCCGTTTCAGCACTTTGGAGATTCCTCCACTTGGCCTCAATATCTCGCCCCCTCTCAAAACTCCTTGTGCACCCTCTTTGCTGCTCCCAGATCTGCTCGGCACGATGAGGAGGCACAGAGACGAGTGTGGCGTTGTAGATAAACGGCTGGTCTGGGATCAGGGCGGCCAGACAACGGCTCCCCAAAGTGCCTTCAGAAGTAGTTTTTCCGACAGCTGCCGATGCGGATAGCGCTCTGACAGAACGGCCTAGTAAGATCTCCGGCTGGCTGCGAAACAGGTTTCTGGGACAAGATACCACATAAGAGGAAGAAAGAAACGCAGGAAGAGAGACAGACAGTGGCGAGGGAGGGAGGGAACCCATTGAAAGAAGACAGCGGGAGAATCTAAGAGGGAAGAAATGAGCAGTATCGAACAATAGAGAGATGGAAAGAGGCAGAATGAGAGGAGGAAAGAAAACTGAAAAGTGGAGACACTCAGCAGGAACAATACATGAGGGTGTGTGTGTGTCTGTCCCCTCTTCGATGTTGATGCATGCTAATGAAAAGCAGCTAAGGGGCCTGATGAGACTTGAGGCCGGTGCAGAGGAGGGAACCCGGGTTGTCCCCTGAGTCCCACACACACACACACACACACACACACACACACACACACACACACACACACACACACACACACACAATCACACAGCAGGCACAAAAAAGGAGGAGACGAGGAAGAGTCATGGAGAGATCTAACCTATTTCCATTAAAGAGTTTTGGCTGCTGTCTGGGCCCGCGGCCTCAATTATATCCCAAAAACGCTCTTTGACTTGATCCCTCATCCTGTCATACGATCATATCAAAGAGTACGCTAAAGAAAACAAATTAAAATTACATGGCACGCGCTGCCACTGCCTACTGAGAGTGAAGTTATTAATAGGGAATATCACAGCCGATTTTGGCACAAGCATCAATTTTTGATGACATCCTCGGATTCTGTGTGAGCGAGTGCCATCCCAGTTTGCATTTGAGGTCAGCCCTGATGTCAGAAGTGGAATATTACAAAGAATATTTACTCAATTACTGTACTCAAGTACACATTTAAGGTACTTCATTTGAGTGTTTTCTTTTCATGTCACTTGTGTGTTTTTTTCTAATAATTTTGAGTTTTTTGGATGTTTTTTAAATGTTGTAATAATTTGAGTTTTTTTAGTATATTTTCCTGATTATCCTGACTTACTCCTACCAAAGTAGCATTGTCAATACAGGACTTTAATTGTCACAGAGTATTTTCACAGGGTGGTATACTTTTGCTGAAGTAAAGGGTCTGAATACTTTGTATTAATGGTGCCGTGTTAATGAGATGGGGTCAAAGGGCAGTAGTGACCACAATGACCAATCAGGACTCCACACACTCAAAGAGAACCTTCAGTGTCAAAGTGTCCTCATCTTTATTGTCCTTTATTTAAAATGTTGCCCTCTGCATGGCTTTCCTCATTTGATCCCCCCCTTCTTCCACTCTTGCTCACTCGTCCGCTCTTCCCCCCTTCCTCCCTTTCTCCCTCCAGGGTACTATTCTGTGTTGCCTCTCTATGAGAGGCTGCTATTTAAAACACTTAGAAGTGATTTAGTGCCCACGGAGGCTATTCCATTAGCTGCTCTATGTATTTATCATGGCTCTCCCGCTCTCAGTAGATTGCTAACTCTACAATTTTCTTGCCTTTCACCTCCTTCCATTTTCTACTCCACTCTTGCTCCCTCTGTCTTTCTATCTCTCTCTCTCTCTCTCTCACACACACACACACACACACACACACACACACACACATGCACACACATACCTCTTCCAATTTTTCTTCTCTCTTAAAACTTCATTGGTGACCAGTGTTGTGTGTCTTATCTTATGTTAGACTTGCGCTCCATCCCACCCTAGCATTTTAGTATCATTTATTTTTTATGAGATATTAGCATAGGTGACATGAGCGAATAGTTCCAAATAAAAGTGCCTCTAATGCCTGTTATTGCTGCATTTCCTGTGTGACTAGTTTAGACAAAATGAAGAGTGAAATGCAGCCTTTGTTTCAAAGTCTTTGTCAGTTTGATACTTCACCCTGTAACATCAAGTGAATGTTTTCTGATAATTTACTTTATACTAATTAGGTAAGTAGAACTGAGATGCTGATAACCTGTTGGTCTCTGAACAGGATGGCTGGTAGCTGCTCATTGTATTTATTTGTTTGACTCTCTGCCGTCTACCATTTTTTTTCTTTCACCTTTTACAATTTTTTAATCTCACATATTTCACACTTCAGACCTCCTGTTTCTCTTCTCTCTTAAAACTTTTATCAGTGACCAGTCTTGTATGTCTTATTTTATGTAAGATTTGTGCTCTGTGCTCCTAATTCTTTCCCACTCTTACATTTTAGTATAATTTATGTCTTAGTAGACATTAGCATAAGTGTCATGAAAAAGTAAAAAGTACTGAAAACGCCTCTAATATTTCCTGTGCAACTAGTTTAGATAAAATGAAATAAAATGCAACCTTTATTTTGAAAATCTCTCATCACGTTAATAATAACAACAACATCAGCTGCATGTTTTACTGCTAATTCACCTCATACTAATTAGGTAAGCAGAACTGAAGTGCTGAAATGCCAAATCCTCTCCCAACAGGACGGCCGGTTGAACGTGAATGACCAGATGATCGCAGTAAATGGTGAGTCGCTGCTCGGACGCTCCAACCACGCTGCCATGGAGACGCTGAGACGCTCCATGTCGTCCGAGGGAAATGCCAGGGGCACCATCCAGCTCGTAGTGCTCCGAGCACCAAGACAGGTAAAGTTTTATCTCACTTTAATGGAATTTTGAGTGGTGTATTGCACGCAGGTAAAGCTTTGTGGGTGTAAAAGTGCGTTTTACAACATGTTTTACATTTCAGCATCGCTGGAGTAGAAATCAGACTGTTGCTGTTTGGAAGAGAATGACATTTTGAGGTCATGAAAGTGCTCAAGCTTGATGTTGGAAAGTCACACATGAGTGGGCGATAAGATCTAAATTCAGACCTATAAATGTTGTTATATTTCTGTATAACTACAATCTGTATTCCTGTCATTTACTTCCTGTCAGCTCAGTCCTTTTGAATCTTTGGTGGATGTGGGGCAACATGTTAGAATTTCAATACTCCCAGAGTTTGGTTAGATGAATTTGGTTACATGAAACATATAGGGATCCTTATGCATTATGCAATTCTCTGCACAGCCTGATATGTTCAAAGGTTATTCATCAGTAACTAACAGACTTTTGACAACAGAATCAATGACACACATCATTCACATGCGATTCATTTCTCTCTGTATTATGATCACTTGAGACTCAGTAAAGATGTGCTGCTGCAGTGATTCCCAACTGGTGGGTCATGGTTCCAAAGGTGGGTTGCAGGTCCATACTGAATGGACGACAAATGACTCGTGACCATGTCAAGTTTGTGGAAAACATCTTTTATTTTGAAATACAGTGAATTTGCATCCTAGAGCTTTTATTTTGAAGTGTGGTTACCTACTTAAGAGAGAGAGGTTGTTTTTTTTTTTTTTTCCAAGAATAGTAACAGGTCTGGGCTAAGCCCCCAATTTCCTCAAATCCCAGAAATTGCTCTTTATTCTTTCAATATGTTTTATTTAATGCCTTTTTAAGCCCGGTGTTATTTACAGTTTGTGAAGAAAATATTGAATATGTGGTAATTTCTCATGTCTACTGTGCAGACTGGAAGCAGCTAACCCACATGCGTGTCAGCAGTATGACAGAGACCTTAGCATCAGTTTCCTTTTCCTTCAAATTATTCTTTTCCTCTACAGATGAGCAGTGCCAACCCTGCACCAAACCCTACTACGAATGCCACCCATCAACCCAACAACCACATGGTCTCCAGCAATCAGGTACGAGCGAGTGACGCCTGCAGCCAGCAGCAGCCGCCTCCGCCTCAACGCTCCTCCTCCCTCCTCCCCACGCTGAGGAGGAGAGCGACAGAGCCGCTGCCTCATAGCCACAGGCAGCGTTACACACAGAGGCCAGGGGAGACGCACACTAGATACACCTATAGTTATAATCAAAGGGAGAGGCGTAGTGGTTACACATTCGGCTTCACACAAAGAGATACTGAGTACAGTGATGATGAAGGGGGGTACATGCAAAAAGATTTATACAGACCTGCTACAAGGTACCAGTTTGGGTTTGTGCCTCACAGTCAGACACTGAGCAGCTTCAACAGACCCACAGACAGGAACTTAAACAGGGAAAGCTATGGATATGCACACAGCCGAACGTTCGTGCCCGACAACATACACGATCACACGCTCATTGACGCTCAAGGCAACAGACAAAAATCCAGGCACACACGCAGCCGCACCCTGGACGCCATTCACACACAAGACAGCTCTCAGAGTAACACTTACACTGAGAACATCAGAGCAATGGCGGGTCAGATGTACGGAGACCCGCCGCCCACTCACAGCAGGATACCCACCCGAGGTACCAACAGAAACACATCTGCAGACAGATACATAGATGCACACTCGCACAACGACACGCACAACCGGGCTCTCACCAGACAGCACCACCTCCAGCTCTGATTGTGTGTGTGCATGTGTGTGTGTGACTGAGGTGCAAGTTATATTTAATGTTGAGCTCTTGCAGGTGGTTCAAAGAGCACATTTGTAATCAGGAAATTAAAAAACGGGGATAAACCAAAAGTAAAACCCTGAATTAAAGTTCCGGTGTGTAAGATTTAGGTGAGGATTACAGATTACAACCAGCAGACACTTTAAATTTCTCCATTGTTCATTGTTCAGGAGGTTTTTTACCAGGAGCCAAATTATCCACAGAGGTCATCTAGAGATGGGTGTTTAACCAGGTGTTAAACCAGCCCTGGAGCCCAATTATTGAAGACCATAGTACTGATGAGCTCTGAGGTTAACAATTCTGGTGTCTGTATTGAAGAAAGAAAATATATTTCTTGTTTATTGAGGTTACCTAAATCATGTGCAGTTTTTATCTTGGCAAATCCATTTCTAATTTGCAATTAGATAGAGATTTCCTCTAGTGCCCCATCCACCTCAGGTATGTTATTGTTTAAGATCGTGATTGTTTAAAACACTGCTATTGCAGAATGTTAGTTTACATACTGTACTTACATACATGGTAAAAAAAAAAGCAATATTAAGTCTGTTGGACAATTTTTCTTTAAACCCTTCCAAAATGACTGATAAGAGTACCTTTAAAGTACTGTATCAATAAGCTTTATTGGTAAGAGTAGTAGTACTGTTAAAATCTTAAACATACCGTCCTCTTCAAAACTAAAACCAAAACCCAGCACCTGCTACTGTGTGCTCAGCTTTTTTCTTTCAAACGTAAGATCTAGACTTTGAGGAGGTTTTTACCGGAAGCTTAATTATCCAGAGGTCTCTTCAACAAACAGACCAGGTGATTAAAACTGGTAAAAACACAGTATAATGCAGTTTCATAATAAAAAAAAACTGTAGACAGTAGACAAGGACTGACACCCTTTGTTGACATAAACATCTTGTTCTCAGGTAGCAGAACCACAATGATACTTATTTTCATGTGATTATACACTAAAGAGAACATGCATCTCACACACTGGATCTTTACAATAAATTTAAAAGTCATTTCTGCACTTAGTTTAAACAGTTTAAATATCTGTACAGTTATGAATAATTCCTATCATGTTATATTTTGATTAATATTATGAAAAAAAATCCCCCTCTTCTGCACCAAATCCTTAATGTGTAAAGTTGCACAGTTAATTTTTACCGATTGATGGTGTGGAACAAATTAATCTCACTGAAAGCTTTTCCTTTGGCCAACGCCACTAACTGTCACAACTTTTCAGCTTTAAAATATTACCCAATGCAATTCTAATTTCTTCACCGTGCACACTCTCCTTCCTGCCACATCAGGCTTAAACCACTAAATTTAGCTACTTTCTCACACTTTGTCTACACACTATAAAGTCTTAATCTGCTCCTTCCTGTTTTGTCTCTTTGTATAAAGTTTTCCTTTTTAATTTCCATATTTTTTTGAGGCAATGTACTCCTGCTTTTCTGTCTGACCTGCTTGTTTCTCCTCTGTTAAATAAAGCTAATCTGAAGCCTCCTGCATGCCTGTCTGTTTGTTTCACTGCTGGGTTTTCACTCTCCTTTGCGCCTCTGCCTGTTTATTAAATGACTTTCGGCTCCCTGTTTCCTCTGTTTTTGCCTCTTTTCTTTTCTGCCTTTTCTCCCTCCTTTGCCACTCACTCCAAGCAGAAATCAGATTTCACGAAAGTTAAAATTCCCACTAAAAAACTTTAAGCAACATCACATGATTCGTTCTTTGGAGCTACACACACCACAAATTGACCAAGAGTCACACATTCACAGCCATATATATAATGAGCATATTTCAGGAAAAGCTAATGAAAAGGGAGAATCAGTATTCATGATCGCTCCCGACTGTGAACACACTCCTTTCAAATGTGATAAATGTGTTAAAAATCAAACTGCATGCAGTGTGTTAACCTTTGATTATTTTTACCACTTTCTCTTGTGTGTGTTGAAGTGAGTAAAAAAAGGAACACTTTGTCTTAATCCCCCCCCCCCCAAAAAAAAAAAAAAAAAATGAGTCTTCACTTTGCGGTGGCAGTTTCTTTAATCCCTGGTGGGAAACGTGCGAGGAACATTAGAATCAATCAAGAGAAGTTGTGTTCAACTAATGCTTGAAAAGCAGCACAAATGGCAACTTGATGAAGGCATCAAGCTTGACAGACGGTGAAAAATAGCATTTTTTAGTTGAGTCAGTCTATTCAGCTCCACATTGACCCATGACGGATCATTTCAGAAGCTTATAAAGATGCTCCACAGTAGTCAAAGCAGATGATAATGTGTGTAAGAGAGGGAGGCTTGGCGGGTTGACTGCCATTGACCTGCTCTTTGTGGCGTTTCCATCTCATCTGCACCACACTGCTATCAGTGTGTGTGTTTTGGTTATCCAAGCCTGCAGATAAATGCTATCAAATCCAGTTCAAAGTTCAGTATATATCTGAATAGTCTCAGCACAGCCAGTCTGGTGGCACCGAGGGGCAACGTGATAAAACAAACGCTCCCTAAAGCAAATCTCCCTGAGCCCCTCAGTGTCCCTCCTGTCTCTCACTGTCTCTGTCTGCAGCCTGCTTTCCATTAAGACCGGCTGATATGACCTTTAATCCCAACCGCCGTTAAATAACCTTTTTTTAATCTCTATTAAAGAGGTTATTTTAAAAACATCAATGCATTACGTATTATTATACATTATTATTACAGATTATCTCTTGTCTCAGCGTTTCTCAGTTATTGACAATGACAGTATAAATATATTTAGGTCAATAAGAAATCATGTTGGCATGCTCACATTTGCATTAAAAGTGTCAAGGAAAATAATTGCTGCTCCCATGCATACTCTCTTGTAGGAGATGCGGACACAAGTCACTTGACTCGTGTCACAACTTTCATGACTTTAGACTTAAATTGACAAGATCAATAAAGACTAACCACATCTTAAACACCACAAATAGATTTTCAGAGCTGGACTGTTTATTAGGAGCAGAACGTCTGGCGCATTGAGGGCGAAACTTAACCACTTATTCTGCTGGGTTTAAACTTTGCTTTTACTCACAAACATCTGCAAACAGCCCCCCTCTCATCCGTTGATGTGATCTGATTAGCTGTGAATGGACCAAGGGATCAGTTATCAAACAACTGCTGCAGAGGAAAAAGCTCCGTCTGCTGCTCTGCAGAACACACGTGTGTGAAGAGTGCATTATGACTTGTTTAGGACCCAAAAAGTGTAGGCTGCAGGATTTGACATGGACTTGAATGGAGACTTGTCAGTCTTGATTTAAGACTTGAATTGGGACCTGAGTACAAAGGCTCGAGACTGGTAAGTTAGCAGTATATCAATACGATATTGATAACCTGATATGGGACGAGATATCATCTTAAATTTTGGATATCATGAAATCCTAAGTGTTGTCTTTTCCTGGTTTCAAAGGCTGCATTACAGTAAAGTGATTTCATTTTCTGAACTTATCAGACTGCTCTATTGTTAGTCATTATATACACATTACTACTAATTATTTAACAAAATTCTCATTGTGTAATTATTTTGTGAAAGCATCCACAGTCAACCCCACAATATCATTGCAACATAGATATAGAGGTATGTGTGAAAAACCCCCCCAATATATTTAAAATGGGAGAGCTTAACATTTGGCCACCATTAGCTCACACCGAACAGTATGAGCAGCTTACCTCATTATCAGCCAGCTCTTTAAAGAACATTTCCTTTATTTCTGATAGATTTGATTTTCTTTTCACATGCCAAAAGCCTTTTTATTTGCTTCCACGTGTGTGAAGGAAAGCCACAGGTTTTTATTTATTTTTTGGCAAAAATTTAAAACATTTTCACAGACTTTGCTGGGAAATTAGATGGTAACAGCTTGTGTGTTTTTGTCTTTTTCTTTTCCTCCTTTTCTCACTCCTGATTTTTGACTGCCGCGGTAACATCGCTTATGACACATAAATGACGTGCTAAACCAAACTATTACCACTTTGTGACTCAGTTTATCATGTAAACAACATTTATTTTGTATTATTTATTCTTTCAGTCAGGTTAGTGCAGTTTATTTATAAATAAATAAATAAAATATATAATAACTAAATAAATTATAAATAATAACACAGTTTTCTGTGTTCTCTCTTGCCCTCCATCTCCAGGCGTGTGATATGTGGATGGGGTGGGTGACACAGTGGGGTGAGGCAGAACTAAGCCTCTCAGAAGCCTATTGTATGCAGCTGTAGGTTGACGCTGGCTGGATAGATGGACCCCCCTCCTGTTTACTTATTGTTGTGGGATTAAGATATCTGACTGCCTGTCTGCCAGGCTGCTTCAAAAGCCTCAGGCGAGCCGTTAGTTTGTGGATGGACGGATGAATATGATTTATGTTCATTGGCACGTGCAGAAGAGCTGTCACGACTTTGTGTGCAAATGCATCGGCACACATATATGAGCTCAAAGTGATTGACAGCTATGATCTGGTAACATATTAACATGTATGGTAGGTACTAATGATACTCCAGGGACTCAGTGACATTGTGCACACACCCTAGCCAACGCTTTGATATGACAAAGATACTGGAACACCTTTCATTATTCTAAGAATTATTTTTTATGCTTAAATAAGTGTATAGGTGTGTGCTTGTGTGTGTGTGTGTGTGTGTGTGTGTGTGTGTGTGTGTGTGTGTGTGACAGCTGCAGCTCCCATGTCTTTGACCAGAAAAAGGCTTCTTTCATCCCTCACCAGCACCGATTCCCACCAGAACTTCAAGTCCCTATCTCCATCTGAGGGGTGGGGTGTGTGTGGGGGTCCTTTGTAGTTTTGGGCTGTTCGATAACATGCCTGTCAGTTCTCCGCGGATTGTCTTAATTACTGTGTTTCCATTTGTGCACATGAAGGGAGTCGCCATTCTTTGTGCAGTTACACATCGCTGAAGCTGCTGTTCAAAAGGACTGCCAAAGGCGATCAATATATAGATCTATATATACATATACATACATACATACACATATATACATATAAATGTATGCTTCTTGTGATGATTTTGTCCTTGTAATCCACATTCCATAACAAGATATTTTCCTCTTTTTTTTTGATTAAGGAGTAAAAACACTTGGCTGCTAAACGTTGAGTGAGGGGTCACATTCTTGCTGTATTTTACAGCGAAAAGGGAAACTTGTGTATTCTTCAACCTGGACTGTTTTATACCAAAGTTTTTAAAGTGACTAAATGAGTACAACAATTTTTGAAATTGTTGCAGTATTGAGCAAGAGTGCTGCACCCAGGCAGCTTCGAAATATGCTGCAATGTAGCCACTCGGGGCAATGGTAGAACAAAATAAAAAATAAAATGATATAAAAATATATTGAAAAAATAATAAAAATAAGTTATCGTTTCTCCCTCTGTATCTTGTTAGAAAAACTAATTTTCAGGTCATTTTCTTGTCAAGGTTTTCCTAATTTTTTGCAGTTTGTCGGACATCTCTGACTAAGTTGCTTTGAAACCATGTTTTCAAAAGAAATCAAAACAAATTTGTTCAGGTGTCAAAGGTTTAAATGTTTGTAAAAAAAGGTGTCCAACACAGCACAAGAAAATTGCCCTGAAATCGCCAAAGCAACTAGACTTTATTTAAATAAACAATGATTTTAACATGTATAGAGCCAGCGTATTTTCACATCTAACTGGGTGAATTAAGGGTTTATTCCAACCCAGCCAGAGTTGGTGATTGCTGGAAAAGTGGAAAGACAAATCAAGACAACTTTTGTGGGTTGTGTTTTGTTTCTGTCGACTGTGTCTGAAGTTTGTTTCACAATAATAAACATACGATCTCACTCTTTAACATAAGGTCTTTCTCTGTAGGGATCCTTTACCAATGTTGTAAGAGACTTAGAATACCAATCTGAGCCTGTTAGTGGCAAAAACAAACACTTTTATTAGACGTACATTTAGGCCAAATGTCCTTTGTGGTAACATATCAGCTGGCTGCAGCAATCTCTCTCAATACTGGACCAATTCAAAAAATGTTCATCCCATAAGTCACTTAAAGACAAAACAATGGGAAGATAGGATGCGAGTTGAAAAATACTGCAGGTACCCTTCTAGTCAGACACAGTACACTTCCTCCTGCCACTCCTAACAGAATAATTTTCAGGTACCGTGCTATATGTCTCACTTGTGAGAACACTCTCCAGCTAAATGTCTTGCTGCCATTAAGCAAATGGATTTTTTTTAATCTGAAAAGATGACAAATTTCTTTCCCAATTATGATCGACTTGACTACTCTGTGATATTTTGTTCATCACCCACGCTACACGTCTATGCGAAACCCTCAGAGGATTGTTCTAAATCTGCTCCTGTTTCCTCAAAGCTTTGTTCCGACATCACCATCTGAGGTGAATCATAATTGATTGGCTGTGAGATGTGACTACTATAAAATTAATGTAAAAATCCTCCTTTTTTACAGAGTGACTGTATGTTGGACTAAACTGCAATTGCTCTTTGCTTTCATCAGATGTTAATCTACTTGTAATATTAATGCCGAGTAGATCCAGGATAAAGAATGAAAGTCTTTGATCGTGACTTATATAGTTCTGTAGATTAGAGAGTTTTTATGCCGAGGCCAGAGGCATTATGTGTTTGGGTTGTCTGTCCGTCCATTCTTAAGAACATCTAGAGGGAATTACTTCAGATTTAGCACAAACATCCACTTGAACTTAATACTGAGTTGATTAGATTTTGGTGGTCAAACGTCACTGTGTCTCATTCTCATTAAAGTGATATCTCATGAACACCTTGCAGGAATTTCTTCAAATTTGGCACATACGTTTCTTTGGACTCAGTGATGAAATGTTTAGATTTTGGTGGTCAAATGTCAGGGTCATGGTGACCTTGCATTCATCTAATTCTTGTGAAAGCGATATCTCAAGAACACCTTTGTCATTTTTTTTCTTTCAAATTTGACACAGACATTCACTTTGACTCAGTGACAAGCTGATTAGAATTTCATGGTCAAAGGTCAAGGTCAGTGTGACCTTGCATCTGTCCCATTGTCATGAATGCAAATATCTGAAGAAGGCCTTCAGAGAGTGTCCTCAAATTTGGCACAAACATCCACTTGGACTCAAGAATGAACTGATTAAAATCTATCGGCCGAGGGTCAAAGGTCAACTGTGACATCATAAGGTTTTGCAAAAACACTTCTAAGGTTTTACTCAGTGTCTTAACTCAGGGACAGACGGGGAGACATTTGGTCAGATACTAAACTGGTGACACTAATCTCGGGTGCCCACATTGAAACTGTGCTGATTGTTTAGATCTTCTGTGTGGAAAGCATCCATGATTTCACAGACAACGATGTAAACTCTAAGTGCAATTTGACTTGTGCATGGAGGCATACAACTGCTTGATGGGAATTCTTGTTTGTAAAAAGCCAAGGACTAGAAACAAAGGTGTAACAGCAACCATATACGCACCAAATTTTAAGAACATGTCAAATGGAAATCAAACATTTGATAATAGGATTGGATTAACACAGATTTGATTCTCCAGCTGCTTCTAGCTGATATTTTGTGTGCCAAAACACAGTTTGTATTCTGCACACACCAGCAGTGGACAACATTGGCTGATATGCAATACACAAAAAGAATAAAACAAGACGTTAATCCTACCGGGTAACAAAAGACTTTAATCTTCTGATATGTGAGGCAACAACATCAATTTTTCATGAACGGCCACTTTGGCTTGAATTTGGTCCATATTTTGCATATGAGCCATTAATAACCATCATCTCTCTTCGTGTTTTTGTTGACAGGAGCCATGGGGCCATATTGCATATCAGGGGCCCTCAGGACCTTCCAGACCCCCGACAGAGCCCACCATGAACGGCGCAAGTCACACTCCAATGATGACCAACAATTATGGCAACTCTGCAAGTGGTGAGCACACAGCCAAACACTCAACGAATCACACTGCACACAGTATTTGTCCATTTGAAGTGTCAGATAGTCAACATTAGGCTTTGAGTGTTTGTGTGCTCCTGTTATCTGCAACTGTGTGTGTACACACAGTATGTTTGTCAGCCTATGTGTGTGTGCTTGCATCCATGTGTGTTTGCCATAGCAGCACAGCATGACACCCATCCCGGGTTCCTGACATTGCTGTGTGCAGCAGCCACCCTGAGCATCTTTATAGCAGCACTACGGAATTGTCACATCTTCTCTGAGCTCTTTCTTTATATCTCTGTTCACTCTCGCCCCTGCATATTTATAGCAGGAGAAAAGGAAGTCATTAACTATGTTTTTCCGAACGCTACGCTTGCTTTTCATGTGCTAAAGATCTGACCTTGGAATCATTACGCTGATGAAACGGCTTCTAAGTGGGCCGGATTTGCATACAGGGTATTGTGCAGCGTGCGTGCTGTGGTGTAAAAAAAAAAAAAAAAAGACTAACAAACTGTTTTAAATTCATTCTTTATCTCTCTCCCTCGTCTCCCCCTCCCTCACCCCCTGGGATGCAGGGAACCGGAGATGCTTTTCTCCATCAGCTCTCCATCAGACTGAAGCGGCAGTACAGTTACAGTCATTTTGTACGGGGGGGGGTGGAGGGGGTGCCAACACAAAGGCTTTACAGTGAGGGAATGATATGGGATGGAAGTGAGAATGAGGCATTTGCATGAAAATGATTATTTTGCTTGTTTGTGTTATAGTTTTGTTTGAATGTGCACTGTGTGTGTTTTTTATATACACTGTTATACCCCTTTCCCACCAAAATAAGTGCATGCAAGCATGCCTTTTAAATGCAAGTAAACCTGCTAAAAATAGGCTATAGACTCCTTTTTTATTGCCAGTGGAGCAGAGCTGTGTACATGCCATTGCAGCAGATGAGTATTCCTTTTGTGTGTGTGTGGGGTTTTGTTTTGGTGTGACTGTGCGACGCTATGATTGAACTGGAGAACAGGTTAATAGACAACAGGAGCATGTATCAACTGATTTACAAACCTCTCTTTCACAATGTTACTCCAAGGTAAAAAGTCCTTTTGGGCCCAACAGCATCACAATACAGATCTGGAAGTTTGAGCACACTGTTTGGCCATTATGAAAATTTGCCTCAAACCTGATGCACACACTGGGAGCCTTGGTATAACCCTTTATTTTAGGTAGAACCCTCTGAAGGGGTTCCATAGTAGGGACCAAAAAGGGTTCCACCCTGGGAAGAGGCTGATGAACCCCATAAGCTTCACGTTAGCACCTTTATTTCTAAGCGTGTAGAGCTTATGCTTTCTAAATGTCTGACCTTGCACAGCCTTTGTGCTGATAGTACAGATCCTCAAATGAAGGACACACTGTTTTTTTTTTTTGTTTGTTTTTTTAAATTTTTTTTTATATGTCTTATGTCCGCATTTAAATACCCCTCTGTGTGTAGCTGATTAACAAGTTTTTAAAAAGAGTACACACACTTTAATTATTTATTCAGCTTTTATTGCCTCAGGACTGATATTGGAGCTAGTCCAGTTTAGTTAAAAACTAAAACAGTAACCCAAAAAGTGAAATGCTGCTGAAAATGTATTAAAATCACCGAAAAAAATTAAATTAAACCTCTTGTCTGTTTTTCTTTGATTCCACACTGATAAACAAAACCAGTGGTGTTATTTTTTTTTTTTTACCTGTTGAATTGTTATTTTTTCTCCTCAGCTCTGTATCCTGCTGCAACCACCAACGGCAACTACGGTCACTACGGCAACAACGACGAGATGTTTGAGGAAGGCTTCCCCCCGCCACCCTCTCCTGGCGCTGTGGAGGAAATGAATAGAGACTTACCACTAACTCCCCCACACCAAAGGTACCCCCCCACCAACACAACACACACACACACACGCAGGCACGCACACACACACACACGCAGGCACGCACACACACACACACACACACACACACACACACACACACACACACACACACACACAAATAATCTCCAGTATATTGCAGCATTAGCACTCTATTAAACTCCACACAGGGCCACAGTTATTATATTCTAATGGCACACTTAATATGGGCCACAGTTATGAGATAAAGAAGAGCCATTACACTAAATATTACAAGGCTCATATGCATTATTTAGACTATACAGTCTAATTGCAATAGCCTATTTGCATTATGCATAAGTAATTATGTTGATAGCATAATAGAGTAAATTCTGTAGTAGTGTGAAGTCTTACAAAGAGCTATGATACTTGTGCTGCTTGTCTGCTGTACAGCCTGCTGCAACACTGACAGCAGCCGCACTCTGAAATCCACATAAAAGAAAGGGCGTCGCGTGTTTTACAACATTCTGCCAACAGTTGTCTGAATTAGTATGTTTGAAAATCTGTGTGTGTACAGTATCTCATGTGGTCAGAGTCAGAGTCTGGCATCAATAGACTTGTTTCGCTGTAAGTTTAATAAAGACAGTACGTGCTATTGTTTCACTGAAACGTGCCATCTGGAGTCGAGGAAATCGAATGATCTGCTGTGTCTGTGTGTGGATTGTTAATCTCAATTACGCCTTCTTGTTTGGGTGATGTAACCGACAAGTCACTGAAAGATTTTTGCTCTCCAGAGGGGCGTACCACGAAGAGTCCAGGCGTTAGTAACATTACAGCCCAGCAAGTTTTCACGAGGCGTTTTTTCTCATGAACAGTTTTCCTTCCACACGTCGCACACAATTGGAGATTGCGTCAGAAGCGTTCTCACCTACTGGAGATATTCTGTTAGGTTCAGGCGTGGGGTGGGACCTGGTTAGAGTGTGCAGGAAGCAGGAAATACATGGATTAAACCGTGAACACATAGCTGGTGCTTAATTCGGTCATAAACTACAGTCTCTTGCTGTTCCTTTAATTTGTCTGATGATTTAAGGCTGTGACACACCTGGCTGACATTGGAGAACTAGCTGCAACGAAAGCCCCATGCTGTGTTATCTCACATTGCCGTTTCTTGGCCAGAAAGTTGCACATAAATACACCAAACTAATGGCCAACCCGCATGTCTATTCTGTACCTCCCTGAGAGGAGATATCCCTCCATACCAGCAGAGCGCTGTCGTCTGAAATTGTCATTTAAAACAGGAAAGACCTCCAGTGAACACATTAACAACACAATCCAGTATTAAAAGAGGGAAGCATATTTATCACACACCAATCAGGAAACATTTCTGCTAAAGAGCTCAATGGCATTAAAGAAAAATGATTTACCCTCATAAAACAAGTTGTTTTCAACCTCACTCACAACATAGAAATTACATGCACCAAGTGCTTCACATGAAAAGACATAGAAGACATAATAACCTGCATGTAAAAATAAAATGAGATCAGGATAGAAAACATTGAATGTGTCTTCACATGGATAAAACCCACTTGATAATACTAGTAAAAGTAAGATGAAAGTATGGATACAAACTGAATGTACAGAATGCATAAGATGGAAAATAAAACCCATTGAGATAATATTATTAAAAATGAAGCTAAAAATCGAGTGTAAAATACAAAAAATTAAGGAAAATACAACATTTTAAAGAGTTGCAGCAGTGCGTTAGTGCAACGCAAAATGCAAAGCAGTTAAGACAGTGCTAGTTGAAGGCTAAAGTGAGGAGATACATTTTTAGTTTTCTTTTAAAATATTTAGTGAGGTGGCCTCTGTGATATTCCTCACTTCTGTTTCTCTTCTGGTGGGGCTCCACTGTCGCAAAGAACAGGTCAGCATGTAGAATCAGTGGAACAAAAGCTGACAGTGGCTGGCAGCCAGTGACTAGGATGACAGACACCCACAAATGGCCCAACATTGACCTACGGCCGACCGTCGCCTCTTTGTGTCAGAGCTTCAAGTGTCGTTCTTTACCGCCAAAGTTTCTCAAATCTTTATTTCTTCCCAGTTAGATATTGCCGTTGCTCTCTCCATATAAATGAGCCATTTTCTTCATCCTTTTTTCCTGTGCTTTCAGTTGATGTAAGATGGATAGATCGAAACGTCATCAACACAGCCACTCACTCGCTGTGATTTCTCACCTGCTCTCTTCACATATGGGCTCAATCGGACTTTACATGGACTTTGTACTTGGGAGCTGGCAGGGTGAAGTCTGTTTAATGTCCGATCCATCGGATTTGGGCTTTTGTGGTCTGACATACAACTCCTTAATGTCTAGATCAAGGATACTTGCTTTGCCACTTTTGCAAAATGACAAGAGGCCAGGGGCCAGTTAATAAACAAACATTATAATATTTGTCAGATAAAATGAATAAATGAGGAAAATCCAATCACAGCAGCAGCAGCAGCACACACTTCATTTATATGCAGGGATGTTTCTAGAATTTGAGTTTATTCTAGCTTAGCCCGTACCCAGGATCCCCCCAGCACTTTTTAAAAAATGTCACAAACAAGCCTTTTTGCACTTAAAGTACAGAAAATAGAGGTACATATAATGTATTCCCCTATCTGATAAGATGTATTGGCTAATAGATCAACTGTTTACTGAAGGTTAACACTTTTTCTTGAGGAGATGATTAATGAAAGGCACTTTTAGGATGATTTTAAGCCAAAAGTCAGAACATGAACTGGTTGCAGGTAAGCCATGCAGCATAAGTTACCATGGAGATCTACCCATGTTAAAAAAGAGCCACCTTCATGACACAACACAAACCCTGGCTTTAGACTTAACATACCTCTCTAACCCAATAATGTCACTTCTTGGTACATCCCTCCGGCTGCACTGCTTCAGATGTAAACATTGATCAATAAATTGATTAAAGTTTGATTTGATTTTTTTGCAGTGAGTTTGAGAGGCAGCCCCACATTGCCGCAGCCTTCAACGACAAGGATAACATCCCCCGCAACAGAGCGTCTAAGAGCATGGATATGGGTGAGTACAAACGCACACGCACACACACACGCACACACTCACAACCCTCATCAATGAAAGAAGCTGTTGTTTTAGTTCTCACCAGATTGGAGGCATTTCTAGGGGTAAAAACAGCACAAACGTAATGTTGTCTCAACCATCGCAACCCAGCCAAACATTCAAGTCTAATCATTGAGCCAGACTACACACACGAAAACGCACACACACACAACAGCTATCACATGCCTCTTATCACTACATTTCTTTGTTGTGATATGTAGCCCTCTCCTATTATCCGCGGCCCTGGGGGGATTTGACCTCCTGAACTCATAAACCCAGGGGCTTTCCAACACACTGGATGAACACGCTGTCTGCTGTGTGTGTGTGTGTGTGTGTGTGTGTGTGTGTGTGTGTGTGTGTGTGTGTGTGTGTGTGTGTGTGTCCTCTATTTGTGTGTGAATGAAAGGCGTGAGGTTTCCAATCTCGTGGCTTGCTGTGTGTGTGGAAGACGAGAACGAAGGGGCTTATTTCCTCGTATTAACCTGAGCTGACCTCCGTCTATCCCCTCCTCTTTTTCTATCTGTCTCCAATCTTTCTTTATCTCTTACTTTTCTCTTTCTGACACTTTCCTTCAAGTTTCTTCAGATAAGGATGAGGTCCCGCTCTGTTTTTTTTTTCTTCCCCCATCTCTCAGCAATCCCTCCATCTTTATTTATCTCTCTTTTTCCCTTTCTGGGCTCTCTTTCTCAACCGAAAGCCAATGAGTTCATGGCTCTCGCTCTCTTCTATCTTTCTCTCTTTATTCTCTGCCTCTCTCTGATTTCCAATCGCGGTTCATTAGGTTCAGTGGATTGGCTTTCTTCCTGCAGCACGCTCCTCTGCCACCCAAGCTGATTGGCTTTCATTACGGACAAGGGTGGTCTGCACACGCGCACACTCAAACACACTCTATCCCACTGAGGAGCCACTCCAATCCCCACCGCTTTCTGTCCTCCCCTTTCTGGCTTCTATCTCCATCTCTGGCCGTCCTCCATTTCAATCTGTTTTTTTGTGTTATCTCTCTGCTTCTATTCATCCCTTCCTTCTCTAAAGTGCCCAGGGCTGATACAAGGTAGTTAGCAGAGCTCCGTGTGTGTGTGTGTGTGTGTGTGTGTGTGTGTGTGTGTGAGTGTGTGAGTGTGTGAGTGGGTGTGTGTATAAAGATGGCAGGAGCACTGAGACCTCTGATACTGACCCTGTCTACACATTTTGTATTTAAAGAGCCAAGTGCTTTTTCTTTTTTCTTTTTTTTTTTCCTTCCTCTGGAGACTTTCCCACATGTGAGTCGTTGCGGTCACACGTATCTTAGCTTTCACCGCAGCGCAGAGCAGGTTAGCTTTTATTAAACACCACTTGACAGGAAGAGGTGAACTTCTTTTATTGACCCTGGATGCCTTAGCAAATAGTCTGTTGACTCAGAGCTTCCCCTCACATTTCAAGAATCCTCACGCACGCCGCCTGCACACGCCGAGCCGAACAGTCAAGTCACTGAAGCTATAGCTGCTCTAGTTCCTAAAAACACCAGAGAAGAGTTTTCTTTCTAATCTGCATTTCTTTACAACATCACTTCGACATACTCAACTACGGCCCATGGGCTAAATCCAGCCCCTGATAAGGTGCCAGGTGGCCCTCCAATCATTGTCTAATGTCTTAATTTACTAGAACTTTACCCTCTAACTCAGTTGATAACAAACAGCTGAGGTGGTAACGAGGTCTTCAAATGCATCATTTGTTGAGTTTTGCCAGTTCTGATCAACTTACTTGATCAAATTAATTTGTCTCCTTCATAAAAGCTCGTTTTTCACAAGTTGATTAGTTGATGGACTGCTTTAAATGTGAAACAGTAGTATTCAGTAATGATCCGTTTGCATTCGCAGTGACTTAATCTGGGTCTGACGTAGTGTAATTAGTGAGGTTGATGTCATCAATGAGATAAAATTGTGCTGGAGTACAGGCATGCATCATTTCCTTTGGTAAATGGATCTGCACTTGAATAGCACATTTCTAGTCCAACCACTTAAAACGATTTAACGCCGCAGGTCACATTCACCCACTCGCACACACATTCACACACTGGTGGCCACAGCTATCGGGTGAAACATTATTATTTAAATGTGAGTAATCAACGGGAAGATGGTCATATCTATGAATCACATTTTTTCCTTTGTTGACCTGTGGTGTCTTATTTTTTATCTAAAAGTGTATGAATTTTCTTTTTTTTTTTCAATACATATCGTTAAATGCCATTTTCTCAAAATCAGATCAATGTAATGGTAGCAGTACTTTGTGATTTATGGAGTTATATATACAGCTATCCAAACAATTTCCTCCGTAAAAACTGTTAACTGCAATATCAACAAAATGAAACAAGAATTTTGAATGTAACTTTATCCAATTTTCAGCTCTTTATCCTGGAAACTTAACTAATGCAAAGTAACACATATTTTAATTAGATAATGTACACAGTAATGCAAAACAGTAATTTTAGCTTGCTGAACACAGAGGCTGATGGTTTACTGCTGCCTCAATCAGTTATTTTGTTTGTGTTTTTGCATCACATTGGGGTTTAAAAGGGTTAATTTAGACTCACCAAAGTCACACAATAACACAAACAAGTTTACTGATTGAGGCAACAGTAGACGAGCACCTTCTGTGTTTAGTGCGCTTAAATGACTGTTTTACTCAATTGGGCGTGGTGGCTTTGACAAGAGCATAAATGAGGAACTCAAGCTGTAAACAGCTTTGTTACGGGCTGTCTGCAGCAAGATACAGTGGGAAAATACTCTCAGTATAAGCGCATGCTTTTGGTTTTAGGTGACTACAATATGTTTTGTTGCTGTCTTCGTTCACAGCTGTATATTGCTTATCTTCTATGTCAGTACTCCTGTCTGCTTCTCTAAACTGGGGATGCAACTTCCACTGTATGTGATACACTGGCTATGGATCAGTACCTCATTGAGGACCACTTTAATCGATCCAAGCTATCTCTTTAGTAGTTTCTGAAAAAACTAGTGTTGTATGAAGAAAGGAACAAACAAAATAATGAAAAAACAATCCACTCAGCAGCGTCAGAGGTATATTGTGTGAAACAGACTTGTGGATCCATAAAAGAGCAAATGGAGAGTCATCTTAATGGTCCATCAGCCTCCGACGCACATTCATACTTTCAGAGGCCAAGAGGTCAAATCTGTATTTGGAGGAAAACCCATGAAAACACATCCAGCAGCTCCATCACACACACACACACACGCACACACACACACACGCACAGCTCTCTATGTCTCATTAACTCTCTGCCTCTCTCTGCTGCGCACACTGTCTCAACGCATCCCTCAACCTCTCTTGATCCATCTCTCTTTTTTTCTCACCCTGTCTCTTGTCTTTCCTAACCTTTTCTTCTTTCCTCAACTTTTCTTTGTCCCTTGCCCTCTTTTCTATAACTCTTTGTCTTTGATGCTCCTCATCTTTCTGTCTCTTACCCTCTCTTTTAGTTACTCCCTTTTTTTTGTCAGTTTTTTTACTTTCTCAGTCTATCCATTTTTTTCCAACCTCATAATGGCATTCTGACACTATATAGGATTAGATTTGTGTGAATACTTTTACATTATGTGGTTATATTATCCAGTAATAGAGTATACAAATAAAAACAGTATATAAGGAAGCCAGCTGAAGGTTAAGCAACATTTTTAATCTTTCACTGTGGAAAAGGAAAGGAAGCTTGTCATTATCTGGCAGGGTCACATTGCCCAGAATAGTTTTTCCAAACTTTTAAAGTTCTGTATTTTATCTGCCACACGTGCACAAGAAAGGTATTTCTGTTTCTGTGTCTCGGTTGCTACAGATGTTTCTTTGCAGGATTTTATGAACTTTGTTTTTTTCTGACGACCCCTATCACTCTCCATCTGTCCCTCCTCTCCTTCACACTGCTGTACTCTCTCCCTTAGTCCCTTCAATATTCTCTCATTTTCTCTCTCCCTCACCCATCTGTCCACCGGGAAAATTGACCTCATAAAAAATGAAAAGGATTATTTAAGAGAAATAGCAACGTAATGAAAACCTATTATTGTATCTCATGGCGAACCAGCCTGTAACGGCTGCTGCTGGCCTACTGCAATCCTGTTTAGTTAGATTAGGCGGTGGTGGGTGGGGTGTTGGCGGGGGTTTCTTCTTGTTTTCCTTTTCCTCCCTTTATTATTTCTCTCATTGTCTTCACCTCTATCTGTTCTCATTTTCTCTCGCAAGCACAATATCACTCTTTCTTCTTATATTTCTGCTTCTTTTTCATTTCCTCTTTCAGTCTGTCTCATTTTGTCCCTCACTGGTCCTCCTCTGTCTGATACTTCTGCAGGGACTCATTTACAGCGTGTGCCAGCACCAGTAGATACCATTATTACCATTTGTAAAGCGGCACAAAGCTGCTCAGTATCCCAGTATGTGTGATAATTTTGTCTGTTTTTTTGTGTTACAGTGGCTGACGAGAGCAACATGGGATCACTGGTCGGGCAGAGGAACGGTAAGTGTTTGATCTAATCTAAACAAATGCATAAAAGCATAAAAATGTTCTCCTCTTTTGCTTTTGATCCTCCAAACTGCCACATCTCTTTTTCTCGAAAAGTGCAACAGTTTAATCCATCAACATGCAACTATAAATGAACCTTGTGTGTGATGATTCTCATTTTCTCATTTTTATGCCTCTGTGCCGGCCATTATTAGTCTTCATGGTTTTGGGATGTCCGTCCATTGGTCCATACATACTTGCGTCCCATATCGTGGTATCTCACAAAAGCCTTGCATCAAATTTGGCACAAACATCCACTTGGACTTAACGATGAACTGATTAGATTTTTCTAGTTGAAGGTCAAGGGCACTGTAACCTTATCTGTCTGATTCCCGTAAACAGGATATCTTAGGATCACCGTGAGGGATATTTTTTATAATTTGGCGAAAACATCCCCTTTGACTCAAGGATGGACCGACTCATGTTTTATGTCACAATACATTTTTTAAAAATATAATCAAAGTTCCCCTAGCCTGTAATATTGGCATTAAATTTCTTCCCAAGTGGCATTTAAAAGTCATTAAAAGGCTTAAATGCCACTTTCCTTAAGTTGAAGGGACCCTGTGACAGTATTTTGGAGTTCAAGGTCACTGTGACCTTGGGTCTGTCTCTTACTTGTTAATTTGATATCTCAAGAAGGCCTTGAGGAAATCTCCTCAAATTTGGGACAAACGTCCACTTTGACTCAACGATGAACCAGTGGGAATTTGATGACCAAAGGTCAAGGTCACTGTCACTTCTTCATCCATCTCATTCTTGTGAGGGTAATATCTCAAGAAGGCCTTGAGGGAATTACCTCAAATTTGGAGTTTGTTGGTCAAAGTTCAACTGTCACTAATATTTGGTCAGATATTGAATTGGTGAAAATAATATTGGGTTTCCTTGTTGAAACTGTGCTGATTGTATAGATTTTCTGTGCTGCGATGGGGAAATGTGTTCACAGACATGGATGTAATCTGTAAATGCAACTTGACTGGTTTTCAGAGTCATTCAAACACAAGGCGGTAATTCTAGTTTTCTATTCTATTATCTATTCTCAAACATTTCTTTAGTCCTCATTCTCCTTTGCCTCCCCCTCCTCTCCACTCCTTTGGCTGACAAAGTTGAGTTGTGAAGCACTTAGTGTCTGAGCTCTCGCTGCTTTATAGCCGTCCAGGTCAGCAGGCCCACAGTGCTCAATCCTCACACAGCTGACAGCAGCCGTATAGCATTACAATGACTTCTGCTTCACTTATTCCTCCGCACTCAGTTCCGCCTTGTTTTATTTGAGAAAAGTCTAGTTAAAGGTAAAATATAAAGTCAGTATTACTTTTTGCTTTACTGAGTGACATTACACAGTCGTGCTTCAAACCATATATAATTCACTCTGAAGAATTGAAGTACTTTCTGACTGCTGGAACCACTGTTAGTTTGGAATTAGCCTTGACTGAATCCCCTCTCAGACATGCACCTCGTTATGCAAATCTGATGGCAATTTAACATGTCAGTCTCATGTCCGGAGTCACTTTTACATAAAAGTCCTGACTGCAATCTGACTCGTAACATTTCTGTAAAACTTAGAGCACAGAACAAGACTGAGATGAAAGTTTATACACAGAAAGAGGGATTAAATTCACATCTTGTTTTATTCAAGAGTTCTAACATAACATATTGTCATTCCATGCTTGTTAGACCTTGTAAAAAAGGCAGCAGAATTTGCTATCTAATGACATTAAATGAAGATATTGATTACATTCATTTATTATGGGAGTCACTGTAGTCTGTGATCTATAATTAAGGCTTCAATGGCAAAACAAGTTTTAATATCCATCAGTGATGCAGCCCGCGAGAACGCTCTTCTTCTTTGACTTCCCTCTTGTGCACCAGGTGCAGAATATCACGCAAGAGTTGTGGCTTTTTCTGTAAAAGTCACGTTTGAATAAAGCTGTAAGGAATATTTCCATCATGGATGCCTGAATGAGAAAAAGCAAGAGTCAGATGTGACTGCTCCAGCATTGCGTCTCCAGTATGAATAAAAATCTGTTGCTTGCAGAGAGCATGGTTCAGTTGACCATCTTTAGTTGGGCTGCAGAAGATGACATAGACGGGGAGGTTTCCAGGCGCTTCTTTTTCAGCTTTGCTAAATTTGTGCTTAAATTGAGCTCTTAGGTTTTTTTTTGCAAGCGTTGATGGTGCTTTTTTGCGGTTGGCGTTGGATGGCAGTGCTTCTTGTGCTGTGTTCAGATGCCTCTCACAAGTATTTAAACCTTTGAAACCTGAGAAAATTGGTTTTATTTCTTTTGAGAATAAGGGGAAAAACACAATGAGCAACTCTGCAAAAAAGCTGGCCCACAAATTGCAAAAAAAAATCGTAAAAGGTGACAAGAAAATGACCTGAAAATTAGCTGTGGGGGATTATTTTATATATATATATATATATATATATATATATATATATATATATATATATATATATATATATATATATATATATATATATATATATATAAACTAGGGACAAATGTCCAGAAATGTCCAGAAAACTATTTTTTATTTACCTCTAGCTTTACAATTTATTTTCAACTCATAAATATATTTTTTTGCACATTTTAAAGGTTATTTTCTTTGTTTGTTTTACTGTATTTTAGTTGCTAATTTTTAGGTCCATTTTCTGTAACTTTTTACTTCTAAATATCTAGGTCATTTCTTGTTAAGATGCTTATTCACATGTTTTTAAAAGAAATCATGCAATTTTGCTCAGCTTTCAAAGGGTTTAACAACAATTACAACAACGATTTTTTTTTTCCCAGGAAACAAACAACAGTCTTTTGGTAGAAAGTTCAGAGTTTTATCCATCACCTCTCCTGCCCTCTCTGTGCAGTTTTTCTCGCTCTTCACACTTCAGCAGTTACTCTGACGAAAACAGGACACAATAACAATAGAGTTTTGTTGTATTGTTGCTTGTATAGTTTTATCTGACCAATCAGTGATTGGTTGATTGAAGTTATTGTTGTAATTGTGGTGTTCAGTAGTGTAGATACATCTCATTCAGAACACCTGCTGTATTTTAAAATGGCAACAAAGCTTATATAACAAAAGAGACATGACCAGCATTTTAGTTCTGATGTTGAGAGACAGGTCTGACTTCTTCTCTGCCTCTATGTCTCTGTAACACACACACACACACACACACACACACACACACACACACACACACACACGTACACCGATCTCTTAAATCCACCTGCAACAAGCCCACTAAGCCTGTTGCAGGTGGAATACAAATGTCCCGAGCTCTGTTGGTGACCTCAAATCCCCCACACTCAGCATTCACACAAGTGGCTTCGCCTCCACTCCCCCTCGTCCTCCTCCTCCTTCTCCCCCTCGAATAGTCCCCTGTCTCTCCCCCCTATGATTTTCCTGGCATTTCTGATCAGCACCCATAACCTATATGATATATAAAGCGATCCATTTCTCTGCTGCAACGTTCCTTTCTTGATTTTTCTTTTTTTCATCCCCCCTTCCCTTGACATCTTAGCTAATGTGTATTGACAGGGCTTTTTCGTGTTTTTCATTTTTGCTGACGCAGTGTATTTGCCTAGCTTCCTGCGCCCCCTCCTTCCTAAATGGCCTCAGTGTTTCTTTATGGGCTTTGACATATTTCATTAGGCGGATGGTCTTAAGAGGCCTGCCTGGCTTCTTTAATCTGGCTAAAACCCTTTTTCTCTCTGGCTAGAGCCGCTACGAGGAGTGCCTCACTCCTCTAACTCTCTCTCTCTCGCTTCATCTTTCTCTCTGTCACTTACTCACTGAGTCCCATTCTCCCTCTCTTTTTTCAGTCTAAGGAGTCTCCATCTTCAATAAAGCTTTTAGTTGTTTTTTCTTTTCTTTTTTTTCTGCTTTCATCTTTGCTACCACTCTCGTCACTTCTCTCTTGATTATTCTCCTGCTCTTTGTTGCCAGGCTCATTCCAGTTTTAGTATCCTCTCAATCCCAAGCCGTCATCCCTCTTTCTTTTTTTCTCTCCTACATCCTTCTCTCTCTCTGTATGATCACTTTCATTCTCTTTCTCTCAACAGGCTGATCCTCTTTTATTCACTCGCTCTCTGTTATCGTCAGCCTTCTCTTTCTTTCTCAACGTCCTCTGCAGCTGTATCTGTTCCAGCCTTATGTGATTATGGTGAACATGCTCCAGTCTCTGGAGTTTCCTCTCTCAATTCAGAACAGTGCAGCATCTCCTCGTGACTCTGTATGTTTAGTGAGAGTGTCTGCCTGTTAAGACCAAGCCCACATCCGAGAACTAGCGGTGATGAAAGCCCCCTGCTGTCGCCTAATGTCAATGTGTCTCAGCCAAAAAGCTGCACAGGAACACACCAAACTGACGGTCAACCAGCACATATGTTCTATGCCTGCATGAGAGGAGATTCCCCCAACAGTCATCTGTAATCGTCATTCAGAACAGTTTGTTTCGACCTGGCTCCCCCTTAACTTTAGCTGTTTGTTTACTTCCTCTCTTCCGTTTATCCTTTGTTACGCTGAGCTGAACGGCCAATCAGAGTGATTTCATTCATTGATGGGCTCCACGGCCGCCGGTTCAGCATACTGAATTTGCTTATTGACAAATTTGCCACTGATTCAGCAAACTGAATCTGAACTAGGCTGCTGCCATGGAGCTGGTCTGTGAATGTCATGATAGTGACATTTCTAACTTACATACAGTGCCTTGAAAAATATTGATATTAATGCCATTTTCATGGTTTCCCGCACAATAATTTACCTGTGGCGGCCTGTTATGATTAAAACATCTACTGCCACATTGCATTTTTTCCATTTTTGGAACTGGGGTGTATTGACTGCACCACATCCTCAATGTGCAGATCGTAATCTGGGCACAGACGGTGCAGTAGAACGTCAGGCGCAGATAAAGTGAAACATTCTTTGCACTGGGTCTTAAAATCTGCAGTGTCTGCGCCTCTCAGCTATCAATCTGATCAGCTCTGACTGGAAAGAGACACAGAGCAAAGCGTCATACTCTGAAAACCACGCCCACAGGCTTCAACCAAGGGGTGAAATGCTCACAAAATGTGTGCAGCTATCTAAAAACATTAGATACCAGCATGAAATGGATCATTGTAGCACCTTATGTCTCCCAGAGAGGAAATGTAATAGCTGGCTTCAACCTCGACAGTTCGGTCAAATTAGGAAATCACTTGCTGCTCATAGTTCACAAAATGTCAGGATCCCACAGTTTCCTTCCATTCTGTCTGCTGATCACACACATCTGTGTTCACTTTTGTCCTCTTAAAAGCTCAGTTTTTTGGTTCTGCATCTTAGAAAGTTAGTTTTGGGTTCTTTTCATTGTTGGCAGTACATCCCATCACACAGCAGCATTTAGACATTATTCTGTTGTTTGCTAGTTGATGGAAAAGACAAGGTGGTACCTTCAGGCAACACAAAGTTAATGTAGAGCGATGGATTGTATTCCCCCTGGAGGGGGCGGGACTTAAATGCGGCCTGTCTCTATTGACAGATCAATTATCTACCGCACGACTCAAACTGCTGCTGATGGTGTGTTCTGCCTATGCTTCGTTCATGAGCGAGAAAATACGTCTGAATTCAGCAAGGAGAAACAAGATTAAAAAAAACAAACGGGAAGTTTGCATTCATTGAAATGTACTGATAAATCAATATTCTTGACAACCCTCGTGCCTGTGTGTGTGTGTGTGTGTGTGTGTGTGTGTGTGTGTGTGTGTGTGTGTGTGTGTGTGCGCTTGTGTGTCAACACCCCACAGACAGCCAGAGTAATGGACAGATATCTCTCATTCATCCCCCCATTTTTCTCCCTTAGCGTCTAACATCTCCCCTGGTGTCAGGCTGCCCTCTTACAACACACCTGGGAGCTCTTCCAGCACACACACACACACACACACACACACACACACACACACACACACACACACACACACACATAGTACAGTATATGCCAATGCAGAGGCTTCTACTGCATCTTAGCCTCATGCACATTTCTCTGCATTTGTCGCAGATGTCGCTTCAGTTCCTATTTGTTTCCCTGATTCTTCAGCATTTTTCAGTGTGTATATCTGGAGTGTGTTTTCTGATGATCACTTGAAGAAATCCATTGTTGTCTGTTTAGTGTTGCCAAGCTAACAGCTAACCCTGCAGCACAGCCAGCGGTGCCGTCGCTCCGTGCACCCATTAGTCCACTGCTGTTTCTTCTCCACACAATAAGACTTTGAAACCAGCCAGCGTCCCGCCAGCACTGAAGCCTCTGCTTTGTTTTCAGTCTCTTTGTTTGGGTGCTGTGTAACTCTGCCGCTCACTGTCATTCGCTGCTTAGCTCGCTCCCTCTCTCTCCCTCCGTTCTTTGCATCCAGCGTGTCATTGTTGATTTAAGCTGAAAGTCACCATGTTGCGGCGATTTGGATTGATTTATCAGTCTGTGCCTGTAAGCACCATCTGTGAGTGTCTGTGTGCTTTTCTTGTATTTCTATTCTTGTAAGGGCCGATTCTTCTCCTTCTACACTGTCAACAGCTTGCACCTGACAATCACGTGTGATTTGTGAAGTACAGAGCTGGATCTGAATATTTGAAAATAGCATTTATGTAGGTCTATAATTTATCAATCATTATTAAAAAATACACACAAGCTGTTATTAGGTCACAAAAGTGAATAGATGATGATGTTGTTCAACCAAAGCCCTCAGGATTACAAATGTGCATGAATTACACCAGAAAATGTTTTTTTTTTATATGCTTTTATTCTGATAACATATTGTGCAGTTAATTGCAATTTGTTATCGTTTTGCAAGTGCAAACTAAGGAAAATCTTTGTGGACATCTTATAGGATAAAATTCCGTATTTGCAATGTTAATAATTTGTAAACGAAAAACATCAGTACCCCTCCACATCATACCTTGCACAGAAATATAATCCCAAAGATGTGCGTTGATGTAATGCATAAAAATGGATGGATGTAAAGACGTTAATGTATACCGCATTGTCTTCAGTCAGAAGGAAACTGTTCTCTTGGCATGAGGTTTTGGTCTTGATTGACTGTAGTCTTCTGCGGGGGGGGAGTGTTTCAAAGACTTTTGTCTCCGGGGTAGAGGAGGGTTCAGCCACAATCCCTCCTGCCCGTCTCAGGGTCCTGGAGGAGTGATTATTGCAGTGTAGAAGTGACTCATCATTGTTTTTGGAAGGTTGAACTTCTTCATCTGCTGGAGGAAGTACATCCTTCACTGTGCTAATGTTCAGCTCCCACTTGTGGTCTTGGATGATGATGGAACTGAGGACGTGAAAGGACTCCATAGTGTCGACTGCGGAGTCACAAACAATTATATGGGCTCATTGGGTTGTTCTTCCCAAAATCCACAGCCATTTCAGCCTTTAATCCTTAATGAGTGCATTTTAACTGGATCCATGAGGTTTAACAGCCAACTCACTAATGGTGTAAACTATAAACTATACAAAACAGCATATACCACCACAGTCGGAACAGACACGTTATAAACACTGACAGAAAATGATATTTGTGTTTTGGAACCTTGAACAGCAAACTTAACCGCAAACTAAAAACTATTCCAGCACGAGGCATGATGGCAGTGAGGGAGTCCCTACAATGATATGGCATCTGGCTGGAGAGAGCTGAATGTTTCTGTAAATATTGTAAAATATTGTGGGATGCTAGCAAGCGAGCTTGTTGTACAAAATGGATGTGGTTGTATGATGTGGTGTGGAAGCTACAACAATGATATCTATAAGTTACCACCAATAGTACTGTTTTGAATATGAACAATGAGGAAATAAGTACTCACACATCCTTTCAGTGGTTATGTCTCTGAGACCACAGCTGATATCAAAGTGTTTTTTTTACATGATGTGAAGCTCTATTTTTCACGGATGCAGTGTGGACAGAGCCGTGTATGCGATGTGGCGTAATAGTCTGACGCTTGCATCCACTTAGGTCATGGTGTGAGACTAAAAAGCAGAATTTATTGGTGGTGTAGTAGTAAATAAAGGGCTTCACCAGTTCAGCATTATGTAGATTTGTGTATGTGAATTTATGCTCTCTACAGTTCTCCCTAAGTGCACACATTCTCGTATCCACCACACGTTTACAAATGGCACATGTCCCGCTCCGCACAGTTTGCTCCAACCCTCATCCATACTCTGCCAGCCCCCCGTGCTGCTGTAATCCAGTAGAGGTAAGCAGTAATTATGAAATGGCCTTTTAAGTCCCCTCCAGTTATTAAAGCCATTCATCTAGACGGAGGCAGAATACATACGGGCCCATATGTCCCCATTCCCTCATACATCTAAACAGCTAAACCCAATTACTGCCAGAGCAGCGCCTCCGTCCAGCTTCATCCTCTGCCTCTGATATAGCTGAGTGCATTCAAATAGTGATGGAGGGATGCTTAATGATGGGACAGGTCTTTAATTGGAGTGGAGTTGTGATTGGCCATAACATGAATTGGATTTGCTTTTACTGGCTATACAGTTGTCTGAAGTGATTTGGTTTGAAGTTGAGTTTTCATATGATATGAAGACAGAGTATGAAGTCAGATCATTAGTGACGTTCTGCTCTTCCACTGCTGTGCCGAAACACTGTTCACTATTTAAAGGGTAAGGCTGGCAATAGTCTATATTTTTCTTATTGTCAACAAATCTCATGAAACGACCAAAACCAACAATGAAATGTTGGTTTTGGTATTATTGCTATTATTGTACAAAAACTGTTAAAAACATGTCAGTGCCTTTGTTGTGTGTGGGCACTGTAGTTTATTTTGAGTAAATCCCATTAGTTCAGTCAAATGTGTTATCCAGGTCAAGGTAATTCTAGGTGCTTTATCATAGAAAACTGGTCTTCCTCAAGTTTTTTGAAGATGTTTTGCATCTCATCAGTGTCTTTTTCAGTTCAGAACTAAAGACGTCTTCAAAAAACTCAAGCACGTTCGGTTGCCTTCAATATAGCACCTAGAAAGTCGAATGTGTAATACTTTGCAGGTGAAAAAAACGTGTTTTTTGGCTATAACTACACAATAACATACAAAAATAAACAAAGAAGATGTAAGGTAATTCTAGTTACCCTTTGGACCTGTTGTATGTCATCATTGGTTTCCTCCATTAAAGCTTTGGGGGCTTGTATTTAGTAAATTTAATCTAAGGTTAAGCAATGAAGATAAGTGTCATGAGACCTTTTTGTTTTCTCTCCATTTCTTTGTAGAATATAAAGAACTCAAATCCATTCATAAACATTTGTTGAGATGAGATTTGTTAATGTCTATTGTGATTTAAGATTTTATAGGCTCCTCTTGAATTAGATCACTTTTATTGAAACTGCGTAACACAAAAGGGGTCCATTCTATTGCTTTTAACACTGTATTTAATTCTTCTGTTGGATTAAATTGAATAACCTTTATTGAAAAGGTTGACACAGAGAGCAGGCTGTCTTTTACAGGTGTGTGTGTGTGTGTGTGTGTGTGTGTGTGTGTGTGTGTGTGTGTGTGTGTGTGTCATGTGTTTTTATAGCAGAGCGCAGGTCAGGGCCTGTTTTACAGGTCTCCAGAAAAAATGGCTGCTTGTTTTTATTGGTGAGTCTTGAGATTGGATAGTAGATGGAAAAGTGGATGTGTGACCTACATGTGTGTTTCTATAAGCACACATGTTGTGATTCTCGTGTGTGTGTGCATCCGTGTGGTCATGTGTGTGTTTAAAAAACTATGGCCAGAAGCAACAAGCCCCTTTTTTTCACTGTTGGCTAAAGTGTCTCCTTGGCAACTCACACACACACACGCACACACACATACACCTGCTCTGCCACCCCCAGCAGTTTTGATGGAGGGGGCACTTTCTTGTAACCGTGGCAACCTTTCAGCAAGTGTGCTGCAAAGGCGCTTGCTGTGGAGCACATTGTAGTCCAGTTGATAGGTAAGTGTTAAGACCCTGCTGAGACACTGTGGGCAGGTTCAGCATTGTGCCCGGGGTTTTATTGGGATGTGTGTAAGTGTGTGTGTGTGTGTATGTGTGTGGCTGTTTGTGTGTTTTGAGTGGAACAACAATGTCAGCTTCAATATAAATAAGACAATATCCTGTTTAATAGTTTGCTGGTTGATTGGATGGTGTAATAGGTAAGACACAGTGGCAGGGCATCGCAGTGTGTGCTTGTGTGTGTAAGTCCGTGTATTAAATTTGTACTGCACAATCTGCATGGCAAAGCCTGTAATTTGGACATTTCTGAGTTCATTTATTCTTGTGTTCATTGGGTGAAATAATTAGTGTGCAGACAACTTGTATTCAGAATTGATAGTTTGCGCCGGCGGTGGGAAAACAGACATTTTAGAGCCAGACTGCAATTATTATTTTTCAATTATTCCCACAAAATATCAGCATTGATAATGTTTTGACCCCCATGACATAAAACCAGAGAATAAGTTGTATGAGTGTGCCTCAGTCACAAGTTGCAGCTCTGTCACAGTCACTTTTAAGGCGTCGCTTTAAAAGTACAAAGCAGCATGATGGAGCGGTGTTAGTCCTTGCAGGGCCTGTCAGTGCGGCGGGACCCCAAGGCTACGTTTCAGGCAACGACTTCACTGCTGTCTGCTCAATACAGGCACGACAGCCTGTACTAAAGTCACTATATGCAGATCACATTTAGATGTGTGTTGGATAGGCATGCGTGCAGGTAGATGTTGGCATGGCAGGTGTGAGCTTTTGACAGGCAGGTCCATAAAATATCCTCAATTTGATAAATATTAGGCCTCCAAAGTAATTCAATAGTCTTAAATGTGAAATTTTGAGGTCTTAATTGCCATAACCATTTTATCTAATTTAATGTATTCATCTTTATTTTCTTTTTATCAAAATGAATCAAGCTCTTTGGTATGAAAGTTTTTTCATGATACAAATCTTTAAAATTTGCACAGAAACGAATACTTTCTTTTACTTTATACTTGCAATTATCATTTAGGAAAATGTAGATCAACCTAGCTCTATGTGATAACTGTATTCTCTTTATCTGCACAGGACCACATAATGTATCTTTATACTTTTCTACAAAGCAATGAATAAGAAAAATATGATTTGTTCAAAAATATGTATTAAATCTGGTCAAAAATCTTTGTGAAAAAGTCTAAAAAGCATTTAATTGAAGCGTCTCATACCTGAGGACACCCTGGTTATGTGGGTGTTGGTGTGTTTTGTGGATAATTGAGTGTTTCTCACCATTTCACAGTGGTAATTGGCAGGTTCTTTGTTTTCAGCAAAATTTTTGGCATTAAGGATGTTCTTGCACATCATTTCCAAGAAGTTGTTTGTCTGTCAGAAGAAGTGTTGGTTTATATGTATCTTTTTTTTTTCACTGTAAACTCCCAATTTCAAGTTTTCTTTTATTGATAATCTCAGTGTTCCTCAACACTGCAGTTTCATGGATAATGTAATTACACTGTATAAGACCTTTATCTTTCTAACATCGCCACTGTAAACCCACACCATGTGGATCAGGTCTGCCCCTCCTCAAACAACAGTGTCATAGTTCATTGGGATGTTTCACTTTGGACATCATCATATGCCAGTTCGGTAGACATTGGCCTGATGGAAAACGCGTTGTTTGGGAAGTATTCTGTCATGTGCCAATGTAGCGGCAATGGGAGAAAACAGCGGCCTAATTGGAGCTGGGAGGCAAATTATGAGCCGTCAGCTGCTGTTGCTGTGGAAAAGAAACCGGTCAGAGGCGTCAGTTAGAGCTGTGGGAAATTTGGAAAACAACTGGGACCAAAGACTAGGGACCAAACACCAAAATATATAGCAGCTTAATACATCAGACACCACCCCCATAATCCAACTTTAAAGTTCTTTGAATGCTGAATTTATTTCACTTCTACAAAGAGTAATCTTCAGCTTTGTTCAGTTGGGTGTTTCCTTCAGAAACGCACCTTGGGAGTTGTACTTGACTTCTCCTCTGAAGTTTATTTGTACTTTTTGAAAACTTTTTTGTCATACAGCAGCTATTTTCTAATGCAGTGAAACATCTTTTGCACTGATGATTCAACTTGGACTTTTATGGTCATCCAAGCCTTTAAATTGCCTAAGCTGCCAACGTTAAACATCGTCTTTGCACGAAAAGTAACTTCTGAGACCGTGACACCCAAAATTAGTCTTCCCACTTCTCCACTGGCTAAGAGTGAGATAAGGAGGAGCGAGACAGACAGTAAGGAGGTGACATTTTTGCTTGATCTGGGACGGAGGAGCGTTACAGCTGTGAAGGGCATCGCCATCGTCCTGGCCTGTTTGGCTGTTAGGCTGTTTGTCAAATCTGTGCACCAGCTTGAATCAGTGGCAATCAAGCAGACATGATGCGAATGGATCCGTGCGAGCATCTGCTGGCACAGCGGGCAGCGATATGTGATAAACGCTGATTTCACCCTCCATTGGATCGAGCTGGCGATGATAGCCACCTCTCCCCCACTCATCCATCCTATTAAACCCTCATTATTCATTTACCTCCAGCCTCAGCCGCCTGACATGCATGGAATGAGTCCACTCACACACAAACATACACTCGCAAAAGTAAATGTCTTCTCTTATTTCATCTGTGGCGGTCAAGGACACACACCACTATCTCATACAGGCATGACTTTTAATTTTTATTCTTCTTCGACCAAAATTCTCACATTTTGTCGTCCTCACACACACATGCCCACGCTTTCAGACACACAGTCTCTCTGTGTATAGTGCAGCAGTGTGCTGGCAAGAAGCTTAATTCTATCAGGCTGCGAGCTGGACAGCCGTAATTACATTTGTGACACAAATCCTGCCTCTCAAATTGAGCGTTTTATTCCTGAGCGCTCCCCCCTCTCTATTTATAACCCCTTATTCCCCATAAATCCCACTTCCTCTCAGAAAGTCAATTTAGGACTTAAAAGGCAGCCACGCTCCGCTTACTTTTCTCCCCCCTCCTTCGACTCTATCGCCGCTTCAGTTTCACTTCTCCTTTCCCCCCCTCCTGCTCTACTTCGGAGCTTTGAAGCCTCTGAAATGACGTCTTAAGCAGTGAGTGCCATGATGCGAGAAAGTCATCCCTACAGGAAAGTTTCCGACAGAAAAAACACCGCTTGCAACCTGTCTGTAACTTCTTTGAAGAGTCACTGTTTCATTGTGATACACAGCTGGGTTGGTGTGTCGTTTTCTTCACCACTCTTGGTCACCCTGTCCTTCAACTTCTCACAGGGCGGCTTCCCCCTTGGCATGACATTTACTCTCTTTTCTCCTTTTTTTCCCCCTCCGTTTTTCTTACAGCTCTGCATTTCCTCAAATCTTACATTTCCCCGGCGCCTCCTCCTCTCCTCTCCGCTCCCCTGCTGAATCAGCTGTGGCCTTCATCACTTCCCCGCTCCTCCGTCTCCCCTTTCTTCCTCCCTCGACTTGGAGGCCATACCTGAGTACAGTATGATGGCAGTTCATTTATTCCCGCTCTCTCTTGCTTATGCATGAGCCTGTCAGTTCCCATAGTGCCGCTCCTCACCTGTCCCTGTACCACTCCACCTCATTCATCGTTGCTTTTCCCCTCCTTTATGTTGCTCCTATAGGACTCTGACTTTCTCCTCATTTCTGTCAAGCCTGTTTTTCACCCCCTGATTTCCTCTACCCCTCTCTCTCTCTACATTTCATCTTCATAGCTTTATATTTCTGGGCTTTAACCTTTTTGAGGTTCATTCAAAAAAAAAAGCTATATCCATTAGGGAGAGGGTGTGTGAGCTGATTTCTCAGGTAAAAATCAGGTGATCTTTTGCTGAGTCGGTCTACATCTAAACCTTCAAAAAACTTAGGCCAAGACATCAATATCTGTAATATAGATTAAATAATAAAATAATATATTCTTCATAAATATAAATTAAAATATGATTATATAATGATGTATGATTTTATAGTTTTAAATGTGTATTGACTGAATCCAAGAAACCATGAAAAAGTCTATAATTCTTGTCCAGTCCAAACTCCTTTCGATCTATAATAATCTTTAATTCTGCTGAAGTAAACATAGCTTGATCTCATGCCTTAAAGTATACGTTTTTATGATTTATTTTTTCCTTACAATGTTTCTTTATAGTTTCAGATATTCTTCTTTGGTTTGTGCTGTTTTTTTCCCCTCAAATGTTTAGACAAGACAAAGAAATTCAATCGAAGACCAAACAAAACACTAGATATCAGAGATGGGGGACTCTTGAGAAACTTGAGAACTTGAGACTTGCTTGACTGCAAGACAAAAGACTTGATTTAACTTTGACTTGTTATTCATGACTTGAAAGGACCTTTTTTTTAAAGGAGATAATTGCATTTTTTAAGATATTGCTCAGTTTTGTTGTTGAAACACGATTTCATGATTTCTATTGCTGTGCGTGCAAACGTGGCAACGTGCTAGGACATGCAGACTTCCCACCATAGACTGTGTTAAAATAATGGATGCAGCTAGTGTGACATCCCCAATTGATTTGTGGATTGCTGCTTTGAAGCCTTGAATTCAACATTTTGGCTGTTTCCATCTTGGGTTTTTTTTGGAACCACAAGTGATCATTTTATGATAGCATGCATGACAGTTGTCATGAATGTGGAAATGAGCAAAAGAGACCAAAACCGTGTATGTACCAGGCTGTAAACACGTTTATTTTTATTTAACTTTGGCATTTTGACATGGGGGTCTTTGGGAATTGACTCTCACTTGGAGCAAGCGGACATTAGAGAAACTGCAGTTTTTTGCACTTCTGCGCTGGCTTCTTTTCTGGTTGCTGCTTGGGTGAAACACGAGGCAGCTATTATGGAGCAGGCTCATCCAAAAATTTAAAAACCAAAGGGATTCAAAGATTATGTTGTCTGAAAGTAAGAGGACAGGTCTGCAGATCAAAAATCATTGACATGACTATCACAGCATTAAACATATTAGCTATATGTTTATATCTAATCATCTGAGAAGTTCATATGACTTGACTCATAACTTGCTTGACTTCAGTAATGACTCCATTTGTCTTACTTGCTTCATATCAGGGACTCAACTTGATTCTCATCACAGTAACTTGAGACTTAACTGAGACTTGTAAGTGTGACTCCCATTGCTGCAATATACACAAAAAAGGGAGAAGAAGAAGAACAAAATATGTCAAGACTGAAAAGTGTGAAAGATTTCTCAGAGACTGATTATGCAAGGTTAGATAAATGCTTGCATAACTTTTGGACATCCTTGACTGGATTCAGTAGACGCAATGCACAACTTTATACTGGATTGGACCTAATCTGGCACAAATGGACCAAGTGTGGACTCATTCCAGTGCTCCCTCACATAACTCATTCAAAGTGCCTTGTCCCCACTCCTTGTTTCTATCCTGCAATGAACTGATCTCAGCTTCTGTTCAAGTTGAAAAATCCTTTAAATAAGGAAATATTAATGTAGAAGATGAGTATTGGTGTAATGTTTTATAAGCAGTAGGGAAATTTAGCTAAAAGCTTTTGATCTCAATACCCAGAGTCTTTTAAACACTTAAAACCATGCTGTCCCATTTGATCAGTGGCAGCATATCTTATTTTGGAGCAAACTTCCCTCCTCCTCCATCACTTTCTTTATTTCCCCCTGCACTCCCTCTTGTCCTCTGTTCAGCATCTGTCCACCTCATCGCTCATAGACCCTCCCGTCTTCTTCTCTTTTGTCTCTCAGATCCTTCGGCCGCTGGAGCGCTGGGCCCAACCCTGGGCCTCATGAAGTCCAGCTCCCTGGAGAGTCTCCAGACAGCCGTGTCGGAGGCCAAGCAGAGTCGCAGCCAAGCCCAGGTGCCCTTTCACCGCCCGCGGCCACATATGGTCAGAGGCCGGGGATGCAACCAGAGTTTCCGCATCGCCATCGACAAGTCCTACGATGGACCTTCTGAAGATGGTAAGACTTCTTAGGGGCATTTTATGAACAGAAATAGTGAAAGACACACAAGAACACTTTGGAAAATGTTTCTTTTAATGTCACTGTTGCTATAATATAGGAATCTCTTCTAGACATTGTATCCATTTTAAATTAGAGCCTTCACTGCCAACGCACATCCCTTAGGCTTTATAGCACACTGGCACTCAAGAAGAGCCAGAGGCCTGCCAAGGGACAGTGCTTAGCCTAAGTACCTTAATGAAATGCTACATGATTTTATCCACTCAGCAATTTAGGAAGAGCGACTTTATATCTTACAGCAGCATATTTTTAGTGCTCTACCTTATGAACCCACAGACATGTTGGATGTTGAGTGTGTGATTACTAGCGAAATTATCCTCCATGTTCCCTGAAATGAGTGACTTCATGCAGAATGTTGACTAATGATGTTTGGAAAAATCTGGAGTGTGAAGAATTACCCATCTGCGGTTGTATTAGATGAGAAGTCTGTCTTTGACTGCATTTGGCACAGAATGGCAATTATACAAGTTAAATTTGTGTAGAAATTTTCTTTTTTTTTTTGTCTTAAGCCGGTTGCCTGAATTTGAGTCCTTTTACTTTGAATGAAACATTAAACCATAATTGAGAATTGTCAAAAAGGGACAGTTCACCTCAAAATCAAAAATACATATTTTTTCCTCTCACCTGTAGTACTATAAATCAGTCCAAATTGTTTTGGTGTGTTTTTCGAGGGTTGGAGATATCATAGAGATGTCTGCCTGCATGTGTATTTATTTAAAGGACTAATTTTCTGGAGGTATTTTCATCACCTGATGCTGCTGTTTGCACACTTTGTCTTGCTTAATTGTCGATTTTTAGGATTTTTTTAACAGCAAACAAGAAAATTGACAGACAGTGGTTTTGCTACAGGACCGTGCCAGTTTTTGCACAGCTAGTTCAATTCAAATCTCATGTTTAATTTCCATTATTCGGCTTACGGCGCTTTACACCAAAACAACCTTGATTGGTGAATAGCACTACAGGTAAGAGGAAAAATATGTACTTTAATTGTATTGTAAACTGTCCTTTTAACTTGCCTTGCACAAGCATTTAAACCTCTGAAATGTGAGCAAATTGGTTTTACTACTGTTACACCCACTTAGGTTTTTCTTTGGATGGATTTTTCGTGTATGTTTAAATTCAGCATAGCACGTGGATATAGCTGCTGGCTGGACCCATCCAGGTGTGGAGACTTGCCTCTGGCGAGCCCCCTGCACTGGCAGCAAAGCTGCCTATTAGAGGACTAACTAGCTTACTGAGTAGATGTCTCAACAGCACAGTGAAGTGTACATGCATACTGAATTAAATAATAAATGTTATACATGCAGCTGCATTTATGAATCTGTATCCCAGCTGTATCCACGCATATATTGCAACCTCTGCCCCTCTCCCTCCTCAGACGACGACCTGTCGGAGCAGAGCTCCGGCCACGAAACACCCGTCAGCAGCTCCTCTCGCCAGGGCTTGGATGCAGAGGATGGAAAGAAGAAGAAGAAAACCAAAGGGAAGAAGAAAGAGAAAAAGACTAAAGGAAAGAAGAAGACAGACGATTCTGTGGAGGATCTGGAGAAGAAGACCAAAAAGAAAGGATTTGGCCTCTTAAGGTATGTAGGTTTATTTATTTAAACTATCTGGCAATAAGACGTCTCTTTGAGATTGGTTAACCGATGGTAATTTGATGGTAATAGCAAAGCAGCTACAAAGACGTCCATGACGGGACCTCGATTCTCTAAATCAGTGGTTCCCAGCTGGCGGGTTGCGAGTCCATTCTGACCATGTCAAGTTTGTGAAAATTTGACTGGCTTGGGTTTTTTTCACCCTCCCCAAAGCTAAAAATATTTTTCCTTGAGCCTCTTTGGATGCCTCGGGGAAAATGCATGAAGTGTTCATCCCACATGATGTGCACAAGGACCATCAGAAATTTGAAAATCCATGTATAATTTCTGTTTGTAAAGTGTCTGGCTGTGATAAATAGTGATTTTTATTTTGGCAGGCCTGCATTTTGGAAGGCATGTTTTCTTTGAAAATCACCAAAAATATTTTGAGAAAAAGAAATTGCAAAAAATGTTTTACAGAACATTGCCCAAAAAAACCCCCAAAACTATCAACTTTTATGTTTGTATCCAAATTGAACAACTTTTTCAGAGAAGAATTTGCACTATTGTTAACGTTACTATCCTATCTCGGAGTGGCACAGTTCAGATTGAGGTTGGCTCAGCTGGTTTAAGATCAGCAGTAAAAGGAAACAAAATACCGTTTGCGTCCTTCCTGTAGACGGTATCTACATAGAAATCGGTAGCAAACAGCTGTCCTACTTTCCCTTGGTTAAGTTTCAACAAATTACCCACTGAGCCCAGCAGGATTATGGGATATTGGATTATTGGATATGAGCACAACCTTCGCTGTAATGGAGGGTATCCATTATCTCTCAATCCAAGTAAAGTCCCAGCAACACAGTACCAACGCAAGCCGCTTGTCACCCCTTTATCAACCTGTCCCCATCGTGATTGTGGTGGTCCAATCCTCCAATCCTTATCTATTGGCAGTGACACGGTGTGGTCAGTGTATCACTGCACTTCCAACACTTGAGATTCAATTAGACTGTGGCAAGAGATAGCGCAGGCGGAGCGTTGGCCTACAGATGGCAGATAAGAATCCAATCGGCCACAGTGTCAAGGGCAGTAATGGAAGAGATGTTCACATGGTTAGGCCGGCGGTGGAGAGTAGGGCAGGGGAGAGAAGGGCGAGATGAAGGACACACACAGGGAGCCGGAGTTACAGACAGGAACACATGTCTGAAAGGTTGTAGTAGTGTTAAGCTGCCTAAAATCCAGTCCAGCTAGTGCTTCATTTCCCCAATAAAATGTTCCTATAGTTCCATTTATTACACACATCCAGCTTTGGCTGTTTCTCTGCAGCAGAATATGTAGGAGCTGACACTGCTAGCTGTGTGACAGATTGTGTTTATATGTTTGGGAGGTAATCTCTGCATCTATACACCACAGGCATACAGTACCGTTTCCATTTTTTTTTTTTCATTTCTCTGTTTAAATGGTGGTGCTGTGATGTTTGTTCCTTCTCTTTCTTTTTATATTCTCTTTCCATGTCTGTGTTTATGAATCTCTCTCTCTTTTCATCATGCCTGCTCTTATTTTGAAAGGGTTAGTTGCCATACATAAATGAATAAATAAATAACAGACCAGCCCTTTAAAACCTGCTTTTGGAACCAAATGCATAATGAATTTAATAACAGATAAGACAAAGAAACCCCCACTCAAAAGTCGACTTGGGAAACACATCCCTGGTCTGCTCTTTTCTTTGCACTTTTGACACAATTATGAATGGTGGCACACATATGCATGTAGTTACAAATAGACACACACACACTCATACAGGGACACACCCTCTCCTCTTCCTCAGTTGCAGACTCATCCTTTTTATTTGGCAACAATAGTCAGAAACACTCAGAACCAGCCCACTGTTGATCCAAACACAGAGGCTGAGTGCTTTTCTTCCTCAACAATAGCACTGAGTCTTATAAAAAGCTTCCAGATTGTTGCACCACACACTAGCCTTCCTCTCTCTGGCCTTTATCTGGCCGACTTGATCGTTATTGAACTTGAAATATGACTTAATTAGCCAGAGTATTGCGCGGTTCAATCTAATTGCAGCCCTCAAATGTTATTTTACTCCAATGGCAGCATTAGGAAAAGGGCAAATTATAAACATATGACCTCAATTTCCCTCTGCAGTGAACGTGTGCGCAACAGCAGCTAGCACAACAAATGTTGGAAGTCGGCCCTGTCCTTTCAGCGGCCACAAATATTTAGTTTAGCTGCGCCAGTGTTTGAAGAACAAGTTGATTTTGGCGGCAGTATATTGCAAACAGCTGGGTGTAAGGTGACCTCTGGAGATCCCATTTGTTGTGGCAACATTTGTTTTTTGCTAAATCCATATGTGATCCTCTTTATATGAAGAGCATCATTTCCTAACTCCACATACAGTGTGTCATTTCTCTCTACAGCTGCTCTGAGTCATTCATTGTTTTGCATTATTACACCTGCTGGCATAATGAGAGTGCTTCAATTAAAGGTCAAAGATCCATACGGCTTACACTGTTTAGTCCAGCTGATATCAAACTTATCCAGCTGTGATATTTAACCCTTTGAAGCCTGAGCAATTTGGCTTCATTTCTTTCAAAAGCATGGTGTGAAAGCAGGGAGCAACTTCAAGAAGAAATGACCCAGAAATTAGCAAGACATTGGTAAAAAGTACAAGAAAATTACCTAAACATGATTTTAATTCTATAATATAATTCTGAACATATAATTATGATAATCTTATATATAGTTCTCTTAAATGTTTTTCTAAACTGACTTATTTCTTGCTATGTGCAAAACATTTCTTGCCTCATTGCCCTTTTCCTCATGTTTTTCCAAGAAATCAGGTTCAAGCACCTGTGAAAGGTGTCTGAACGCAGCACGAGAAAATTGATGTCGATCCAGGTTTCAGTTGGTTAAATCACTCTGAACCACTTCCCCTCCCTCTCACCTTTGTTAGAGTTTCTCACTCTTTATACTATGTCAGGCGTTCTCTGCATCAAGTATTGCTGCTATTCAGCGCCGCCTCTACGGACTCGCGCACCACGCACCATGCGTAGGGCACCACGGTGCTGAGGGGGCACCAACTGCGCCGATCGTCATAATAATTACAGGCCTAAATGATGAATTATTTTGTTTAAGCTAAGCTGAAGCACACAGGTGAGTAGGGCACCCAAATGGCCAGCAGCGGCCCTGCTGCTAAAAGAGTGTAATAAGCATCAAATATTTTAAAAAAGATATGAAAAAAAAAATTAACATATAGAGTCCCATGACAATCCGTCACGCTATCTGCTGATGAAAATCATGTGATATGACTGAAATCCTCTGATTTTTTTTCAGTGTTTGTGAGCCACTCTCTCCCTCCACACATAGAGTGATGCCCTCGTCTCCTCTTTTTCATCAGCAGGCTCTCAAAGCCCCGTTCGCATCCTGTCTCCCTGATTGCTAAATAAGCCCAGACAAATGGCAGTGCCCTTCAGACCTTCCTCAGCAGAGGTTGACTGCTTGTCTTGTCTGTATTCAGCAGACAGCAGTGAAGTCTTTGCCTGTAACATCGCCTCGGGGGCTGCGCCACTGACAGACCGCAGAAAGACTAACACTGGAGCTCAGGCTGCTCGGCTGTTTTCTCTCAACACCGCTGCCACATCCGCATGTTCCTGCAGAACAAAGAGGACAGGCTGGTCAGGGGTTTCAGATGTCTTTATCAAACAAGGAGATTCACATTACACCCTCTCATTTTAATAAAACTTCTGCCAACAATATTATTGTTGGCATAAAACAAAAAAAAAATAAAAAATCTTTGTCATGATCAAGTTAAGTCAGACTAATCTGGTTCACTAAAGTTGCTAAAACTTATAAAGAACAAGGTAATTTCACTTGTCATTTTTGAGTCGCAACTACCTCACAAAATTCAGTACCATGTTTAAGAAAATACAAATTTGACAACTGGCAGATTACAGATATATAGTACTTGGTTAACTGAAGTTGCTAAAACTTACAAAACAACTTCACAAAATTAAGTAGAACTAGATTTTGAGTAAACTTAACAATACGATATAAAGTAAACATGAATTTAGATTAATAGTCTAATTTTCTTTACTTTTTTAAGGAAATCGGTTTCCTTGATTATTTTGAGTAAGATCAACTTTTGAGATTTTACAGTGCACATATTTTCATAAGTTTCTCATCCTTGGGAAACTGATCACAGCGTTAATTCCAGTGTGCACAGCTTATGCTTGAGCTCACACTTGGTCTTGTTTTTGTGTGGATTAGACACATTATCCAATCCTGTTTGATCCAACATGACTTAATCAGGAGGTCAGAGTTTGAAGGATATAGTTTGTGACTAACATCCTCTTGTGTCACCAAGCGAGTCTTGCTCAAGAGTGACATTCAGCTAAATGGTGTGTGTATCTTTACGTTGTTTATCCCGCGTGTTACTTCATCTGCATCTGCAGTGCATGTAACCGATCATCGGGTGTGTCATTGCTTAGCTGCCCCCATCAGCCCTGCTGGGCACTGACACATCCCGTCTGTCCCTGCGTCCTGTCACTCACTCAGTCAGTCAGGATCAATGTTTCGCTGTCGCTATCAGCACACGTCCCGCTGTGACAGCTCACCAACACCCTTCCGCCAATTTAGGGGACATGAAAGCCGGCGTTTTGAACCGCTGTTTACAAATCCACATACAACGTGATATATCCTCTCCCCCTCACACTTCTCTGTTTGCGGCCTTGAAATCCGACAGGGAAGCAAGCCAATTAGCGCCGTCCGTTCCGCTCTTATCCTATCGCAGAGCAGCAGGATGTGCAGGGTTGAAAGGTAGTCACTGGTGGGCTGTACGCCACAGAACCAAAGCCTTGTTGTCAAGCTGCAAGTTGATTTCAGATGGATTACTGCTGTCATTGTGTACTCCTTTTTCCTTTTCCTTGAGCCCTCGCTCCCCTCCTCTTTTAATTTCACGATGAGGCTCCTCTTCTCCTGTAGATCCTTTCCTCCCGACCTCATTTGTGCCCTTTCCTTTGTGTCATTCCCCCTTTTTCCCAGTTCGTCCCTCTATTTCCTTGAATGAAGTATTGATTTAACCAGGCTACATCAGACAAAATGAGCTCTCAGGTCCCGCTTCAACTCACACAAGTTTGTGATTATCTTTGATTAAGTGTGCTAATATGAGCTCCGTGAGGTCCCAGAGACCTCCTGCCAATTTATCAAGCAAGAAACATGTTGTTTCATGGATTCAGTCTCTGTGAAGTCTCAGTCGTTGGTTCTCTTTCCTTTAACTGCTCAGCCATGATGTCTGTTGCTGCTTGTGATGTATCAACTACCCAGTTATTGTTCCTTTGCCTCATTACAGAAACTTTCTAAGCCTAAAATCCCATTTAATCTCAGACTAGGATGACATTTTGGATTTTTACTATTACAGAAACATGTTTCCTAACTACCTTCACAAAATAATAACCTACATTATCTTAGAATGGGGATTTAGTTATTACAGAATCATCCTAACTTTTCAAAGTTGAGAATCATTAGTTAGGATGGCATAGACTCTGTCCTAAATTCAAAATAACTGCAAAAACAGCATAGAAAAGAACGGGCCTTCAAAGCTGTATCCAGGTGTCTTCATACATCCAGGTGTCTGGGGTCATTAGTGACGTTTGATTAATTATCATTTGCAAATCAGCCGAACATTGAAACATTTAGCTGATTAATATTTATTTCCACAATAAAGGTTCAAGTGCAAACATATGTATTGACATTAACATAACGTCTCATGTATCCTGACTGAAGTGAAGTGTTATTATAAACAGATGATAGCAACATTAACAGATGCAACGCTAGCAAAATGGTGTTTGCTCAGAAAGTATAGACAGTTCGCTAGCTAATGCAAGATATGAATGTTAGCTAGGCTACTGACAGGAATTTAGCATAACATTGCAAGAAGTTAACCATTCAAAAAGTATCATTTCTTTTGACACTTTGCATATCTCTCAGAGTCGACAGTGATATAGCTGTTTGTTATCAAGATATTTGGGTGACACTTTTTGCATATTTGAATATTGCAGGAGGATGTTCCATCCCCCCAAATAATAATAATAATAATAATAATAATAATAATACATTTTATTTCAAATCACTAAAAGACACCCTACAAGACAGTTTTAAATAAGCAGCAATACATCCATAGATCATTAAGGCAAACAATCATTCATATACAATGGTAAAAAGTCATAAAGTTAAATATAAAGTAAATATAATAACTTTTAAAAATCACAGTTTTAAAACTATCTATAAATTCATTATGATAAAATAATGATACGTTACTGCCTTGAGTTAAGATAAGACAGGAGGGCTGATATAGGCGAGGACACAGCTGTGAGTTTAGGATTTGTTTCTGTAATAGTACGATTTTCTTTTCCTTTTATTAATCCTATCCTCCTATGTTTTTGTCATGAGGATCTTTTTTATTATGAACAAAACAGAAAAGTTTCTCCTGTGCATCAGAAAATATTCCAGGTAAAAGATCCGCTTGGTCATGGGTGTTTATAACTGCAGAAGCTTTAGCTGGCTGTAGCACTTATCACTGTGTTTTTGGCAATATGGAGAACAGAAACACCTCCACAGTGTCACAGATTGTGACTTTAAACCCACTAAAAGAAGGTAAGGAAAGGAAGGAAGGATAGACGACTATACGAACGGGCCCTGGCTGTCAAAAGTGTTGCTACCAAAATCCCTGTGACATGTTTGTGTGGGTGTCTCAGCAGTGACTCTAAGCTGCGATGGGGGTAAATTGGAGGTGCATTACCTAATCCCACCGTTGGTTAATGCTCTGCAGGTGGATTTCTTTGATCCACCATCTCATCTGGCATTTAAGCGCTGTTTGCTACGCTGATATGGAATATGCAGCGGAGTCTTTAAGAGCATTAATGTTAGTATTCTCTTTTGTAAAATATGCATAAGGCCATACATTTTGCACACAGGACAAACCCATCTCCTGTGGTTATCGCTCGCTCTCACTTCATCTCTATTCATCTCTTTATCTTCCCATAAATAATATATGCCAAACCACAAATCACTTTCTTTGCAACACTTGACACACGGCCATGGCTTACTAATCAGGGCTGCCTTAAAAACATGTTCCCAGAGATATGTGAAGCCGTGCAGACCATATTTACGCATTTGTGCATGTAAAAGCTGTATATGTTGGCCAGAGGTTTGAGTGATTGAAACAGAGACAGCAATCATGCAAATCCTGCTGAGGGTTAATGTTGCCCCTCTTATCTGCTGTTGGCTTTAACCTGCAATTAGAGGAACCCAGAGTGTTGCACATGTGTGTGAAGATATACATTCAATACACAGCAGAAATCAAATGTTCTTTGTACATTTTCTCAAATTGTATTAGTCCTTTTTTCAGCCATTATGGCTCTCCTCCGCCATCACAATTCCTAATGCAGTTTTTGCACCAAATCTCTCAACCCCCGAAATGTGCCGTAACATTGAAATACTGTTAACAGCGAGCTGCGAATAACCCTTCATAGAGAAAAGGTAGTCTTAAAATGACAGCCATTTCTTTTTTCCTTTTCATAATTCAGATTTGTGCCCAATTTGCTCCCTGCAAGTCTCCCGCCGCCCTAAATATAAAAAGCTGCCAAGTATTTTTCCAGTCGTTGAAAATGAGCTTTCGCATAGCAGAAGCAGCCTCCTGTACCCTCTATTGAGGCATAATTCTAATTTACAACTTTGCCATGGAGGCAAACAGACACGGGCGCTATCACCGTTGGCAGCCGCCGGAAAACAAATTAACTTTTTTCCCTCCGTTTCTCCCCTCCATCCAGCGCGATGGGCAGCTTTTCCTGAAATGATGTGTGGGTTTATTGGCGTTGATGTGAGCTGTCAGTCAAATATCAGAGGGATGGGGAATTGACGGTGGAGATGATGAGGAAATCCTCATGCATATATATCAGCTGATAAAGGGGCCGTCACAACAGGCCTTCCCGCCCCTCCCTCTCTCTCTCTCCATCTCTCTCCATCACTCATGCCTTCCCCTTGAAATCTCCTCCCTTCTCTTCTCACACGAAGGCTTTTATGTTCCTTGTCTTTCATGCCCCAGCTACACCTGCCTCTTCTTCAGCCACACCATTTTGCTCTTTCTTATTTACAGCTTCGGTGTTCAGCAGGGAGGGGACGGGGGAGGCGGGGATGCCGACTCACTCCTCTGCAGTTTGACCGTGACGTGGCTCCACCGGAGCAGTTGAAGATTTAATTACTTTATTCATAGGCTTCAAACAACATGTTTACCTCCTTTTTCCGGAGTTTCCCAGAAAGTTTTGAAGTTCTATACTGTTTAATTACACACTCTGTTGTCTAACTTCTTTAGGCCGCCACATTATTCATTTTATATCAGGTTAATATGCTTCTGCACCGGCGAGAGTCGTGGTCAGAGGCATTATGTTTTTGTGTTGTTTATCTGTCACCCCATTCTTGTGAACGCAATATCCCAAGAACACTTTTAGGGACTTTGGAGGAACTTCAAATTTGGCACGAACGTCCACTTGGACTAGACAATGAACTGATTAGAGTTTGTTTTTTAAAGTTAACTCTGACCCTGTCCATCACATTCTTGTGATGGACAGGGTCACGCAATATTTCAAGAACCCAGTTAGGAATTTCTCTTAAAACAATCTTTCAAACAAACGTCCACTTGGACTCTGATTGAACTGATTAGATTTTGGTGGTTGAAGGTCAGAAGTCTCTGTGACCTCACAAAACATGTCTTTGGCCGAAACTCAGGAGTTCAAGCACTAATTATGTCAGAATATCACAAAAAATATAACAGGATAAAATGATGAGGTGATGATATATCCAAAAGGTCATGTGTCAACTTTACTTAGACATCAAAATATTCTGCAAAAAAAGTTTTTTGTGTGTTTTTTGTGTTGCAACGCCATGACTTGGGAGCAGAGGACGATATTTGGTCAGATACCGAATGACACTTTTCTGACTGTATTAATTTTCTGTGCTGCCGTGGGGAAGACGTGTGTGAGGCATCCATGTTTTCGCAGACGTGGATGTAAACTTAATGTGCAGCTTGACTGGTTCGTGGAGACATATGACCATGTGGAATTAATTCTAGATATTAACGTTCAATTCTGATTTCCATCCTCTGTTATGTAGGGAGCAATCTTCAGAAAGCTAATCATTTGGTAATGTCCTCTTGAGTTTTGCCAGTAGCTGTCACATTTTTCAAACGGCACAGATCTCATTTAGAAAATTTTTATTTCTACCGGTAACGTCTGTGACTCATCCTACTGAGGAACATGATACGCACATTTGTACAGTGAATTATTGCCCGTAAGGTAATTATCAAATGAGACAGTGAGCCGAGACTTCCATTTGTGTTGATCAGTTTCATGATCCATCAATTCCTATCGAGTTATGACATTTGAATTGACCCTGAGGGAGGGACGCTTTGAAGTGCAGACACATCCGTATCGGCCAGACAGCTCAGCGGCATTTCGGCAGCCGACTGCCCATCACTCACCGGCCAATTAAAGGTATTCATGTGGCCACAGGAAACAGTCATGACCAATTAGCATTTGATCTTACGTACTCGCGCACACACACGTACTCTCAAAGCATGAGGGCGCCAGGAAGCGATTACACCTCCAATGGCAGTTATGTCCCATTCAGTCATCTTCATGCCATGAGTGATGGATGGACTTCCTCTGCCATTTAATGTATAATGACACACACATGCAAGAACACACACACTTGTGCCTCTCCCTGCCTCCTTGTCTCCCACTAAAACACACACAGAGCGTGACCTCTGCTTTCCAGACGGAGAAGGTTAAGTGTTTCTTGTCTGAGGATGTGCACAGGGCCGGAGGAGCCAAGAGTCTAACCTTTCCCAGTCTGCCAATGGCTCTCATCTGGTGACCTAGCCTTTTCTCCAGCTTCCAGCTGGGAAAATGTGAAGAACTTTGAAAAAGCATCACCGACTTCACAGATTTTTCAGCAGTAAATATACCAACATTGTGCAATTTATGGTATCAAAATAAGTTTCCACTCAAATTAAAAACCTCCAAACTTGCTGGATCCTAAACTTTCCACATGCATTAAAATGCATGAAATGTTTCATGACATTTTAGTCAATTTTTAGTCATTATTTCAGTGGAGATGTGTTTTTCCATTTAAACTATTTACTTTAGGGTTAAAACAGATCAAGAAATTTAGAATCAAGATGACAGGTTTTATTGAATACATTTAGACTTTTCTTTTTTCATCTTGTGTCGTCAGTGAAAATAAAACATAGATTTCTTCATAGTATTTGTCTTTAAGATCTAGTTTTTAGCTTGTCAGCTCGTCTGACACTACCACTACCTGCCAAAGTGACTTACTTTAAAATTTTCTTTATTTGTTGTTGCTTCCAATAACTGCTGACCCAAACAGCTGATGTCCAGCATTACAGTTTGTGGAAACATTGCACTTGTGCTTAGGAATGCGGAAATTCTACGGTTGAGAAAATCTAGTGCCATAGAAAAGGGCTCTCTAAAGGCAAGGTAAAAATATTCTCAAAGTAGCATCCACTTAGGCTGATATTGATATTTTTAGGTGGCTAAAATATGTTACCCATCCTTGGCAGTAAAGTCCTTAATTTCCTTGGTATTGCTGCCTGTTTCTCCAAACTGGGGGTGTGCTGACTGACATCTATTGTTTGTAACACACAGACGATGGATAAACACCGCATTCAACCCCACTTCAAAAAATCTGAACTACTCCTGTAATCTATAGGACCTGGTAGGTACAGGAGTCACTGTAGTTACCATGCAGTTATGTTTTTTTCTACTATCTATGAACACAAACACAATCAGAGACAACATACCAACCACCCTCCACAGTGGCAGGGTGTGAGACTGAAGTGTGTAGCCCAGCGGTCTCGTTAAATATTAATGACTTCCCTGACAGAAGTGGGGAAGGGAAGAGGGAAGACAAGACAAATTGCCAGTGGCGACGGATTTTTTTTGTGTGTGGAATTGTTAAAATATGACACAAATCAGAGTGCAAACAATTAAAGGGAAGCCCATATTTCACCAGGCAGCTCCTGGACGGCGCAGCGCTCCTGCAACTCACACTCTCCCTCCACACTATCATCTCTCTCTCCCACGCTCTGTTTTCCTTACTTCTCATCTCATTTTTCTTACAGTTTCTTTTTTTCCCTTCTCTGTCTCTCTCTTTTCATGGCAGTTTCTTCTCTGTCTCTGTACCACCTTCTTTTCTTGATCTCAATCTTCATTCCCTTCTTCCCTTTCCTCCCTTACATCTCCTGTTGTCTATCATGCAGCCCCACATTCTCTTTATTCTCTTTCTCCTTCCTCCTTTATTGCCTTCTTCCCTTCTCTTCGGCTCTCCTCTCTCTCATAATGTCCTTTTTCTGTCCTTCTTCTCTTCTTCTTTCTTGCTTCCTTTCTCTCGGTCCTTCCTATTCTGCTCTTATTCAGACGAAGCCAAATTTTGCTGCTTTGTCACTGATTTCAGTGTAAGATACAGACGCCAAAAGCCACAGGACAGCGTCCTTTTGTGATGCGGCTGGGCAGGACCTTTCGCGGTGTTATGAGATGCCACTGTTTGGACCGATTGCACCGGGCATGGCAGTGTGACTTTCACATCGATGGCATCAGTTGTTAACGTGGCTGGACAGAACCTGTTGTTGCTATATGCTACGCTGCTGGAAGGCATCAAGTTTAAACATCGCCGGTAAAGACGTAGTATCAGGAGCCCGAGGGGCGGCGTCTGGGTCCAACAAACCCCACTTTCACCTGGAAGGCAGGTGTTCACTTCCTGCATGATTGTAGAGCTAAAACCATGATGGTTTTTCCTAAACTTAACCAGCCGTGCCTTCGTATCCTAACTATGCGCTTCAGTTGATATCCGGGTGTCAGTTTTGGCAACGTTTTGTGGCGATTTTGGATGAGGACACGTTGGTCCTCTATTCCTTCTCCTGGCACCTCCTCCCTTCTCCTCTTTTCCCTCATCACTCTGTCTTTTGTCTGACTGAAGGATCAGTACTCTGGGGACTGTCCAGGCGTTGATTAAGAGAAGCTTTCCGTATCTGCTTTGTGTTCCCGTGAGAACGACCTGCTCTCTATTCATACCTGCCTGTCTCCCAGCCTCCCCCTCGCTCCTCCATGTGTTAAATTTTTAAAAGGAAATTAACCCTTTAAAACCATAGTAAATTGGCTTGATTTCTTTCAAAAACTTCATAAAGTATAAGAATGCAATTTTAAATATGTTGTTGTTATTATATTTCCCCTGATTTTCTTTTTTTCCCTAGACATTTTTTAATAATAACTCTAAATGTGTTAATTTCTTGCAATTTGTTGAACATTTCTTACCATGTTGATCATTGCCTTTTGTCATTTTATTTTCCTTTCATTTCACTTATTTTATTCAAAAGGGAAATACACATTTATCAACATTTTTGTAAATATGCCAGCCTTAGCCATTTGGATCATTTTCAACTGTTGTCCTTTGGCAAGATGTTTTGAAACTTTTAAAATGATAAAACTCACATAACAATGACAGCAGGACACCATAAAGACAGCAGCAGCAAACAGAAATTTTAAGACAGAACACCACCAAGTCAAAGCAACAAAAAACAGCAGAACATCAAAAAAATGACACAGCAACAGCAAACAGCATCTAAGCAGCATGTTAGTGAAAGAAAGCGCACCAATTTGCTCAGGTTTCATAGGTTTAGATATCAAAATAAGAACTAACGGAAGAATCCTCCATTCCCATCTTCCTCCCTACATTATTAATGCATTCTAAGTGAGGCTGTTTTAACTGCGATTAGCATCGGGTGGATCTTCTTCAGCTGCAGTTTTATCTCTCACACTCTTTTTTTTAGTCCTGTGGCTGCTAATATCAGCCATTAATGGAAGCTGATTTGGGCCAAATTGCTGGTATGCGGCGCAGGGGCATATGGAGAGGAAGTCAGATAAAAAGATTTAATTATGCCCAGTGGGGAAAACTCGGGACCTGCTGGCTGTTTTCATTATCGAACAGAGACGGGGCTCTCTGCGAGGATTGGCTGACGGTACTGTCGATCACAGGAGGAGGTTTTTCAGTGACCTGGCTTGACCTTGTTGTTGGGTGACAGTCGACTTGTAGCCTGATCCCCAGTTCCACCAGGAAACCACACCAATTTTAAAGAGCGCTTGTTGTCTATTTTTTGCTGCCAGTGTCATCCTGTCTATTTCAAGCCGGGAATATTTTCCGACTAGTCTCACCGCGAAGCAGCGCCGCGTCGCCAGAACAGGAGAAGGAGGCTCCGTGTTACATCACCACTCTCTATAGTGTTAATCTCTCTCTGTGTCTCCCGTTTCTCTCTCTCCCTCTGGTTTGTTTCTTTCTCACCCTCCCTCTATCCCTCTTTTTCCCTTTACTGCAGACTCCGCTGAGATGTGCGCGCCCCTCTCCAAATACATACAGAGCAATCTAATTACTGCGATAACATTTCTGCTTGGCTGATTAACTGTTCTCCCTGTGCCTCTGAACACAGCTGCATTGCTTCTATATATTCCTAAGCTCCTTATTCCTCCCCAGCCGAGCTGCACTTTCACGGGAGCTTTGGCTCACCCATCCGTCTCTCCCCTTTTCTCTTACTTCTTTTTTCCTCCTCTCTTTCTTCTTATTCTTAGTGTTTCTCGTTTATTCTCCAAGGCAGATAGGCTATTTAGCAAGCTCTCACTTTTTCTGGCTCGCTCATTTAATTTCTTTTTTCTTACTTACTCATTCTTTTGGGCTTTTCTTTTGTTTTTTTTTTTATTTTCGCTCTGCTTTTCTTTTTCAGTCTGTATCTAGCTCGTATTCATTCTCCAAGACAAATAGGATGTTTGGCCAGTTTTCTCACTTGGTCTGAACTATTTTCTGCCCTCTTATTCCCCAGAACACATTGAGCCTGCTGCAAGAACTCACAGTGTTCTGTTCATCATCGATTTAAATTTCGAGCATCATATTCAAATGCTTTCAAATGCCAAAATTTAGACACCAAGACTAACTTGCATGTTTTTTCTCTGGGTCACTGCAGAGTTAATGTGAAGATCATGGAAGAAAAATTCACACTTTTACAGAAAAGCAGGACATATTGGGTCGCCATGATGCACCCATGAATGCGTACTTAGGAGCAAGTATACTCGAACTTTATCAGAGCTACAGTAAGAGGCATAACACACCTGTTTTTGCCTCTTCACACCAGCTTCATGAATAATTAAGAATCGCTTTTAAAGGGACAGTTCATCCCAAAATCATAAGTACACGTGTTCCCTCTTCCCTCTTGTGCTGGTATCAGTTTTAAATAGTTTTAGTCTGAGTTGCAGATTGTTGGAGATATCAGCTGTAGAGATGTCTGCCTTCTCTCCATTGTAATGGAACTAGATGCCACTCAGCTTCTGGTGCTCAAAGCGCCAAAAAATGTACAGAAACACATTCGACTTTATTCTTAGGTGGGGACAAAAAGTAAACAGGATGGTGCCGTCTTGAAGCAAAAGCATCTCGGACAGCTTTGTGTCCGTGCATAGCCAGCACACTCCTTGGATAAACCTATTTAGCCTTAGCCCATTGCTGCAGCACGCTCTACAGTGGAAGCCGTGCTTTGAGCGGGGGGAGCCTAAACTGAGGGGTGTCGTGTGTGGCAACCTGTTTGCCATGGGGTCATGGTCCGTGTATGCCTGTGGTGTGACCACTATATTGCGATGCACCAGCGCTCATTTTGCAAATCAAAGTATTTCTGTAGTCAATGACGGCAATTATGTCAATAAATCGCCATGACTCGAGTTGAGTCCCAAAGTTGTGAGTCTTTACCACGCAGGTGGGTATCAGCAGAATTATAGAATCCAGTATTTTTGGAGCCATACCCATACTGGGGACTTATTGAGATTGTGGGCAACAGGCCTGGATGGAAGCAAGATGTGCCTGTAAAAAAAATACATTTAAAAAAGTCAGCAGCAATGTTTCATGACCCGGTTACTCAAAATAATCCACAGAACTCGTTGTGAGCACTTAGGAACTGTTTTCTTTCTACTGGACTACATCTGCCAACTTTCACCTTGCAGAAGTAAGCGTGCACCTACAGCACACTTCCTTCTGCACGGTGATTCGGTTGGTGGGTGTAGTTTGGTAGAGAGAAAATAGTTCCTACATGAAACTGCTCACAACAAGGTCTGTGGATTATCCTGAGTCATCAGGTCATGATTTTTTGCAAAGAGACATTGCTGTTGAGTTTTTCAGATGTATTTTTTTAGCGCTTTGAGCACTACAAGCCCAGGGGGGCTGGACCAACATCTCCATCACTCTGTAACCTAAACCAAAACGATCTAGACTGATAAACAGCACTTTACGTAAGAGGAAAAATATGATTTTGAATGATGAATTTTTGATTTGAGGATGAACTCTCTCTTTAAGTTCTCACTTCTTATGTCCTTTTTTCCAATACGATATCAATACTTTACCAACTTTGTCACTATCTATTTTCTCAGCCCTTTGTAACCTTGTTTTTGGAAAGTTGTTTACCGCCACCTCTCCTCTCTTCTCTGTTCAACCAGCTTCTGTGCAGCAAGCTGTTAGTGCTCTGCAGTGTCATTGTGTGTTTCAGTTTGTGCAGAGCTGTAGTTTGTATGTGTGTTTGTGTGTGCCTCACCTCAGACACTGTATGGCAAGGTGTTCACGAGTTTCATCAAGTCTGCGAGCGTGTTAGCTCACACACATAATGCACGTACACACACGTCAATTAAGTCCCTGTCCTGAAAACGTGACTTCCTTCCCACACACACATACACACACGCATATCCACAGTGCCAAACAGCTTTCTCACGTCCCTCCTCACGCCTGGTGATAACCACCCACTGATTCCCTGCTGCAGCAGATAGGAAAGCTTATTAAGACAACGCACATTCAACTCACGCTGCACACCGTTGGAGTTGTTGTCACAATTGCAGGAAACAAAGCACTGCTAATGCCGGTAGTGGAAGTGAAGAGATGATTTCTTGCAAGAGTTGTGGAGAAAAGGCCACCGTCACGCTGTTAAGTCTGCGGAGATGAAAAGTTTAGTTTGTGGCCGTGGGAATAAAATGCAGTTTGTTAAGAGAATTGTGTAGAATAGTTAATTTTGTCTGATTGAGTGTGCACTCCCGCCCTCTCTGGAGGGCTAATTGCGCAGGTCAGGTTGGTGACATCAGCACACTGGCTAGCTGTGATCTCCATGTTACATATAGAGCCTCATTAGAGCACGGCTAACTGAGCGCATGCACCCCCCCCCCCTTACTCTCCTACAGTAATGAGAATGACAGTAGCTGTAGTAATTACAGTCAGTCCAGTTTCTTAGCAGCCGCTGGCTTTGCAGCGAGTTTGCTGTGCGACTGGCTAGCTGTCCAAATCAGGGTTTTGATTTTTTAAAGTGCAGTAGTCATCAGCTATGATGGCGGACTCTGGTTTTTGGATTCATTCAGACAAATGGAATGAGGAAGAAGAGGAAGAAGAGTAAAGGCCACTGGCTTTTCAAGAAGTAGATGAGAAGCTAGTTTTAAAACAACTTTTTCGAAAATTAATATAGGAATCATCTGTTTTTAGTTTGTTCTTGTGAATTTTAATTATTCTTAAAAAGGGAGCTACAAATGCTAAATCATCAGTAGGGCTGTGCATTGGCAAGAATCTGGCAGTACAGTATGTTTCACGATTCAGAGATGATGACTCATCATATTGAGATATAGTGCAATTTCTAAAGCCCATTCAGATACATCAACAGTTTGAATTGCAGTAACTTCACTAGGATGACTAGATCTATGATTACTGTTATCTGACTCCTTAAAAATACAATAACTTGTTTGACTGGATGTCTGTAAGACAATCACAGGGTTTTACAACATCTAAAGTGGACTGCAGTAGAGACACACCCCCTTTTTCAACAAGCATGGGCAATCGCGAGAAAAGGAGGACGTGCAAATCTATTGATCGTATTGTTAAAGTTCAAAATTTGGGTTTAAACTGTATCTAAAGTAAACATGAGATGTTATTTCTTGAAACATGTTAAAAACATGTAAAAGATTTATTGATTTGACTTATAATGCATCGTATTGATTATTTACTCGTAATATTAATCTCAGGACACACCGTTTTCTGGAGATACTTGAGAATTTGAGGTTATTTTGAGTATACAATACAATGCTGAACTGTTAAGACTATTTATTGAAATTCTCACTATTAGGTGGTTACATGCATTCAGATTTTTCATCCATTGCAGATTAGTATTTTAATGAAACAAATTTTTGCTTATGATTTATGAGTGCATTTAGAGGAGGAGTCCACCAATACAATATATTTTCTTGTGCTTGAAAAATATAAGAATTCTCAATGGGTTAAATCAAATTTTAGGAAAACTGTCATAGTACAAAGAACAAACGCAAATATGCATAAAAAAAGTTTGTATTCATATTCATCACAGTCTCAGTAACTGTAACCACTTTTATATATAAAATGGCTTGCTGGATTCTTTAGGTAAATAAATTCATAAAAATAATTGTAAACAGTTAAAGCAGTGGCAGAAAGTCTCATTCTCAGACGTCAACGCCAACCGAACAGTCCATCGCCGTCTCCTCTCAGGAAGCCGTGCTCACAGAGGTGACGCCGGGGTGACGCCGGGAGTCGGCGGGCTAATGATGACAGCGACACACTAATAATGGTTCCCAGTAGCTCCTGTGACAGTGGGGGAGTGTATTAAATGGGACACCAGAGCAGACTGACTCACCCGGACCCCCCATCTCCCCCTAATGAGAGTTTGATGGAGTGGTTGTGTAGCGAGATAATGCTAAGTTAATGAGATGTCCTATTGCATGAGACTGTTTGCAGTTCCCTACAGAGTGTGTGTCGCGCGTCTTGATGTATATAGCTGTCTGCCTGAGTGTGTGTGGCTGCTTACCTGCGTTTGAAAGCAATATATTGGTTTCTAGATTGCTCTGTGTGTCTGAGTCAGTATATAAAGCTGTTTTTGTAGATGTGTGTTTTCTCGCTGCTGCTTGTACTTACAGTATAGTTCTGTCATTTAGTTTTTACCCGGCAGCAGTCAACAGGAAATTAACTGTCAGATTTCTGAAAGAGTGACGGAGCAGAAAGTGTCCTAAGAAGAGACAGAATTAATAAACGAAACAAGTAGCAGAAGGCAAGTGATGGAAAAAAAAAATATAGAGAGAAGGCAAGCAATGAGACATCGTTAACAAACAGTTGGCTCTCCGCAGTGGGAAAAGATGGGAGTTTTGGCGATGAAAAAGGGATAAGATAATGGGAGAGCGGGGTATAAACACCTCCCTCATGGCAGGTACATGTCTCTAATTGGGAGTCCCGCACCCATTCTGCATCCCCCCCTTCCTTTTCCTTCCATCTTCTTCCCAGACAATGCAGTGAGAAAAAGAGGCTTTCCTAATTAATGCAGATATAATGATGGGTCCAACTGTGGACCTCTGCCCCCTTTGAATGTTGATTAAGGTGCTGTGTGTGTGTGTTTGTGTGTGTGTGGGAGGGGTGAATCAGGCAGCTCAGCCACATGAACCTGGGATTTTTGGATAATTATATATTTATGTGTAATATAATTATATTTCTGTCGATGCACACAAGGTTGAATAGTGCTGATATATTTCTTTTATACAATGTTGGATTCTATATGCTTATCAGTGAGGTAATTGGTAGTCTGCTTTTGGCTGCGGCATAATGTGGGAGTGCTTCGAAAATCCAAATAGTTCCAAGGGGGAAAAAAAGAACGTGTAGAGAAAAGAGGCTGCGGCAGCACCCACACTGTGTCTGTGGCAGTGATCTCTAGGAAGCAAAAGACATTACAGCAACAAGGGCTAAGTAGCAGTCAGCTGAAGACAAAATGAAAATAAAACAATGATGTTGCAGGTGAGGAATGTAAACTTACTAAAAGAGCCAGAGATCAGGAATCTGTAATAGGTGCTGGTTTTGCTCAAAGGGGCGCTCCACTGATTTTACACTTGAAGATCAGTTGAATGTTAATGGCTCGTACCTCTCAGCCTGGGATTTCTGACTTGTATAATGTCCTCTGTGGTGTAGAGGAGCTATGTCAAGTCTGAAAAATAACCCTGATGATGTCATCTAGGTCATCTTTATTTGGTCTTCGGGAAAAGGGTGCACTGAATCTCATTTAGTCACCTGACTCCTTGAACAAATACAAATAAAAGAGTGATTTGCCCAAACAGTCTGTATACACCATTACAGTCATGGAAGAAATCCAGTCAGCTGAAACTATTAAAATGGGTGCAGGTTTATTCTGGGTGAGAATGTCTTTTAACAGAAAACCAGTGTTACAAACTCAGGAGGTTGAGTCCTAAAAATGTGGGAATTTACTAGGCATTGGAGTCTATTTGATATACACTGTTGAGTTTTATTTTCAGAAGTGTAGGATCCAGTGTTTTTGGAGCTAGACCCATACTTGCAGCTAAAAATCTTGGGCTCTTTTTTATGCCTCCACGCCTGATACAGCTGTAGCCAAAGGCATTATGTGTGGGTTTTTGGTTTTTTTTTTGTCCCATCTTGGAACATAATTTATTAGGAACGTCTGTAGGACGTTCTTTCAGATTAGGCACAGGCGTTTTCTTCAAATTTGGGGCATAGTTAACTTGGACTTGATGATAAACTGATTAGATTTTGCAGGTCAAAGGCCACTGTGACCTAACAGAACATGTTTTTAGTCTTAACTCGACTTCTTTTGCTAATTATGACAAAAATTCACACAATTGTCCAATAGGAGAAAATAATGACATTTTCTATCTAAAAAGGTCAACTTAACTGTGACATCATAATCTTTTCTGGTCATTAATCAATTCATGTCTCAGGAATAGAGGGAGTCACATTTGATCAGATGCTGAATTGGTGACACTAATCTTGAAACTGTGCTGATCGTCTGTGCTGCTGGGTTGAAGATGTGTGTGGAATATCCACGTTTTAGAATTTGTTGCTTCTTTGCAGCTACATCCATTTCTGAAGCAGTGTCTACTTTCATGGCTACAACTTTGTGTTCTTTGTGTTGTTGGTGTTGCTGTTAATGAGCTTGCAGGTGATTGTTGTTACACAATGTGACAAAGCTCTTTATTCATGGTATTGTAATAGTTTTTTTTAGGGGTGTGAATGTGATCTGATTTTCTGGAGAGAAGCAAAATAAGACAGTGGCATGGGGAAGTAGGGTCACCCTAAAAGGTGCGACAAAACTGAGATGTCAATAAAGCACAATATTTACACGCGAAGAGATCTACTGTCAGATAAAGAAGCATCTGTCTGTTGACTATTAATGGTTCGAGCTTTAAGTGAATGCTGGAGTGTGTAGTATACTTACATCAGACCACAGAGACTCCTAAACACAGGTCATACAAACATTAAGTGACTGTGTAAAAAGATAAATTGATTTTTCACCTCTCTGTGCCTCCTTCGCGTGAGCAATGTGAATATCCACCTTGCTGTTGGCAATGTTAAAACACACAGGTGTAAGTGAGGTGAGCAGATTAGCTGAAAACAACACTAATTGGTTTGCAGGATGGTGGCAGGCCAACCTGGCATCCCTGCCTGGGTTTTCATGCCGGCTCTGACGCTGCGCGCCGCTTTCGGCCTGGCCAGCAGGTTACCATTCAGGCCACGTATCTGCCTGTAGCAGTGATGAGAAGTGCCTCGCTGTTAATGAGATAAACACAGACATTAGATTGGCTCAGCAGGAGCTCGGAGGAAAGGAGGGGGGCGAAGAAGAAGTAGGTTGGTGTGTGAGACGGAGGAGGCGAGAGAGGGTGAGAAAGACGATGTGGAAGAGAGATAGAATATGAAATATTTAGAGGAGAAGGCTCGCTTAATTTCTTGAAAGTGTGAAGTGGAGCTTCATTATAACTCGGAACAGAGGTGACAAGTATATTTTGCCTGTGAAATGAGAGAATAAGAGCTCCACAATGATAATGATGATGATGATGATGGTCATTATGGCAAAGTTGATAAGAAAAACAGAGCACACTGTGGTGTAACAGCGATTTTATTGGGCAAAATGTTAAAATATTCATGCTCCATATGCTGCGTGACAACTATACCCCTTTTTCATGTACCCACACACACAGATATACTCAGTGTGGATGTCATGCCTGCTGTGACGTTATAACCATATCTATCATTAAGCAGTCTTTTTCCAGGCAAAGCCACTAATGAACGCACAGGAGTGAGTTTGCCTAGCAGCGTGCATGTGTATGTGTCAACATTTGGAAATGTGATGCGAGGTGGTGTATGCGGTGTTTGCACGTTGTGCGAGTTATTGAAGAGCCTCTTTCATCAGCTCGTGTGAGCTCTGTTGCCTGCGAGTGGAGTTTTTTTGTTTCATCGTAAAAAGTCGCTAGAAATATTCCATTAATGGGCGTAAACCTTCAAAGTAAAAGCACATTTGGCAGCCTGTGGTAATTCAGTCTCAATATACAATCAATTCCCGTATCACAGAATAAATTATGTTGTCCATAACTCCCTGTGTTGCATCTGTGTTTCTCTCTGTGTTGTCCAGGTTTGGAAAGAAGAAAGACGACAAGAGCAAAGATGCTGCCAAAGCTTCCAGAGGCAAACTGGACGCCCTGAGTGAAGAGGAGCTGGAGAGGATTCCTGACCAAAGGGACAGGTACGAGTCCCTCATGGGTGGAGTACTTCTCTGTGCTGGTTTTTAACAGTTTTGGATGTCAACACTTACATTACGTCATTACAACATAACAAAGCAGTGGCAGATCTTCCTGTAGGTGAAAGCAGCCGCTGTCTACATTGCCACATTGAAACATTACATTTAAAAGATTTCTAAATATGATTTATATGATAATTTTATTTATTTATTTATTTATTTTACTTGCCCAGTGCCAGAAAACACCCCGAGACAACTGATAACATGAGTGTAAAAATCATCTTTGTTTTCAAATACATTTTTTATGAGGATGTTCGCTGTTTAAAGTTGTGTCTCAGACTTTTGTCAGCTCTGTCAGGTTTCTACAAAAACATAATTTAATTGGTTTTTAAAAAGGTGGTAATGCTGCTCAAGTAGTGGTCGTCTTTCTACTTTTTGATAAATTCAGTAAATAATACTGCAGTCAGGAATGTCTCAGCCAGAACAAGTCAACTCTGTAGCCCCTCTAAGTACGAGGGACAAGCTAGATTTCTTAAACATAGTTAAAAAATGAAATTAAAATTTGTCCTTTTAGTTTAGGAGTCAAAATTAAAACTGAATAAGAATTATGGTTTAAAAATGAGTATCTTCGCGCAGCTATGAACCAAAAAATGGCTACTCACTGTGATTGCTTTAAATTTAAAGTAAATCCCTGGGAGTTTGGCCCATTACAGGGTTTTATAGGTAAGACCTTGATATTTTAACAGCATGTTTTACCAGCCTAATTGAAGAGTCAAAAAAAAGGTTTTGTCTCGAAAGATAAAAGAAAAAGAAAAAAAAGAGAAGATGAAATTTACAAATTTGCATGTACCGTATTCTTTTAATGTTATTTATTGTAATGGCTGTGTTGTTTGTTTGTGTTCATTTGTCATTTTTTGTATTTATTTAATTTTTGGGCAGGAAAGGGGCTTGCCTAGGATGCCAAATGTGCTCTGTGTGGCACTGCAGGAAAGAGTCAGGGAGTTCAGTAGTACTATAGTGTTGTGACTGACACGGTACCGTGCAAGTTGTGAATCATCCCGATGCAGCAACATGCACCCACCTACTCTAAAAAACAACAGCTCAGTGTAACGTGCAGCATCCGAGAGTCATTCAAAGAGTGTATAATGCTTCTCTTTCTTTAGTCCTCATGTGTAACTGCCTCCTCCCCTCCTGTCTGACAGCTACTATCCACGCTACGCCGAGATCCAGTCCAGCCACTTCACCCCCGAACCAGGTTCCTTCCCCGATGTGGAAGACGACGACAGCGACCCCAACTACGCCCGCATCAACAACTTCCGCCAGCCACCCTCACCCCAGCCGTTTATCAGCCGCACGCCCTCTCCGGCAGCACTGACAGGTGGGCCTAACCCGCTTCTGGCCTCCTCTGAGGAGCTGGATGGGCTCTACGCCAAGGTCAACAAGTCCAGACCCCCGCCAGCTCTGCAGAGCCAGCATCAGACACAGGCAGAAAGGTAAGAGAGCGAAGGGAGGGGCTTGATCATTTTTCTAGACTTACGGTTAGCCAAATTCTGCGTGTGCACTCTCAACTTCACCTCACAAGTATTGTAATACATTTTATTTTGAATGTGTATGTCGCTTTGCATTCTGGGTTGTGTGGGTAGGTGTTTGTACACACAAGGTCACGGACTGTGGCTTGACCGGCATGACTGAGGGAGTATTTGCACATATCTACATTCATACGCTGCCAAGCTGGAAAATGCATAAAACATGAATGCATGCTTACACTGCAGTAACACCCTCATATATGCACGCACGCACGCGCACAAACACACATACACACACACACACACACACACACACACACACACACAGACACTTTCACAACAATGCCATGCATGATTTATGTAACTCTTTTGTTGTGTTTGCGATCATTTTGACCTCTGTTAATCTTTAAAATCTCTAAAAACATGATTTCTACTTGATGATTACATTTTTCCGTAATATGAATCTCCTGTAAACATGGTGGTATGTGGAACAGGTTTGTTTGGGGTCAGGTTTACTGCCAAGCATCAAGTAATAAAGAAATATTACACATGACAGTGTGCTTTTACATCGTATGTGGCACAACAGTAATGCACAAGCGCTGCAGTCCTGACCGCATCACTGTCGTACCACAAATGGCGTTAAAGGACACCCTCAGGTGTAATATTGCAATTATACAACTATTACCAACAAAACAAAATATATAATCAAAACATATTCATGTTGAGGGGGTTTTGCTCTCAAAATCAAAAGCTTTTTGCAACTGCTGTCTCCAGTTTCCATGGAAATACATGAAGTCTGACTAATAACTGGAAAAACAATCAGTCACGTCAGTCAAATCCTAAAGAAATGAAACCTGCTACTACTACTATTACTCCAGCATGTAGGTCAAAACTTAGTGACGACTTGCAGACACATTTTCTAGTCCCTGTTGAGTCCGCTAGCCAACTTGTGCTTATACTTTTAAAGGTTCTGGGGTGTCGCAAACTAAATAGATACACCAGATATAGACACAGACATGTTTAGCTATTTTAGTCTTGTTATGACTAAGATATCTGCAGAAACAAATATTATTATTATTAACATGTGCAGATTCAGTTAATTTATCTGCAAAATTTACCTGTAGTTTTAAGCTAGTAGCCGCTGTCTCACTGGCACAGCTAATGCAGGATGCCAAACATTTCCAATAATTCAAGAGCACTGTTAAGCCCAAAAGTCAAAATTAATGAAAAAATATCATTTCAAAATTCACATCATGTTGTTATCTTACAAAATTTTCTGCTTCAATCCATAATTGATGGGGTTTAGCCTTTCAAAAATAACTGCAGTCACAATCACTTAGCCTATATCAGCTCTATAACACCCTTTACTTCCCGTCCTGCCTAAATATGGACTGAGTAGTTTTTATGTTCCACAAGTGTTACTTTTTGTCCGTGTTGTAACATGTCTGTTCAGAACATGGTAGTTTTTGCTGGTTATTGTCGACTTTGTGTCAGTTTATAGTTCACACTAATAGTGAGTTGGCTGTTACTTTTCATGATATCAGCTGTATTTTCTTAATGCCAGTTCTCTCTTCTTGAACACTGTATAATTTAGATATATTGGTATTGCTTCGAAACGCTCCTTGTCCTCCGCCTGATAAACTTTGCCAGGGTTGTAGAGTTTCTGCAGAGGTTAAGAAATGGCAGAGTAATATTATTAGTGATGAGGATGTCATGCTGTCATGCTGATTTTAGCACGCTCTAAATGTCTTGTTGACCAGTCAGATTGCTTGGTCGGAACTACTTGTTGTATATTGTGAAATATTAGTATTTTGCATGTTTTTTCCTTTCTTTTGAGAGCAACTATATATCCTCTCTCCTCGTGTCTCATTCACTTACCCACACCCGTACTGATGTGCACACACACAAATATGCAGGGTCCAGGTGCAGCCGAACACATCCCTGAAAGCACAAGGTTGTCGTTGTGAATTTTTTTAGCTGCTGCTCCTCTCAGGTCACCAGCACTCAGCACTGTAATGTTTCTCTAGGCAGATGCAATCACTAGTGCCCTGCTCATGATACAGATATAAAAGCAGAATGAATATGACTGGAATTACTTGACGATCCCAGGTGTTCATGGATGCTGTGTGATGAATTATATATGAATGCATGAGGTGTGAAGTGACGGAGGTGTCGGACACTGACCAGTTTGAATTTCCTCGATGGGCTTTTACTTTTTGAAATACCCTTATGCGAGGTAGACCAAAAAACAAAGATCTTTTTACATAATTTTAATTCAATTTATGGTCCCTTCATTAAATGGATGGTCTTAACAAAAATATTTTATATGGCAAAATACAGCAAAAAGTGATGGAACTGATCACCCCATAGGCAAAAAAATTCAGAGTAAAATCACTTCTGGAGATGTTTTTTTTTTTTTTTTGGTACATGCAGTGATTTATTCTCCACTATGTACACACAGTCCCTGCTCCCTGTCTGTCACATGTTGGGGCAACTGCCTCTGCTAAATCACCAACAAGAAATCATGTCCACAATATAAAAACATGTTTATGAATGTCTTGAGTGATGAAGCTCAGTGGTGGACTGACTGTGCTTATTTGAAATAACCTGTAAAAACTAACAGCAATTCAATAATGCCATTTTCTATGGCTAACTAACTTGATGGCATTTACAAAGTGATATCAATAATCCAGTCTCACTCTGAAAATTTGTCATGTTATGTCAGCTAACTTAATATATATTGTGTCTGAAGACATCATTTACACTCTTTTTTTTGGGGGGGTTCCTATGTCTCCATTCACTTTCAGACTTTCAGACTGTAAAAAGTGATGCTGTCTTCTGAAGAAGTTCAGGCACATGTCCCCTGTGTCCCCCGATAAATGACACCCCCGACAGTGGCATATTTTTGAAGTGTCGGCTCTCTCTCTCACATCGGTTTTAAAAAGAAAATACTGAGGGCAAGAAGTGCAAACTCTTAGCTTTAATTTAAAGGATTTACATCAGATTAACAGTGAAGGAATTGCACTACTGTGCAAACATTAATTTTAGGAGACAAAACTCCATCATCTGTAATATTTAGTGCAAATCCTTCGTTGTCAGTAACATCTGAAGTCTCCAACAGACAGACGGCAGACGTGTCTTCACTGCTGGTGCGCTGCCAGGCCCTGTTCTGCCACACATGCTCAGTTGGACAGAGGTCAGGTGACTGCTTTGGCCAGTCAAGAACATTATGTTTGGCCGTGAAAACCTCCTTGGTTGCCGAGTCTGTATGTATGACATCATTGTCCTGCTGCATAATCCTGCACTGATGATTTAGGAAGTAATTTGCAAATAGTAATTTCCAGGCCTGGAAATGGTTTGGAAAACTAAATAAACCCTGACTTTTTGGAAAAATTATGGAATTTTGTCTCTCAAACCTGTACAATAAGACATAATGTGTTAAAGGACCACCAGAAATTGGAGAATCCAACAATAATTTTTGTTTTTACAGTTTCTGGCTTTGATAAATGGTGGACATTTTTTGGTGATTTTTAGAGAAAATATGCCTTCTGTGATTATCACAAAAAAGAGAAAAAGCCCTCAAATGTCCCCCCTAAAAATCAACTTTTCCTTTTAAATATCAAAAACATAAGGTCCCACCTTAGTACCTAAAAAATTATTTGACATGGCTTCCTCTTTTTGTACAACTCTCCTCTCTTATAAATAACAAATAGTTCAAATTCAGTTCTAACCCTGTTCTGAATTTATCAGTTTTTAAAAAATAATATTAAAGCGATTATATAGCAATGATAAAGAACCTATAAAGATGATCGATGGTCATTTCAGAGAATGCATGGTTTGTAAAATTTGTCTGACAGTCATAGAAATTCATGTAAGTCATGGATGTCCAAGTATTTTACAGGTAATTTAAGTTTATGTAATAAATGTGAGAAGGCTAGATTGATAGACAGTTTTCAGTGTAAGAAAAGGGTTAATTCTCGCAGGAAGACACTGCTTTACAGTGTTGTCATTCCGCCCATAATTTGTATTATTACTGCTGAAGTTTTTGAAACCTCCGAGTTTAACTTGCAGCCAGTTTTGTACGCGGGAGAGAAAAAAGGAGAAAATCTAGAGAGGATTATAATGCAAATGTATCATTTCCCGTATGAAATAATACAGGCCACATTAAAACTTCCCTCAACTTAAACTCTCTGACAGAAATTACTATTGACTTGCAAATCAAAAACTAAGCCCTAGACACCCAATCTCATCCAGAAAGAGAGGATACAGAGAGAGAGAGAGAGACGTTGGACATGGAAAGGAGACAGATGGGAATGGAAAGAAGTGACAGACGGGAGGGACGGAGAGAGAGAAGAGAAAGCCGGGGAAAGAGTGAAAAGAGGAAAGAGAAAAGAGGGAAGAAAGACAGAGCCAAAATGGAGAGAGAGAAAACACAACGTTAGATAGGCAGAGTAAATTCGAGAGGGAAGGAGTGACAGAGGAGAGGATGCAGACAAAAGAGGAGGAGGGATAATTAGCCACAGTCTAGCAGCCTGACAGATCTGTTAGACCACTTTAGCTCTCATCCACTAGTGGTGGGTACTTCATTAGCAGCCTGTTTTCTCTCTTTCTCCTTCACTTCCACTCTGTCGCTGTCTCCCTCTCTCTCTCTCGGTGTGTCACTTGTCCATTGTCCGTTCCCTGTTTTGCTTTTAATGTATATTAGATAGTCTTTAGCATTAGTATGTTGGATGAGGAGCCTGTGTATGAAGGAGACAAAAGACAGAAATATATGTCTCATAATCTTGCTGGCTCAGAGGTAGAGCGGGTCGTCCTCCAGTCGGAAGGTCAGTGGCTCCTCCAGTTAACATGTCAAAGTATCCTTGGGCAAGATACTGAACCCCGATTGCTCCCAAATTTGTGCCATTGGAGTGTGAGAGCGCATGTATGGTTACTGAGTAGCAGGTGGCATCTTGCACAGTAGCCTTGGCCACCAGTGTGTGAATGTGTGTGTGAAAGTGGTGAAAAGCAGTCCATTTTACCATTTGGCTGATGGCGGTCATAAGCACAAATGCAAATACACTATTACACATAATATTTTTGTTAACGTTTGCATACAGAACTTTGAAGTTGTCTATATATATCTACTTCTTAGCAATCAGTAATAAGACGATTTAAAGTATTTTGTGCTAAGGTGATACGATGGCGTAAACTCAAACTGGTATTGTTAATTTTAGGTGACTAAATTCCATTTTGCGCGACGGCCCTGTCCACAGCAGTACATTGCTTAGCTTCTGTGTGTGTAGATTTTGCTTATTAAAGATGCTAGCAAAACAGCACAGTACATAAACTATGCGCAGCAGAAAAGTGCAATCTGTTGGAGCACTGTGTTTAACTATATATCTTTCAGTTAAACAACTTTTCTGATTTCACATATCTTAGCAACTGAAATTATTTGACAGTTATCTACCAGGATGTTATTGTTAGTGCAATGTCACAATGATTCGGCCTATAGTAGCTATTTAATGTAAAAAAAACAAACATTTGGTACAGCCTGAGTAATAAACTAGTACCATGTTGGAGGACCTCACATGAATTCCACGGTCGCAGCCATCCACATCATGCGTCCACAGGCACCCACATCAACGGCTATTTCCATTCCCGTTCCGCCACCTGCGGCTTGGGCGAGGGCACTCATTCACAAAGTTGGTCCATCTGTTAAAACACAGCTCACTATGAGGTTAGAGCCCCCCCACACACCTTTCATTCACACATACACACATGTGCACACATGGTCAGAAATAGTTGCACACACAGCCACCCACATGTAATATTTCTGCTACAAAGCCTAGTGTAACCTAGCAACGATACTGCGTGCGGTCTGGGGCATTTTATACCACTGCACAAAAATCATAGGTGTACTTACTGGGTGTGTACATATGAATGGAAACAATAACATTTTTTATTGTTTCCAAGGGAACAACATAGCTGTTTCCTCCATCTTTGCATTACTGTGCTTTAATGATGCTGAGAAGTGTGCTCAGTACACACATGGGACAGCCTTAATGCTAATTTAGCTTTATTCTAATGTTTTCCAAGGTAAATGTGCATTCCTCTGTGTCCACCGTGTGTGTTTGCATAGTTTTTTCAACAGAGACATGCTTGCAACACCCCCCTCCCCTCCTGTCAAAGCCCTCAACACTGGACTCCAGCGCTGTCTCCCTAATTTACTGTTGGACATTTTCATTAGGCCTTCAATGGCAGGTGTGTGCCATGATGGGCGTCACATTTGATTAGAGCTATGCTAGAGGCTGACCTGTGGAGAAAAAAGGTTAGCTATGCTTGTCAAATTTTATTAGCCAGAAGGCAGTCTTTGTAGCTGGAGCAAGAAACAACGAGATGAGATGAAAGAGAAAGAGAGAGGCCAGAGCGAGAGAGGAAAAGTGTGAGGGAAAGGTATGTTGTAAAACGCACCATTGTGCCAAGAAAAGGAAGATGAAGGTGAGCTTGTAAGCTAAGACAAGTAAATGACACATCAGTGAGTATGCTCCCAGATCTCTAGCACGGTTCAAGCAGTAGCAGGAGGAATACTTGGCTTGAAGTTTACCTGAAACTGTGACAAAGTCTAATTCTCAAATCAGTCTAAACCAGTGATACGCTACAACTGCCTGCAGGCTAAATCTGGTCCCCGATAGGGTGCCAAGAGTTTAGCAAAAAAAAGTACCAGTGGATGATTCACTGCCGACCCCTAACAGAGGTCCTAGCTAAGTCTCTTTTTTTCCTGAAATGCATCCTAAAATCCTAAAAACATCCAAAAAAAAAAAAAAATCCCAGAAGCATCCTAAATTCCTGAAAACTTTTGAAATCTAAAAAGCGTCCTGAAATCCTAGAAATGTCCTAAATTCCTGGAAAGGTTTTGAAATCTGCGAAGCGTCCCATAATCCTCGATATGTCCGAAAAATCTGAGAAACGTGCTTAAATCCTAGAAATGTCCTAAAATTCTTGATAAGTTCTGAAATCTGTGAAACATCCTAAAATCGGTGATATGTAGATAGATAGATAGATAGATATACTGATATTGATCTCAAAACTGAGAAATTGGGGTCAAAACGGAGAAATTGTCCTAAAATCCTTGAAACATCATAAAATTCTAGAATTGTCCTAATATCTAAGAAATATCCCCAAATCTGTGAGACATCCTAAAATTCTATAATGCACTAAAATCCTAGGTATGTCTTGAAATCCTATAAACATCCTAAAATTATAGAAATGTCCTAAAATCTGTGAAACATCCTGCAATCATATTAATGCACTAAAATCTGAGATATGTCCTGAAATCCTAGAAATATCCTAAAACTCAATAAATGCCCTTAAATCTAAGAAGCATCCCAAAGTCCTAGAAACATGTATTTGCTGTGGCTGGCCCCTGGCCTCCTGTCATTTTGCAAAAGTGGCCCCCAGGCAAAGCAAGTTGAGTATCCCTGCTCATAAGCTTTACTAATTGTTGAAGCATTTTTGAAAGACGCTACATGGTCCTCTGGGTGTAGTTTTGTTCCTTCACAAACGCTGAATAGTGTTCTCTGTTTCCTTTTCCTCCTTACCATTTTGTGCGGCTGCACTGCAGACACAGTTTTATTCCCCTATAGAGAGAGAAAAGACAGGAAGCAAACAGCGTGCACAGCTTATATAAGGAGAATTCCCATTAAAGCAGATGCAGAAATTCATTATTTCTGTATTGCAAACAGAAGATACATTTTCTTGTTTTCTGCTGTGGATTTAGTTGTCAGGCAACACCTGCCTGAGGAAGAGCTCAAAGAGAAAGGAGATGTTGCTCCCTGGAAAACAGCACATCATTAGCACAGCCTGCATATTAAGTCATTGTCTTCTATGCCTTTAAAGCATCTTTTACTGATGCTCTATCTTAGCAATTAAAACGTTTCCTTTTTGCATTCAAGCCGCTTCCAGCTTTTGTTTTGTTCATAATCAGTAACACGGAGGACTGTTACTGGAAGCTAGTGTTAGATTGTGTGCTAATCAAGTTTCATTTTAATGGCTGGGCACTTAATAGGGCACAGATACATCATACATAATGTGTCTGTTGTATGAGAAAGTGAAAACAGTTGCAGCTGAGGAAGGGTCAAAGATATCTGGAGAAAGTGTGTTTCAAAGATGGGGTCATTATGCTGTGGAGGAGCATTGTAGGCAGTGTAGTATTCCATCCCAATCCCAAGAAAAATGTTGGTTATGTGGTTATGTTACCTAACCGTCAGTGTCACCGTGGTGGAAAATAGTCAATGAACAATTGAATTTTGCTCAACTTTAAGCCTCATTAACATTTTAAACAGTTAAAATACATAAAAGTTCACAGTACCTTAAGTGGTCATAAATGTTGAAATTAGCTTTAGAGACCAAAATTGTTTTTTTTAAACCAGGCTGTAAATGTTATTATTTTGACCTTATTGTTCAGCCCCGGAGGTTGCAGCTTGAACACCCACATTGGGGAACTGAAATTCACTCGGAAAGACAGCAGCGACTCACTCAAACACACCTTTTTTTTATTGTATTTTGGTCTCAAACTGTGGTCTGCAGTTTGGAAGATTTCTGGCCGAGGAGTCACGCCATTTACCATCCCCTCCACCTCCTGATGACAAAGTCAGCTCATACACTAAGTCATTTTAAAAACATTAATTTATGTAAGAAACATGCAAATGTGACATATTTGGGGTTTGCAGAAATTTACTCAATAGGCTGAGGAGCCAGTATTTTTTAGGGACTGAAATTCAGGGTGCCTCTGCGTCTGATGCATTGAGAGTTATAGACTTAAGTTTAACTTAGAATTTCTGATACCAGCCTGGAGTTCAGAGTATAAAACGGAACATTTCTTTATGTTGGGAGGACATTAAAAACTGCTTTGTTTTCCCATTGCTTCCAGTTTGGAGCTCAGCTGAGTGTCTGCCCGACTCTATTCTGAACACTACGGCAGGAAACCAAACATTGACCGTGCACTTTGATGTGTGCTTACCTCCAGCACGCAGGCAGCAATGAAAAAACTGCCTGCCTGAGCTTTTCTCCCCCCAGTGTGTTGTGTTTAAATCAGCTGGCCGCAGCGAGAAGAAGTCGCCAAACCAGCCGGCGGCGGCGCACACTTCCTAATTAGTCTGCCCCCACACTGGCTAACACCACAGGATAGTTGCTTTCCTCACTTTCTCTCTCTCCCTCTCTCTCTCTCTCCTCGCTTTCATATCGCAGACGGTTTTGTTCTCACTCCAGTTCCCCCTGCTCTTTCTTTCACTCGTTTCCAAGTTTCCATCTCCGTCTTTATGTTGCTGTTTGGTTTTGCTCTCATTCTGTCTTCTGATGCATCTTTCATTTCCTGCTCCGGTGTCTCATCGTCTCCCTCTCTTCCTCCGGTCTCCATCCTCCTCCAGTTTCTCTTCTTCTCTCAGCGTGCTCTCAGATCAACCTGTATAGTCAGATGCTCTAAATATGGATGAAATATGATACTTGAAGGAAAAAACGTGTCTGAATTAAATGGGAGCAACTGAGATCTTATTGAAAAACAAGATTTTATTGATTCATTGATTAGCTGTAGTCTGTTTAGATATCGGACACCCCAGCTGATGCCCTTCTGAACTTACTAGACTTCTATAGATGGGATCACTAAAGCTTAGATTTGTTGTGTTTATGCAACTGGCCTGAGGTCTGCAGACAGGCAGTCAATGCAGTACCAGCTGCTGCAACTCGCAATATTATTTTAAAGACATTTAAGAGAGGTTAGGACCAGCCAAAATGTCCTCCCTTTCTAAAAATGTTGTGTCATAGGCCAGTGATATAATTATTTAATAATAATTAAGTCACTATACAATAATATTGCAATTTATTGCAGCTTTTTTAATTTTTATTTTTACCTTTTTTCAAGTTCAAACTATGTCCTCAAAGGAAATCAGTTTAAGACGTATTGTGGTGCTCCCTTATAGAAAGTACAATAACACACATGCACACACACACTCACCCACACACATACACACACATACACATAGGATAGGACAAATATGTCTGCTTATACAGACACATACACACACTCATGTGTCCCTCTCTCCCTCCTCTGTCACAGTTTGAAAAGCAGCCCGCTGAATTGTCAAACCATCAAACTGCTACTCAACACCCCCCCCACCTCCCCCTACACCCCCTCCAATGTTTTATCCAGAATCAGCCTCTGTCTTCAGCTATTAATATGATAATATTTGGCGTTGTCAGTGATGGAGGCCGTGGCATAATGAGATAATTACAGTGTTGTTTCATTGGGAGAGCGACACGCACGCTCAATCAAAATGGCAGCCCTAATTACGGGCCCAGGGATTGGCTAATGGGCTCAGTAGAAGAGGGGTGGCGTGAAAAAAAAAACCCATCTCAACTTGGCTTCGTGCATCCATTCTCTGAGGGTCTGTTTGTTTGTTTGTTTGTTTGTTTGAGAGAGGCTGGTGGGCGGCAGAGGGTAAGTAAGAGTAATAAAAAGCAAGTAATAAGTGAATAAATGAATAATACAGGGGATTAAGTGTGAATATCTTAACAGCGAGGTTGTCTGCAGGACGCAGGGGGGAAACGGAGATTAGTATTGATTAGCTTTGTGTTGAAACCAACCATTAAAGGAATCTGAAGAAGCAACAATTAGCATGCCCTCAGATATCCATCTTTATAAAAGAGACTTGGCACGGAAACGTTTGGAAAGTTCCCTCCTCATGGCAGCAGGATTGAGTTTTGCATCCTGAGTGTCTGCAGTGAGGCTGTAGAGCAGTGATACTCAATTTATGGCACGCTGGCAAAAATCTGGCTCCCGATAGGGTGCTGGTCCCCCCAACCATTTTGTAATTCACAAATTAAAGTAAAGTGATTCATATGACAGTTGCTTTGTACTTTTAGTATACATTAGCTTGGCCCATAATGTCCTAAAATTCTTGAAACGTCTTAAAAGCCTAAAACATCCAAAGTCCTTGAAAAGTCTCAGAACTTTAGAAACGTCCTAAAATCCAAGAAACCTCCTTAAATCCTACAAATGTCCTAAAATCGTTGTAATGTCCTTACATCCTTGAAATGTCCTTACATCCTTGAAATGTCCTAAAATCCTACAAACATCCAAAATTCTCGAAATGTCCTAAAAACCTAGAAACATCCTAAAATCCTTCAGTTGTGCTAAAATCCTACAAATGTCCTACAATCCTAAAAATTCCCATAAATCCTACAAATGTCCTACAATCCTAAAAATTCCCATAAATCCTACAAATGTCCTACAATCCTAAAAATTCCCATAAATCCTACAAATGTCCTAAACTCCTAAACATGTATGGGACTGCTGCAACTGGCCCCTGGCCTCTGGTCATTTTGCAGAAGTGGCCCCCAAGCAAAGCAAGTTGAGTATCTTTGGAGTAGAATAATAGCAACACTTTGCATATAACTAGCAACACTGTGTATGACTCAGCCTTTGGTCCCCGCTGAGGGCTGCACTAAATCAGGAGCCACAAACACACTGTCAGTGTGTCCCACATACTAAATTACCAGGATAAACTACACAGAAACACACAATTTTATACATTCCTGAAGTTCACACACAAACACACAATCGGAGCCTCAGCCAGATTTTCTAATTAAAGGCAGGGTCACAGGAGAGACTTAAACATGTAAGCTATGTACTTCACTAATGAACCTCTCTGTCTGCTCTGTGTCTCTCACCCCGCTCTCTCTCTCCTTCGCTTCATTTCGGTCAATATCTGCCTCGGGGTCAGACCATTAGAATGTGTGGCACAACGGCTGTTTGATGAAAGCTGTGTGGGTGTTTATGTCGGACAAAGGACTTCCTCGTGTGGAGCTGTTAACGGTTTTTGAGTTTTACAGATGAAAGGTGGAAAGTTTGCTTTTTCATTCTTGTATTACATTTTCTATCCCCCTGTTTGGGTATTTTTTTACTGTATCTCCTGAGGATGAAAAAGCAGCATATCAGTGTCAATATGAGATATACGTGTATCCAATGCAGCCAGTAAACACAGATAAACGACAGCACTATGTCGTACTTTGGTGGCACATCCTGAAGGATTGTGCTCACTCAGGCGAGGCATTTTTGTCTGTCCATACCCTTGTTTGTATGTGCTCGGCTCTGTACTCTCAGGTGTGTGTAGCTTATCTAGCATTAAGGTCCAGTGAGCATGATGATGTTTTCCTTTAAGTTTTGTCCCCATTCTGTCCCCAGTTCTTATCTCTTCACTTGCACTTTTTTCCTTCCTTTTTTATTATTTTCGGCTTCGTTTCGGTCACTTTCTTTCGAAGGTCAGGGTCAGCAGGACCATTTTTGTGTTGACTTGTGAACGTGTCAGTCTGCACTTCATCTGTCTGCGTGACTTTCAAGTGAAAAGGCACATCCTTCAAATGTTTTTATGCAGTTTTTTGCTCCATTTTTTCCACCTTGGTTTTCTCTGTCAGCTGTAGAAAGTTCAGCTCTGGCACTGATGTCTTCTCGGAGGCAGTGCTTTGTGGATATTATCTGTCTGCCTGTCAGTCTTCTTGTGCTGTCAAGGGTTGTCAATGTGGAGCAAAAAATACAGGTGGATTTAAGAAAGGCTGAAGCGGAATGTACAATGTTCCACCTGGCTTTTTCTTTCTCTTTTTATCTCCCAACTGTGGTGACAATTAAACCATTTGGAGTTTGACTTGAGAGGGGTTTTTTACCAACCTAGACCCTATTCTCCCTTGAGCACAGAACAACTGATAAACTTTACATTTAACCCAAATGGAGACTCCAGTAACTACAGGAAGTTTGTGGAAAACAAGGATGAATTTTGAGCTGATCATTCTCGTGAACGTTGCATCCGAGATGAGTTCACCTGATATTTTAAGTAATATATTATTTTTTGTCTGTATAATTGGTCTTTATTTTTGGGGAGGGGGACAGGGCTGCTGACATCAATATTTACAACATGTGCATTTGTCCCCGTTTCCCGTTCCCTGTTACAAAAAAAATGCCAGCACACACTTATTTTGGTGAAAAAGGGGTATTGGTTTAACTCTCCCCTGTTCCCAAAACAACCAACTCTGGTTTGGTGGTAATAAACCCTTTAATTCTCCCAGTTTGATGTGGAAATATGTTGTTTCTGTACATGCTAAAATTTCTGTTTATTTAAATAGAGTCTGGTGTATTTGATCACGGCGATGGCAATTTGGTTGTTTCTGGTCATACAAAAAGGACCTTACCCTTTAACAAAAGGGTCTTTCTCTGTAGGGATCCTGTCCATAAACTGTCAGACACTCAAAATAACCGGAGCCTGTCAGTGGGAAAAACAAAAATTTTAGTGGATTTTAATTGTTGGTGCTCGATTGCCCACAGAGATTACGTTGCAGCCTCTTCCACCACTTTTGGCTGCAGCAGTTTCAAATGTTCCCGTTGGTCACTTAGATACAAAGACATGGGAAGATAGAGTCCAGGTTGACAAAATACTGAATTTATCCTTTAAGGCCATAATGGGAACCCTGTCTGTTTAATACCCTCTCTACAAACACCAGCTATCCTGGCATTATTGTCACCTTCCTCTTTGTCTCTTTGCAGTGATCAGCGTCTCCAGGGGCTGCGTAGGGAGTACCAGCAGGCCCGAGCTGCTCCAGGCTACGACGAGCTAGACGCTGCACGGCGCCGAGTCCTGGAGCACGACCCACAGCGGGTGAGTGTGCATGCCTCTTGGGTATGCAGCCCAGAAATGGAAGCAAGTTTTTAGCACCAGGAAATAAGTTTGCAGTGAGAGCTTTTTTTGCCTCGCGCTCTAAACATCCATCCAAACGCCATGAAATGACATGTTCTACAGCGAGACATCCACCCACACTGGACGCTAGTTTCAAAGATTGAAATGTTAAATGTAGGAATATGTGTGTGTGTGTGTGTATGTGTGTGTGTGTGTGTGTGTGTGTGTGTGTGTGTGTGTGTGTGTGTGTGTGTCTCCAGAGCACTCCAGCCTGTTTTCCCCTGTGCCTTTCTCGAGCTATTTTCAGCTCTCTTGTTAACATTTTGAGGTGCTGTGTGCCACAGAGGCGGCGCCCGCTCTCCTCCTCATTTAGTTTATGGAGAGATCTATTAGACCAGTGACATTTCCATCCACCCTTTCTTTGAACTCTTTCTTTCTCTCTTCTGTTATTGCTTTTCCACTTTTCCTTTCTGTTATTATTGTCCTTGTTCTCTCTTCTTTCTCTTTTTTATTTTGGCAAGGACAACAATGGCCTGAAATCTCTCTCACTGTAGTTACCTCTCCTCCTCAAGCTGCACGGCTAAATGTCCCTGAACCTGTATTGATCCAGCCTGAGGAATCATTTCATTTACCTCCGTACACTCCTGAACTCCAGCGTACTCGCCATGGAAATCAATAGCCATTTATCAGCCATTTTAAAATGGGATTTTTTTAATAGCGAGCCCAAGGATGCAGAAAATCACACTTTGATCCGAATCAGAATCGCAGAATCTGGCCACAGTGATTTGTGAAGGCATTTCCTCTGAGCTAGATTTCTTTTTCATTACATGACACAACTGAGCAAAGAGAGGAGCAAAGGCATCTGGGAAATATGGCATGCATTTACTGACAGTATCGCTGATACCCAATCACCTGACACAACCTGCATCTTGCTGCTCACTATTGGTGGTCTTTGTTTATTGAGTGATGAAGAGGAGACACAGACCACTGTTGCTTTCTTTGAGGCCCAAAGGACTTCGTCACTCATTACACATCCCCGTGCAGCATGTGCTTCTGCCATCAGTTCGCCGCGACTCGGCTGGTACCGAAACACTGGTGCAATTAAAGCTCAGCAAGCGTGAGGGGCAACCTCTGATCTGATTTGTTATTTTTCACCCAAAATAAGACAGCGGTGTCCATAGTGAGAGCCAGCGGTTGGTTCCTCCCCTGAGGAGCCCGATAATGAAACACCCCACTCACAATCACACACATAGTGAGAATAAAAAACAGTGAAGCATTCTGTAGGAATAAAAGAGAGAAGATGATAATGGAATGCTGTATTGAAACACAACATGATGGCTGAAATATTACTGTGAAAAATATTTTAATAGAACAAGGTTGAAGATATTCTAGGAGTTTCTGCAGCTCTGAGTCTGCAGTTTTCAAATACACACACACACACACACACACACACACACACACACACACACACACTCTAAAGAGATGACCCCAAATAGAAAAAGCACAGAGGTTTCACAAACAAGAAATAAAGAAAATAAACCTAAATTTATTCCAATTTCAGAAGAGTCACACATTTAAAACTGATCTTAATATTTCTGTTAGGTTCTTAATAGACAAAGAAACATGCAAAGGGCAATAAAGACCAAAAATGACCACAAAGCAACACAAAAAAAACCAAAATAAGAAACACAAGACAACCATAAAGAGTTACAAAAACACCTTAAGAAAGACACTAAATTACTTTTAAGAAATGCAAAACAACCACAAAGAGACACAAAACAGCTATTAAGAGCTATTAACAGCTATAAAGACACAAATCACTTCAAAGTGACACAAAAACAACTAAAAAAGACCCAAAATTAGCTCAGAAACACAAATTAAAGACCCAAATTTACACTTTAAGGAGACACAAAATCACTTCTAACCAACCCATAAAAAGATGCGATACAACTACAAAGAGATGCAAAACAACCACAAAGTTTGTGTGTCTGGCTCCTGTGTAGGAGAGGTGGTGGGGCCCTTTGCATTTCCGTGCCCAGGGGCCCGTTGTCTCAGAATCCTCCCATCAGTGTGTAGCTAATAATTCTTGTATGAGACATAATTGAGTGTTTATGTTGATGATTGTTCCCCTTTAGGTGCAGACAAAGCGTTGGAGTTAACAGCATCCACACCTTTCAATTCACAGGGACATTACTCCACACATTTACCTATTTTCTCTCTGTGTGGCATGACAATAGCGTAACAGCAGACCACTTGAGCGCGGCGCTCACTCGCTCAGTTTGTCCTTGTGCGATCAGCCTTTTAGCTGCCGCCGCTTCCTCCTCCTCCACCGCCGCCACCACCAGCGCTGCGCTTCTCTTTTATGCTCAGCCATTTCTGCAGCCATGAATGGTTAAAAAGGTTTTTCCAGACTCTCTACACAAGGCCAGGAGCACTATTCTTCCTCTCTGAGTGCTTTATGTGTGATTGAAAGAGAGGGCGAGTGCGTGTGTCTCCATTTTGCTCTCCTGAGCTCGAGGATCCTGGGTAACACACTAACCTAAGCTGGCATAAACAAAAGCTCGGATAAAAGACTGCGGTTACGGTATCTATTCATGTCTCTGTTTATTCCTTAAGCGGGCGTCTATCAACAAGATCTGGAGGTGGAATCGTCTGTGTGGGTGTGTGTGGCGAGCCACGTTGAAGTTTGTGTGTGTAGCTAAATCCGGTCTTCAAAAAACGACTAAATGTCCCTTCCTCATTTCTCTCCTCTGTGTCTCTGTCAATCTATCCGTCTCTAATTTGACCCTCTCCCATGTTCCCTGTCTGTGGATAGGTCACACTTGTAATTATGACAATCACCCTGTCCTCCTCTCTCTGTCTGTTTTCTCTATATGCTAATGATTGGCTCTCTGTAATGTCTTGATGGCCAATTAAGCCACAGAAGTGCACAAGCACTTTCTTTTTATAGACTTCTTTGTTCTATAAAATGAGACGGGAAGAACTCTTGATGTAGTTTTTTAACTCAGTAAGTGACTACATGAGTTGAATTATAATATGTGACATTATATAAAGGTATAATTGAGTGATTTAATTTTGGTCATGCATATAGTTCAAGGTCTCTTGTGTCTTGTGACTGAGACTAATAGAAAAAAAAAGGTTTTCTTCTAGTCTGAAGTATTGCTAAAGCTCCATGGTTTACACTGTTTGTGTAGTCCATATAGATTTTGTTCGGGATGACTGCGTTTTGATTCAGAGCTCATTATCTTTTGGTGTATGTGGACTGGGGTGAGTGTTCTGCTCCCTTTTGGATTGGGTCTCTTAGAAAAATTAGCAAATAATTATTAGTAATTTATGCACTTTGATTTTCTGTAGGCTTTTTTAAAATTTTGTTTTAATTTTAATTTTTGGGGTCAAGTGCAAGGATATTTACATAAAAATTGCAATTTTGGTTTTCCTTTTATTTCATATTGCTGTTTTTTCCCTTTTTATTGGTGAAATAATGTGACAAAAAGGAGTGGCGTATATACAAAACAGGTGAATAGGACAAAAGCAATAAACAAACCTACATACATACATTCATACTTACATACTTATGTGTTTATATATATATATATATATATATATATCATACGTACATACATGCATACAATATTATGAAGCAGTTATTATGTAGGATGTGTTTTTGCAGGAGTCCAGGAGTAAAGATTATATATTAGATTATATTAGGTAGAGTATGTTTGGGTGTTTTGATGTTTGTGTGTGAGGTTGAGGTATCTCCCTTTACTTAGACTTTTAGCTTTGACTAACAACTTGTGGATTGGTCTTGGTCAGTCTGTCCCAAAAACTTCCCCGACCATAGCGACCTCAGTTTTTGCCCTAGAGGGCTGGAGATTAGCATGGTGGTGAACGTGTAAATATATCCACTTATTTTGTTGCAGCTATTGCGAATCGTTGCCTATCCTGTTTTGTGTTTCTGAACACAATGGGCCTCATTGCAGCAATATTGTCCCATATTTCTCCCTTTTTCTTAATTTCTTATAAAGCAAAAAATATTAAAGTCAAGTGCACCAGGTGTTCTCCAAATCTGCTCTTACCAAGGAGTGCTGCATGTTTGTTTTTTTTTAATCATGGCCAAAGCACCGTTTAAAAAAAGGAGCCACTGCAGTAGTGAAATTGATGTACAGTTAAATTAACTAAAACAAATGTGATTTTTCAGAGCCTTTAGCCATTCTGTGTGATTTCTGTTGATAAAAGTGTTCTATGTCTAAGGTCTGGATGACCAAAGCATCTAAGAGGATGTGGTATGTACGCCATTCAGAAGTTGAACACATGCAATATCATCCACAGGTTTGATCCTCTTAACTGGGATCAGTGGAACAATAGTAGTTCTTAGCCCACCAATTTAATATTACAACCACTGTTGTTACTCTTACCTGAATTTGATTATATGGTATTCAATGCACTTTTTTTGTTTTTTTGCATTTAAAAAATGTGTTTTTAAAAAAGTTTTTCTTTCTTTCTTTCCTTCTTTCTTTCGTTCTGTCTTTCTTTCTTTTTTTACCACTCTGTCTTTATTTATCTCTGTCTTTCATTCTTTCTTTTGCGTTCTTTTTGTCTGTCTTCTTTCTTTCTCTCTGTCTTGTCTTTTCAGTCCTTCTTTTCCCTCTCTCTCACTGTCAGTCTGTCTGTCTATATTTCTATCTGTCTTTCTTTCTGCCTATTTGCCCCCTAGTGGTCACTATTGGACATCCCATAATGTCGAGAGCTGACGCTCTGACCATGATCACTGAATCATCTCCTCTCTCTGACACAGCTGAACATCTATGAAGCTTCTCATTATGTGTCTGCATATTCTACAGTCCTGATTTCATGTCTATGACATGTTTATTATACTGCTGATGTGCTTTTTGTGCACTTCAGCTGACCATGCATATATATCATGTGACTCCACAGTGAACTAGAATCTTATGAAGCCAGTGTAACAAAGACATACAGGTGCACAGAGACACACACACACACACACACACACACACACACACACACACACAGAAACTCATACATCTTATCTTCAACTCATTACCCTGTGAATCGTAAACAACAGTGGCAGCACATGTGACACCTTAATGAACACAGAAGTCACAGAGAGCCACACACACGCAACTACACACTCGGAGTCATTATAAAACACACACACAGAGACACTCACACAAGTCCAGATACGACTTGTCATCCGTTGCGCAGCTGTTTTTTGTACTTCTCTCTAATGTTGTGCGCGCGGACATCCATCACCTTGATGATATTTTAATGTCACATCCTCAGGCTGTCTCAATCTCTCCCCCTCTCTCACTTTCCTCTCTCCCTCCCACACGTTGGCCATCACTTCATAAATAAACCCCCACATCATTAAGTAAACACGCACCAGCCTGTCACGGTGATAGATGGCCTAAACACACTCGCGCGCACACACATGCAGGCACTGGGGATGTGTGCGGGATGCCTCATGCCCACAGGCAAAAGCCCCCCGATGGGTTTTGCGCCAACAGTCCTAATGAATGCACACGTATTCAACTGTGAACTTGAACTTAAAGCGCACTCTTGGTGTTTGAAATAAGGTTATTATCAACCAAATGTGGCTGTATCACACTTCAGAATCTGTCTGCAGGCCCTTTATGGTATATTGATATTTAGCTTAATTTACTGGTGAGATCCATTTTCCAACACTGCTTCCACCTGACAAGTGTTTCCTCTAACCACACAACTTCCACACACCTTCACCTTCTGTGAACAATCCACACTCCCTGTCTCACTCACCTGAACACACACACTCACACAGAGCGCAGTGTGGAATACTCACTTACGCAAAATGACAGGAGGCCAGGGGCCAGCCGCAGAAGCACCATACATGGATCTAGAATTTTAGGACATCTTTAGAATTTTAGGACATTTTTAAGATTCTAGGACATTTCTAGGGTTTTAGGATTTTTCTAGGTTTTTGAGATGTTTCTAGGATTTCAGGACGTCTCAAGGATTTCTGGACAGTTGTAGGAATTTAGGACATTAATAGGATTTTAGTATATTTCTAGGATTTAGGATGTTTCTACGATTTGAGGACGTTTGCAGGAATTAAGGATATTTCATGGATTCTAGGATGTTGGATTTTAGGATGTTACTAGGATTTGTGGACATTTCCAGGATTTGTGGACATTTGAACTTTAGGACATTATTTAGGAGGAATTTAGAACTTTTCTAGGATATCTGGATGTTTCTAGGATTTGAGGACATTTCTAAGATTTCTGGGAATTAAGGATGTTTCGTGGATTTTAGGATGTTTCTAGGATATCTGGAAAGATTTTAGGACATTTCTACAATTTTAGGAAGTTTGTCAAATTTTAGAACACTTTAGGACATTTTAGAACACTTTAGGACATTTCTTAGATTTGTGGACATTTCTCAGATTTTAACAAGTTTCTTTGATTTTAAGACCTTTGTGGGATTTTATGATTTTTCACAGATTTTAAAACCTTGCAGGCCCAAGGAACTTAGCTAGGAACTCTGTCAGAGGGCACTTTTTTTCAAGCTATATTTTGATACTGTTTTATGCACTCTGGCACCTCATGCATGCTAAAGGTACAAAATCAATCCCCATTGTTAATCACTTTATTTTTAATGTGAGTTAGAAAATGGTTAGGGCGCCACACAGCACCCTATCAGGGGCCAGATTTGGCCCGCTGGCTGTGAGTTGAGTATCACTTTTGTAATGGATGTGCTGGCAGACTTGCCCTGCTGCATGCCTACTGTTGGGGAAGCTGCCACAAAAAATGCTGTAGCCCAGCAGAAAGGTGCTTATAAAGACAAGAGGTGGCACCCAAGGGAGAGGAGTGGGAGAGAGAGAATACGAGGGGAATGGGGAGCAGGGAAGGGGAGTGGCAGCTAGGCAACTAGAGAAAAGTGAGAGGGAAAGGAGGGGAGAACATGACAAAGCAGAGTCGAATAAGTCTGAAAGAGGCGCCTTAGGGGGAAGATGGTTGGTTGGATGAGAAATGTCACATCTAGCAGGGGAAGCTGGATTGGCACGATAAGGAGACAGATGGGACAGAGGAACTGACAGACACATGGAGGCACTGACAGAGACGTCTGAAGGAATGTAGCGGGGGAAGAAGAGGAAGACGTGGTGGTTTCAGGTGGTAGAAAGGTTGCCGTCCTTGAACATTATATTAAGGCTACATGCAGATTCTATTCAGTGTAAAACTATTGACTGGCGTTCACACTACTCTGGTGTTTTGGAAGGCCTGAAAACGGAGACTTTTGAAAAAGGTGCTTACACAATTTTAGTTTTAAAGCTGAGGGGTTGCATTTTAGGACCGTTTTAGACCTGAAAGTGTTGTATACATTTGATACAGTTGGTTTTGGTTTCAAATTGCAATTATGTGAGCACACTGACACACAAACGTACATCCTGTTGTCATCACCTGTGTAAACTACTCTCCTGTCCTTTCATAGCCCGTCTGGACAGGAAACTGCCATTGTTGTTTTTTTTCTTTTAAATATGTGTGTGTCCATTTGTATCATTTTTTTGTCCTCTCTCTAAATTTCATTTTTTTTCCTTAGCAGCAGTTTGTGACCTGCAGGGTGGATAACTGATCTGTTGATCTGTTCTGAGCTGATCAGATCAGGTTGATGGATGAGAGGAGTCGTTGCTGCAAGTGAATGCAAACTTTTAGACACCCCTAAAGTTAAGTTTCACACTTCGTGCCTGACATTCTGCTTTTCTGTGGCAGACTTGTAGTGCCACTTCCGTGTCTGTATTTTGGCTATACTCACGTTCTTGTACGTAACAGTTCTACCCTTCATCGGTTCAACCGAAGAAATCTCTGGTCAACTTTTCATCATCTCCTTAGTATTTTCTGTAGCTAAAAAAAACAATGTCAGATTAGACAATGTGTTTGCCGTTTAGTGTACATCAGTACGTGCATGCCTCGTGTACGGGATTAGTCGTGTGATTTGCGGTTTTGGGTGTGTTGATATGGATAGAGATCATTTCTGAGTATGAGGTGTGTATGAAGATGATATTGCTTTAGTGTGGATGTGGCTAAAATCTCTACCTAAGGGTGCAAAAGAGGAATTTTCCTTTTGAGAGTTGCAAGTTTAACTGAAATACTGTAACATACATATTAATTTAGTAAATACACGTTCTGTGCTCCTTAAAGGAATCTCTCTTTTTTTTCCATCTCCTGTTCCCCCCTCTCTTTCCCTCCACTCTGTGCTTTCCAATTAATTAAAAACTTTTCCAAATAAACAGTTAAAAATGTTGATTTATAAAAGAAGATGAATTGGAGAAAGCGAGCGTGGGAGGGCCGAGATGCCTTGTGTGTGCATATGGAAGAAAGTGAGAGAGAGAGCAGCTGGTCCGGGGGTGTTTCTCTGAAGGAGGCTGCACTAATGTTAGCCTAATGTTAGTGTTAATCAGGTTAGCATATGCCCCGTGTGTGGATGTGTGTGTGTCGATTTGAGGATTTACTGATGCACCTGCCATATTTTAATGAGAGAGGAGAGAGGGATGACTGGCTGAAACACACCATCACGCAACCTTTATCTCTTTCTGTCTGTCCCACTTGCTCACTCACACACACACACACACACACACAGGTGCACATGCATACACAGCACATATAAACAGGGTTCCCACCATCATGCAAAATATGGAAAAGTAATAGAATTTCCAAATCACATTTACTAGGCCTGGAAAAGTCATTGAAGTATTAAAAATCACTGAAAGTTTTGGAAAAATCATGGAAATGTGCTGTGTGCACTAAATTTAATGAAATTAATGCAACATAACTGTGAATTTATTTCCTGTAGCTGACGACGTAACATAGCTTTGATATGTGTCGACACATGACCGTTGTTTTGTTTTTGTTTTTATTTTCTTCATCAAGAACGTTTCTTAATTTTCTACCTGAGTTCCATCTCTGCCTTAATGTCTGCCCACGAAGCATGTCAAATCATTTTTTAAGCACATGAAATAAATAAGAAGAAAACATGCCTTCCAAACCTGCAGGGGCATGTTTTTATTTATTTTTATTTTTTTTGGCCATTGTTATGGACTTAAAAAGGTGATTTTAACAGAAAGTGTAAAACACACCGGTGATTTAAAAAAAAAAATAATAACATTATTTATTTTTCCTAAGATTTTTTTGGCAATTTCTACAGAAAACTTAACAAAATTTGGGTGATTTGGGTTGAGTTTCTTTTTAAAAAAAGTGCAATTTTGGTAATTTGCTTAATTTGGCATTTTCTATAGAAAACTAAAAAAAAAAGTTTTATCTTTATTTGATTTTATTTTTTAAAGAAAGACATTTTTTAAAGAAAATTTTAAGAAAAATGGGAGGCATTTTTTTTCTTTAAATTTTGCCAAATTTATACTGCTTAAATAGTAAATGTACAGATTATTTTTCAATGTTCATATTTCTATCAGTCCTTGAGCAAATCATTGGGGATACTAAAATTATGTTTAAATCTTATATGTTTGAAAAGCGGTGGGTAAGTGGGGCAAGAGAAAAAATATTTTGGGCCCTTGAAAAGTCATGGAAAAGTTTTTAAAAACCTGTCAACAAAAATGTGTGGGAACCCTTTATAAATGAGCACAACCACAAATTGCCACACACAAGTATGAACGCCCCCTCACACATTTTATAACAGACTTTTAAGAGGTAACATACCACAAACACATAAAAACACACAATCCACAATCAGCCATGAAAAGGAAACACACACACATGCACACACGGGCGCACACACACACACACACACACACACACACACACTCACACACACTCACAAAGTCACCATCAAAGAGCTGCAAACCTCAGCTTTGGCCAAACTCACTCTGTTCTCAGAGTTCAGTTCTCTGTAGGAGACTCCAGCCAAATCCACGCTGGCAGCACACACACACACAAACTTTTTGAAGAAAATCTCGTAATTCGGTAATTACAAGAAATGCCGTCTCCTGATCTCAGTTTCCTCATGATCCTCTCGCCCAGTGCAGCAGTTGAAGCTCGTGCTGATCAAAGGCTGCCCATCGGTCCCGACTCTCTGGTCTGGGCTCGGTGCTATTCTGGCCCGTGTAATTACACGGGCCCCACCACAAGTTAGTGTTTGGATCATACACCCCAGAATAACTCTGAGCAAGCTACTGTGAGCGGCTACTGGAAAACAGGCTGGACAGGAGGAAAATGATAGAGAAGAAATAAAGCAGGAGGTAAAGCTTCCAGGAGACTGTTCTCTGGTAATGTCGGGGTTGAGGTGATAATTATAAAATGAAAGTAGAGAGCAAAGATAGTTCCTCTTTACAAGCCATTTAGTCCAATATTCAGTCTTGCAAGATAATTTTAGGTTAAGTATTTTCCAGCAGGATGAGAATAATCCGTGTTTTGCAAGGCAGATGGAATTGTTTCTTTTAAACTTTCTTACTTTTAAACGTTCTAGAATAAGGCACATTATCTTGAAGTGAGGCTGTATGAATATTCTGAAAACAAATCACCTTTGAGGCAAGTCAACTTGCCTGACACCGTGTGTATTGAGATAACGGAGTAGAGACAGATGGGCAAAGACAAATGATATATGTATAAAATAATGGAATTAGTCGCTGTGATGTCACCCATTGGCATGGGTGGATTATGACACAAAGGGGCCCTGGGCACAGATATGCAAAGGGCCCCACTAACTCTCCTACACAGGAGCAAGACACTTAGACTTTGTGGTTGTCTTGTGTCTCTTTGAGGTAGTCTTGTGGGGGATGTTTTGGCCTTTTGTGTCTCTTTATATTTCATTTTAGGCCTCATTGAGGTAAGTTGTGTCTTTTTGTGGTTCATTTGTTTCTTTGTGTTTGTTTTGACTTTGGCATTTCGGCAGTCACCTCCTGGGTTTTTGGAGCCAGATTTTGGACGAGAAGGTGGAGACAACCATAACGCTAGCTGCTGGCTTGTTTAGCATTGTGCATTTACAGCTATGATAAACTGTGATAAAGTTAATGCGGATTTTCCACAACAAAAAATGAGTTTAAAAGTATTCAAAGAAAATGTACAGAAAAACTGACTCCCTCGAGGGTCTTTTAGTTTATCAAAACACTACGGTAACACTTATGCCTTCTGAATATGAGGTCATACCATGGTTACGTTACCTGACCGGTGTCAATGGACCGCATCTAACTGTCACAACACGCCCTTTACTATGGATGAGATTAAGCCTTAACATTTAAACGTCTGAATTAATCCATACCGTTTTTATGAATGTTAATACTAGCTATAGAGACCAAAACCATTTTTCTTCCAGGCTGTGGACATGTTTATTTCTGCTGTAAAATTTGGCTTTTTAACATGTGGGTTTATGGAATTAACTTGCTCTTGGAGCCAGCCTCAGGTGGACATTAGAGGAACTGCAGTTTTTTGGCATTTTAGCATCGGCATCATTTTTCAGCCACTTGGTTCATGCGTTTCCATGATCCCTCCATAATTTCATACTTTCTGACCACCTTTGTTGTTTTACATCATCTGCTCTTTGCCGCAGGCCATCACCTCCATCGTTTGATTGACACACAGGAGCACTTCCTCATTCACTCTCTCAAACACACAAAAAAGCCGGAGACCCAGGCACAAGCTGAACTCTTGCTCTCACTCGTGGGAGACAAAGACAAGAGTGAACACCTCATTCCGGCATTATGTTTCTACCCACTGCTATCAAGAGTTTTCACACACACGTTTTGCACCTTTCTCCCTCTTTTCTTTGCAAAGTCACAATGAGAGATTCCGTCCACGGACTCCTCCTCTCTGTCCTTGTCTCTCCAGCTCATCCCCGAGGCCCAACACACCTCTCTCCTCTTTCTTTTGTTTTAAGTCACTTCATTCCAATGCTGCACAGCAACTGCGTGAGGATTTTTTTTTCCCTACCTCCTCTCCCTCCTCCCCATCTGGGCAGACAAAGGCCTACAGGGACTTATTTGGTGTCTGTCTTTATCCCCACAGCTTGTCTCTGGCCTACGGGCAAACTGCAGAGTGTGATCTGTCTGCAAGTTGATAGAAATCTCCCATTCTGCTCCTCACTTGCACTGTTCTCACTTCAAAGCTTGTCACCAGTCTGTGTTTGAGTTAAAGAAAGGGAGGTTCAGTGGGGTCGAGTGTGTGTGTCTGTGTCTGTGCGTGTGTGTGTGTGTGTGTGTGTGTGTGTCTTTGCTCAGGTCACACTCTAACATCTTACCCAAAGAAGTAAAGAAATGAATTCATGTTCTCAATTGTTTTACTCAGCTTAATATACATAGGGCGTTTTGTTTTAACATTGTCAAATTTTAATCAGTTTTACCGCACATCATCCTATTCTTGATACAAGAATCCTGTGAAAATTTCCTTCCATTTTTTACACGTTAAAACACTGATTTCACTTTTAAAAGTAAAATCATATATGGAACACATGTAGTAGTGTCCATGAAGTTTTGAACTTGGAGATCCCCCCCACACTGATTTCACTTTTAAAAGTAAAATCATATATGGAACACGTGTAGTAGTGTCCATGAAGTTTTGAACTTGGAGACCCCCCCCCATATAATATGACGATGATTTATAAATCACCAAAATGATACCAATAATAATAGACAAAAACTATAAAAACAGAAATTACTGTTGGATTTTCAGCGGCCCTGGAACACATCATTAGGGATGCTGAAATAATGTTTGAATAGAGTTTGAGTCTTACATTTTTGAAAAATGCTAGAGTAATGGGGCAAAAAAAAAAAAAAAAACATACAACATTATTTGGGGTCCTTGAAAAGTCATGGAAAATTTTTAAAATTTTGTCCATGACAGTGTGTGGGAACCCTGATTTTTGGGTTGAACATACCCTGTCACTCTGGAGGGTCTGCAGTTTGGCAAGAGTTGCATCAAAGTATCTGAAGGTCAGACGCATGAACCGCACGACATTTGCAGCAGGCCATTGGAGGGCGTGAGGAGCTGAAATCACTCATCAAAGCCTCGCTGGTGGAGGTGGTGTTGACCCCCACATCCACAAATCTGTGACTGTAAGGAGGGGACAAAGATAGACTGAATCACCTGCATCACGAAATGCAGACACATGACTCGACAGAACCAGAGGGGCGGCTGCTGGAAGACGAGTTTTGCAGCTTGTGCGTGTGTGCATCAGGGCTGTTGTAAAAAAAATAAAAAATAAACCAAACAAACTTACTCACACACCCTATGACATATATTTCGGGCTGTCATAACCCAGAGAGGGAAGCACACACACATACAGGTACACACACACACATGCACACACTCTCGGAGGGGTATTTGGATGTTATTTCAGTGAGCAGTGGGGAAGCAAACAAACCCGCAGAGGGGGGAGAGGAACGGGGACACGGCTCCAGTAAATAAACAACACCCCATGGCCACTGCCACGGCCACACACACACCGACACACACATGGAACAGGTTTAAGATGCGTGTTGATTGCAGCTTCATGTGGCAGCAAAACACACACACGTAGGTTTTGGATATTTAAAAAGTCCCTGATTTGGTTTGATAGTTTAACCCTTTGAAACCTAAAGCAGCATCACTTTTCTTGTGCTGCTTTCTTCTCGCAAGTATTTAAATCTTTGAACTCTTTACTCTTACTCATTTTAGTTTTTTTTTCTATTTTGTTGCTCATTGCCTTCTTCACATGTTTTCCAAAGAAATCCAGCCAATGTTCTTTAAATTTCAAAGAGTTAAATAACATGAAACCTAATATTCTGTTTACAGTCACAATAACCCAATAAGCCCACTCCATGTTTAGTCATCCTGAAGAATGATATAAATCGTCCAGTTACAAAATGTTTCTCACTAATAGCCACTTAAACAAATCAAATACTCTCTTGGGTTGCAAAACATTTTTTTCTTCTCCATGTCTGTTTGTCCACTCGGAGCCAGTGACATCTTTACATGTCCGGGAGAGTGTAAAACAGTGTTTTGAATGTGCACTGATGCATGCAGACCATTTATTGAGAGTTCATGCAAACAGTTTGAAAGGTTAAACCAGAGCAAATTTATTTGGACAGATAAAGCAGTCTGTGTGGAGCCGTAACAAATGATGGAAGTAAGCAAGAGCGTACAATTTATCTAATGCAGCTAATGAGCTAAACAGTCTTTTCCCACTACCTGTTACATCCTCACATGAGAAGATTAAACCACAAACACACACACATGCAGTCAAAGTCTGAAGCCAACTGTATGTAAATGTAAAAAGCCATTCTGAGGTCAAGAGTTGAGGCCTAAACAAACACTAACAATGCAGACAATTACCAGCAGATTGGCCTATTACCAAAATAGACTGCATTCCAGTCTGAGTGTGTGTAACCTTTGGTCCCCCGTGTGTGCGCGTGTGTGTGTGTGTGTACCATCTGCTGCTAACGAGCTCCGAGTGAGCAGGGTCCAGGTGTGGGAGTGTTTAGTGTACACCGGGGGGCAAGTGAGCCTCCTGTTTGAGATACACACACACACACACACACACACACACACACACACACACACACACACAGAGGCTCCTAATACAGCATAATCTCTGTGCCAACGGCTTAGCGTCAAAGAGGTGCTCTGACCTTTTTGAGATTTAGTTGGTTATTAGTTGGTAACTATGCCAACAAGCCATTTCACAAGAACAGTGCAAATGGAATGTTTTGTAAAGAAACTTTCTACAAGAGAGAAACACTCACACACACTAATGGCTACCTCAGGGTTTGGGCCAGTGTTTTGAAAGCCAGGCGGCCCACCAGGCCAAACATTAGACCGTAAAGCTGCGCTTCCACCAAGCAATGTGGTTTAGCTCAGTACGCAGTTTTTGAATTTCCACTGTGAAAAGTTGTGGATGATACCTTCAGTGCCCTTGGAACTGCTCCTGTTTTTGGTCACCCCTCTGCTTGGGGTACATGGCATGTATTTGTAAACTATAACCATAGAATGAAAGGATGTTTGCAGCCTCTAGCAGACAGAAAAAAAGTTATTAAATTCACTGGTTGGTCCTGAACAGTGGGTGAAGTTTCGCTCCCTCTGTGTGTGCTGGAATCTGAGCTTCTCTGTTGTTTGTTGTGGTAAGTCAGTCCGGCTGTGCATGCATGTTGTTGCATGCATGTATCCCACTGGCTAGCTCATCACCTCTGCTTTGCACTGCGCTCATGTGGCCGTTACTGCTGATATTAGGACACTGTTGTTGCAAAACGTAGTTAGCCGCATTAGCTGTTATCTGGCGGTTCTAGCACATTTGGGAACATCAAGATTCACCTTAGTCCTCTATTCATTTTTATTAAATAGAGCTTGAGACTTCGTGAGTTTAACGTTATGGCCACCAGCTGCTTAGAGCTAACATTAACAAGCTCTAGTCCTGACGATTTCAACACAGATTTGTTGTTTTTTCATTGTATTTCTCTCCACATACACTCCTCTCAGTGGTATAGTTGGAGTTAATGAGGTGGGTGACAGAGGAGGAAGTATGTAGGCTATACTCTTATATGTATTGCAATGGCTTTGTGGCTGATAGCTGGGTAACATTACACTGTTCATGGCCAGAAGAAAGTCCTCTGATCTGGTCCACTTGACCAGCGCATCACACATTGTTTGAATTGTGATGACTCACTTTAACTTTTTTCCCCCCTCTAAATAGCGTCCTAATGTTAATGTGTTCTGGTTTTCGCATCGAACCCCAGCGTGTTCTATTAGGTAAACATGCAGACTTATATTTGAGTAGGAATTGGCACACAAATCAGTGTGTTTTCTCTGTGTTTTGGCATTGCAAGTTCATACGCTGTCAACAAGTGGCAAGTTACACTTCTGTGTGCTCTGTTTTGTGTCAACCTACTCACACACCTTTCCAGTCTTTAACTTCAGTTTTCCATTTTTTGCCAGCTCCTATCTTTCCCTCTCTCTTATCTCTCCCCTCTCATCTCATGGGGGAGTCAGCAGAATCTCATCACAGTGATTTTTAGTGAATGGTTGCTTCCAAATCATCATCCTAGTCCTAGATGCAGGGCGTGGGGGCGAGGTTGCCAGGTTGCCAACAGGAGGTGGGCATGGGGCACCGAGCAGAGGCTCCACACTGAGACACATGCCTAATTAGCATCCACATTGGATGGAGGGAGGAAGAAAAGGATGGATGGGAGAGGAAAAGATGGCAGTACAGGAGGCTAATTATGCCGTTCTGAAAAGAGACGGCGCAGGAAAGCGGTTTGGAAAAGGCAAATCTGAGCATCTCAGTCACAGGATGAAAGCCGTGCGCAGGCATTGTGTCAAAGCACTTGGACTCTCATTTGAGGTTTATTGTATATACGAGCATCACAAATTTACAGCCGAGCCAAAAGTGCTCCAAGAAATTCATTTCCTGAGCTCCGGCAATACTTTGTGATGAATGCGACAGCTGTGCTGCTAGAGTTGATTGGTGCGTGTGTGTGTGTATGTGTGTTGCAGTGTGTATCATCTGGCACTGTCAAGGCACGGCTTTCTAATTTGGAAAAATGGAAAAGTGACTTTCTGCTCATTCACACTCACACACGCGCCAAGCATTCTGCCAGAGCGCTTGTCAGCTGGTGAATTGCAGCAATGACTCAACACAATGATGCACTTTATAAGAAAGATTGTTCCTGATAAGCTCATTTGCTTCCCCTAATGACAAAGTATTAAAAGGCAGTTTGAAGATGTGCTGATAGCAAGGTGTAGATATTACACATGCAAACAACCACAGTGAAGTCCAAGATTAACAAACTCTTTCAGCTTTGCAGTTTTCCCAAATGAGAAATAGGAAATTCCTGATCGTGTGTGCGTGTTGCGGTCTGGCATGGAGTCCAAAGAGAATCTGGCTTTCTGTCAGCTACTGTCTGCCCAAGACATTAACTTTTCCACTGATAACCACTTAAACATGCCACGTCCATATACTGCGGATACACAGCAGCACTGTATGATGTCATCAGGTTCGGGGTAAGGACTTGAACCTGTGTGAGAGCAACACTAAAGTGCTTGTCATCGCTCTCCACCTCCAGAGCTGTGAAGACGAGGCTTTTTGCTCGCTGGCCGCCTCCTCAAAAGTCCGACTGCTGCATTTTCACTCAAACCTGGATGACTTTCATATTGCTGTTTTACCAGTTGCCATGGTGAGATTGAGACTTGTTTTGTGTGTTTGTGTTTGTGTGTGTGTGTGTGTGTGTGTGTGTGTGTGTGTGTGTGTGTGTGTGTGTGTGTGTGTGTGTGTTTGTGTGTGCGCGCGCGCACGCACGCATGCGCCAAAGCAAGGCACATTACCTGGCACTAAAACTGGCTGCCTGATTTGGGGAAATGGGCTTTGTCATGAAGAGCATCCATAAGACATGTGTAGTATGCGTGTTTGTGTTTTAGTTAAAGGGATAGTTTGTATTTTTTGAAGTGGGGTTGTGTGGGGCACTTATCCATAGCCGGTGTAATACATACAGTAGATGTCAGTTGGCACGCCCCCTTTTTGGAGAAGCAGACTGGAGACACAGTAGCTTAACAGTGTACTGCTATAGATGGGGTCCAACAACAAATTGTATTTTTCGCTATAGTGAGAGTATTTGCAATGCTTTACCTTTCCGTCCAACAGTCCATTTTAACGGCGAAGCCACTAATGGTTTCAGTTCCCATCTGTGCTCTCATCAAAGCCACCAGACTCCATCAACAAAATCAGTAATTTTGCCTCACTGATCACAGGAGCTGCTGGTTACTGCTGCTTTGATTAGTTAGTGTTATTTTGTGACTTGGTGAAACCAAAATAACCCTTTCAAACACCAAAGTCACACAAAATCATGAACAAAATAACTGTTTGAGCCAGCAGCAGACTAGCAGCTCCTATGTTCAGCTATGTTAAATCACTGTATTTTTCAATGGAGTCTGGCTGTTAAGACAGCAATATATCGTTTCATTTTTCAGTTGGAAGTCACTGTCTGACCTTAAGGTAAAGCAGTTAAAATATTCTAAATAAATCAAACACTTAAACTGTTATTGATTCAACTTCCACATTGACTTCTCCAGCCTACCTCTCCAAACTGGGGACATGCTGACTGACACATAATGTTTGTAATATATTGTCTATAGATAAGTTCCCCATGCAACCCCACTTAAAAAAATCCAAACTATCCCTTTGATAAAGGGATAATCAAGATATGGCTGCAGGCTGTTATGTTAATCATTTGATGAAGATTTTAACTCATTTTATCTAAACACACATTTCCTCCCCTCATCATCATCATCCATCCTTCTCCCCTGCTTCATACCCAGAAGATGTATTACGCCTTGTTCACACCACATACACACGCACACACACACACGCACGCACGCACGCACACACACACACACACACACACACACACACACACACACACACACACAGAGAAGGTCTTCCACCTGAGTCCCAGCTTCTTGCTGAGACGAACGCAGCCTTTACCTCACATTATGCATCTCTTTGCATAATGTTCCCTTCCTTACACACATGCACTGCCATCCAAAGATGGAGCACTCACTCCCCGATATCATATTTAACCTGCGCACACACCTTCCCCAACAATAGTAACATACACACACACACACACACACACACACACACACACACACACACACACAAACACACACACACACACAGGCACAAAGCCACTTTAGTGAATAGAGGAGCAGCCTTTGCCCCAGCCTTGCCTCTGATGTGCTTTCACTTCCTGGCTCCCATACAGGGACATTAGAGCTGCCTGCATTACCAATACATGCTAATGATATCTGGTAATGTGAGGCTGCTGCATTGACATGCAGAATGAGTTTGAACTCCTACGTACATGCAAAACACAGTGATCGAGTGCTCCTGCATGGAGTCATTTATAGTCTTTATAGTGTGTGTGTTTGGGATATTAAATTCAGCGTACGTGTGTTGATAGTCTGAATCAAACGTATCTCTGTTTACCTCCTCAGATTTCCATGCGTGTGTCTGTCAAACCTGTGATTGCTTGTTTATGTACACATGTGCACATGTCAGTTATTGTATGTATGGCTGCTTTGGTGTGTTTGACCAGTGTGCTGGTGTGTACATGTTACGCTACAGTCGTGTGTGGTGTGTTTAACAGATGAAATGTCCGCTGAGTAAACAGCCCGTGTTTGGATGTGGAAACTCAGAGCCCTGGACCTAGATTACACATAATTGAAACTGTATGCTCACTCCTCTCTGTCTGCCCCTTGTTTAAAGCCCTTTGTGTTGTTGTAACCTCAAACTGTGTCTACACTTGCGCAACTAACTTTGACACCACATCTTTTTCTCTTCAAGTGAGCATTCAGTCCAGACTGAGTCAGTACGTTTCACACCAGAAAACGGATGAAAGCATTTCAACAGTCGAAACGGTTTTTCTCTGGAACAGCACTCCTCCAAAAAGATACTTGTTGTTCTCGTGATGGTGGTTAACAGGAGTAAGATGTCCCTACAAAATCAAACTGCTCAATTAGCTATCATGCCCTGAACTCCTCATGTTCCCCAATTATTTATCTAAATTTTTATGCCTCTGCTACAGATAACTGTAGCTGGAGACATTATGTTTTCCATCTCACAAACAGCTCGAGGGAATCCCTTTAAAATTTGACACAAACATCCCTGTGGACTCAACAATGAACTGTTTAGATTTTGGTGGTCAAAGATCAAGTTCAGTTTGACCTCAAAAAACATGTTTTTGGCCATAACTCAAGACTTCTTAAACTTATTATGACACAATTTAACACAAACCTGGAATAGGATATAATGATGAAGTAATGAGTCCACCTTGAAACTGTGCTGATTGTAAAGATCTTCTGTGCTGCCTGGGGAAGGTTTGTGTGAAGCATCCATGTTTTCACAGACATGGATGTAAACTGTAAGAGTAATTTTACTGTTACACAGAGGCATACAACCTCAGGGCAGTAATTCAAGTACCTTTAATTTCTCACTCATCTGTAAGTAATCATATAGAGCAGGAGGTCTGAGATCAAGCTGAGTAAACTGGCTGTGACTCCCCCACCACATGATGCCTTTAATCCACAGTTGTTTGCCAACAGACAGAGTGAAGGAGAAGAGATTTAGCTCCACTACCTTCCAGTGTGGACGTAAAATGACCTGAAACTGTGTACCAAAGTTGTTTCCAGATTAATTTCTCCGCCTGAGTGTGGACGTGGCTTTAATCAGTTACTCTCTGGTGTGCGTGGATGAAAGCTTGAACAACCCTCTGCCTAAATGTGATTTTTTTTTTTCATATGACTGGCAGGTTTGCATGAAGCCTACACACATATGTTCATCAGAGGGGCACGCTGCTTACATGTGGGTACATGTGTTTGTGTTACCACATGTGGGGCATTCATTGAGCTCTTTCTCTCTTGTCTGAAACCACAAGGCTGCCCACGAACACATACATGTTGCAAATACTTGATGTATGTCCACTGAGTTGAGGTAGAAATATTACTGAGGTTAAGCATATAGCCTGCAGATAGAGTTTGTGTTCTGCTTTTACAGGCTTTGAATCCACAAACTGCTCAAAGAGTAACTTTGACATTTTCCAACCTAGACCCTATGTTTTTGCTTCTATGTGGTTCAATGGTACAACAGTTTTTGAAATCAGGTGAGAATTGAACAAGACTGCAGCCAGCCAGCAATAGTGAAACTGACTGCAGTGTAATCCGTAGGGGCAAATGAGCATCTTCAGTTTTCGTGCACAAAAAGTGTTTGCTTTTGCCACTGACAGATTCAGATTCAAGTGTCTGATAACATTTTGGATAGACTCCCTACAGTGGTCGAAGTCTTTTTGAAAGCGTAAAATCCTTTTTGTTTAACCAGAAGCAACACCGAAATCGCTATTGTTTGATCGACCAAACTTCATTTAAATAAACAGTTACTCTTTCACAATAAAATACCCTTTATTCAAATTGACAGAAACAAATAAAACTCACAAAAGCAATCTTGGTTTTTCTTTCCACTGTTCCAACAACCAACAACTCTGATTTGGTTAAAATAAATCCTTACATTCACCTAGTTTTTTTGGCTTAAGTATTCTATCTTAAAACTGGACCAAATTAAAAAAAAATGTTGTTCCCATTAGTCACTCGGACACATAAACACGGGAAAATAGGGTCCAGAGTGAAAGATACACAAGTTACCTTTAACACATTGTTTTCATCAGATCTGTACCTGACTGACTTTAAATGAGGGAGGTATGAGTTTAATCCCTCACTCGAGGGTATTTTGACTGATGTTTGCCTAAACTTTGGACCTTTTTAGTCTGCATACTTACATTCTTGTCCTTTGTCTCCTCACAGTTGGCACCCAGAGGTGCAGAATCTCGACCCATTCCTCGCTACGAAGATGTGGACCGACAGTACCCCACACACCCCAGGTAAGACCACTGTGTGAGTGTGTGTGTGTTTTATTCCTCAATGCAGGAAATTAGGGGATAACTTCTTGCCACTCCCTCCCTTTGTGTCTCCATCACTCACACGAACGCACACACGCACACACACACGCACACACGCGCACACACACACACACACACACACACACACACACACACACACACACAACACAGACTAATCCTCTTTGGAGCTTATAATTAAATCTGGAGTGTTTGCCTTGGGAGTGTCTACTCATCCCAGGAATAGGAGTCTTCAGCTCTCCAGAGAGCAGGGCACAGGCAGGAGGATCACGCGCACACACACACACACACACACACACACACACACACACACGTACAGAGGATGGTTTGCTCTTATGAAGAATGAATAACCTCTAGTGTGGGTTTAATGGAACTGCACGTGTTCCTTTACATTTGTTTAAACGTTTTCATGTCAAACGGGGCACATGTGTATGCGCATACCTGCCCATATTTGCCAGCAGAGCTTCAGCACGCACAGATCAGTCCAACCAAGCCATACCTGACTCGTGCATGCGACTGTAAGAGGTGCACACGCTGAGCAAACGCCATCTTTGTGATGATCGCAGGCCCCGGCAGCTAAGTGGAGCGTGGAGTGGCGTGGTGCGAGGAAAGTGAGAGGAGGAGAATGAGGAAAAGAAGGAGACACCGGGATGGATAGGAGGAGAGTGAGAAAAAGAGAACAGTCATTTCACGGGTTATTGCCCCTCCTGATATGACAGGCACCAGGGAGCGCAGACATCAGCGCCGGCTCAGGGGGGACGAGACACACCGAGAGTCTGGGAGAGAGGAGGAGGGACATAAGATAGCATGAGGGACAGAGAGATTAGCCAACTGTAACTGTGGAGACAATCACAAATGGAGACAGACGCACCAGGGGGGGACTCGTGTGACCTTTGACAGCTCAAACTAGGTACAGTAACACAGAAAAGGGAAGAAGAGTTTATGCCACTACTTATCCAAACTTTCTTTGCAATAATACTGAAGCAAGTGCGGAAAATTGAAAACCTTCCCAGCCATTCAGAGTGGCCGGAATGAAAACTTTTTTTTATTGCTGAAATGTTTAATTGACAAAAAATTTGAAAGTCCAGTAACTGTTTGAATAATTTTTAAGCAAAAAGGTGAAACTCTCTGTTTTAGCTTGTCATATAATATGCTTCTTAATATGAATGCAATATTACACTCAAGGCTGTACTGAATATTAGGACAGTAGTGATTCAGTCCTAGGCATTAGGCCACAAGAAATGTTATAGCACTCATGGCGAGGGCTGTCCCCTGAAAGTCGGAGATTCAAATCATTATTCAGAGATGCCTCGGCTGACTGAGATTCTCTCAAATCCAGTAGTTATAGGGACTTATTGTCATTTGGTGTGTAGTGTACTTTTGGGAACATTTTGGTCCCCAGATTTAACTGCAGAGTGGGTGCTCCTCGCTTTCGCGCTACTCTTTAGTTCAGGAAGCTGCAGACGCAGAGTCAGCTGCCTGGAGGAAGAGAGGCTTTGCCTGGTCAGGCTCTGAGATAACGTTTTCTTCTGCCTTCTGCTTAGAGGTGGTGAATTTCCATCTCACAGCAACTTAATACGGTACAGTCTCTGGCTTTTGTGCAATATCTAGTGTTGGAAAATGTTGTTGCACATTTCTTATCCGTCATTGGTGTAGTTAAAGCTTGTTTGCGATATTATGTGAATGTAACTGTCACACTGAACGTCACGCTGAACTCTGTTTTCATATTTTTTACCTGGAGAACTAGGTTTTATTACTCTAGCATACCGGGGTTGGAAGAGTGCTAAGTCATTTCTGGGTTTTTCGACTTATTCCTACACCACTCTGAATCTCTCGTATGCTAGTCCTGTAGTGTTATCACAATATATTCATCTTAGTGCGGCAAAGTTTGTTAGGATTACCATTAATCTAGGCTAATTAATGTTTAAAGTACTTCACGGTTTAAAATACCTGTAAAACAGAGTGATACAAGCATAAAGTCCCAGTGATGTTGCTCTCTGTATCAGCTCTCACTTTAATGCCTCTTGTCAAATCAAATTACGCGGTTGGATCTGACTGTTACATAACATAAACTTGGAAAAATAATCTGCAGATCAATAGATAATGAAAAAAATCATTAGTTTTAGCCCTGCTGCATTTCCAGTCTGGTTCTACCGCTTGAACTGTGTCTTAAACTTTAAGTAACACTAGCACCTTTCCAGCTCTGCCAGAGGAGAGATTTAAACAATGGTTTCAATTAAGATAATTAATCTGCAAACTTCATTATATAACTGTCATTGTATATATATATATATATATATATATATATATATATATATATATATATATATATATATATATATAATGACAGTTAAGATGTTTGCTATTTAAGTAATGAACTTGTGGCAGCCATCATATTCTCTGGCTCATCTGATTAGACATGAATATCAGAAGTCAGGTTCAAATAATGTTCGTTACCTCAAGAAATGTTCTCATTGTTATTTAACTGTTGTTCATCTCGTCTTTGAAGTATTTTTAGACCCAGGACCCATAGGATAGCATCCGTTTGAAATGCATATGGTACAGTTAACATGCTTCTGGGGACATTTGCCTCAGCAGAAGAGCAAAAAGCAAGAGTAATAAAAGGCAGAGGAGAAAAGTGCCAGATAGAGTTTGAACACGATTCAAACTCACGTTTGTGTTCTTGTTTCTGATGTTCCTGCACAGATAAATCACGACTCCTCAGCCCCCAAAAACTCCTCCGACTTCCTCTATCATAAATACAGAGGCAAGAGGAGGAGGGGACGCAAATATATTCCGGGATTTTTTTTTTTTTTTTTTTCATCGAGGGGGGAAAAAACAGGAGGCAAAGAGAGAGCAGACACAGCAGTGAATTGAATGCATTTTTCAAAGTGGAGCTGAACTTTGTGCAAAATCCCCCCGGGGGCCGCCATTATTGAAAGCCATTTCCTCTCAAAATGAGTGCGGCTCCACCATTGGCCTGGCTCTCATTAGCATACATTTGGCCTGCCTTTGTGTGGAGCCGGCTGGGGCTGCAGCTGGAGGGGTGGGAGTGAAGGAGGTGAGTGTGTGTTTGTGTGTGTGTGCATGGATAGTACAGGAGATGTAGCAAAGCACCTCACAGATGGGAGCATATGGAGAGAGAGTCGAGCTAAGAATCAGAAGGACGGGGAGGAAAAATCGAGGCAAAAATAAAGGTGTTGAGGCAGACATTTAAATATTTCACTTTGAGTGTTGTGTTGCTAAGCATTCATTTGTCCACACACCTTATAGCTCTCCTAATGAAAGCACAACAGTATGGTCTATTAAATTTGTGGTTTTCAAAATCTATGAAAGTGCTATAAGAATTCCACCTTCTTTTTATCTAATGGATTCAAGTTATTTTGACTTTTTGTAGCTTTAAACCTTTGAAATTGGCTTTGTTTCTTTCAAAAACATGGAAGAAGGCAATGAGCAACGAAAGATAAAAATGCCAAAAAATAGCGAGAAATACAAGAAAATTACCTGAAAAATAGTTTTAAAAAGTAAAATAATGCAAAAACAACCCCACAACAGAATGATCTGGGGAAAGTGCTTTAAAAATTCTAATAATACTGTAAATAATTTGAATTATGTATTTATGGTCATTATCAGAGTAGTTTTTTCGCTAGCTTTAATCTTTTTTCCCCCTAGACAATTTTTCCCAAGCTTTTTAAAAATAATTTTCTAAATCTACTAATTTGTTGAAATTTATGGAACATTTCTTATCAAGTTGCTCATTGACTTTTTCTCATGTTTTTGGAAGTAATCACACCAGTTTGCTGAGGTTTTAAATATCTAAATATTTGTGATAGGTGCCTGAAAGCAGTACAATAGAAGTGATGTCACCGCAGGTTGTAGAGGGTTAAAAATGCAGTATATTCCACCGTTCTTACAGTCTGAGTTTGCCACTTTCCCTTTTTACTTTCTTGATTGTATCGGAAAACACTCCTCATCACAACCCTGCAGCCCAATTTTTATTATTCTTAGACCCGTCTGGCTATTCCCGCCTCTCAAATCAAGACTTTCTGTGGACCTGAAGGAGTGGATGCCAAAGTAGCAGGGAAAGAAAGTGGACCCCAGTCTGGGAGTTAGTGCCGAGAGCGACTGCACAGCAGCCAACAGGAGAAGCTGAAGTCTGGGAAAGAGGATTTGGAAAGAGGGGTGGAAGTGGCAGCGTCGAGAGGTTTGCCCCAGGGAGGGTGATAGTGCTACTTTGGCTCGTACCTCCCTCTCCGTTTGGCCATTAACGCTGGGGTGCAGCTCAAGCCTGCGGATAGGCTCTGTGCTTGGGGGACTCACACAAATGCATGCACACTTACACACGGCCATATGGAGAATATTAACATCATTACCAATTCAAAGCAGCAGGTCACGGGCGCAACGACCCAGCCCCGGGTTATCCAATCAGAGCACCCCCTGACCCACTCCCCCAAGGTGATTGGATTAGGGGGCCGGGTTGGCGCGGCAACATTGCTGGCCGAGGCTGATAATTGGCTGATTAATGTGCAGCCGATGGCCAGTGAGTCAGAGAGCACGGGGCTCGAACCAGAGGACCAGACTGGCCTCATGATGATCCTGTCACATCTGGACAGTTGAGATGAAACACTGAAAAGGACACAAACTGCGAGTCATAAATGTCTTCAAATGTCCATTTGATTCCTATTAACTAAAACCCAACACAGGATACAAGTCGGGTTAGTCTAGTTTATACGGTGTGCTCTAACAAACTCAGTCGGCTTTCACTACATTTCATTTCTAGATAAATGTGGATTTTTTTTAACATTTTGATTTTTGGTCATTTGGGGGTTTGTTTGATTTTCAATAAAGTTTCGGCTTTCAGAATATGAAAATGGTATTGCCAAATGTAGACGACAGATATAATTTTTAAGCTTGTAAGGAACAATGGCCGCACTCTGGTCTTACTCACTCTCCCTCTCTTTCTCTATGTCTCCTGGAAATTATCGATGAAATAGTCATCATGACAAAACCCACCCGCTCACCACTAGCGACCCTCTTGTGCTAGTTCTAATTGGCTCAGCATTGCGGATCAAAAATATATTGTTCATGTTTCAAATTTTGTCAATATGGACACAGTACACAGTATTGTTAGCTTGCAATGCAATTCAATCATATGATTCGTTTTGCTGAAACTCTGAGCACCAAAGGATAATTTATTCAGATTTACTGTGGCATGGTGAAGAAGAAAAATTAGATAGAGGTGGTGACTCCCTGCCCTAAGAGTATTGATAAAGTCCAAATGTACATTCCTTAATTATTTAAATTACTATTGTGAGAATCCAGTGATTAATCAAGGTCTTGAATATTGTTTTAAAGTACACTGGAACAGACTAAAGTTCTTTTGTCATAAACAATATTTTCTTGTCTTCTTGCACCATGCAGATAGGTATGCAAATTTGTGAATGCTAGGACAGTGAAGGAATGCCCCGCCTTACTCTGCATCACACTGCCTTACTCAGCCTCCGATTGGCTTACCCAGACATTCGTTCCCTAACCAATGCCACTCCTTTTCCTAAACCAAACAAATCCAACCAGTGAAGACAACTGATACGAACCAGTCAGAAGGAGAGTAAGGCGAGGCATTCCTTCGCTGTCCTAGGATTCACAAATTTGCATTGGGTATGCTTGTTTTCGTTAGCTTGCTAAAAGTGTACCTGAGCTTTTCTGTATATTATTTTTAACTCTAGGACAGCTCACAGGGTACAGCATGTGCTCCAAGTTTGGAAGGTCTATGTCACATATCTTTGCGACAAATGTACTGCAAACGTTGACAGCCTTTTTCTCCTAAGCATGACCTGGTTATGTAATGTGATGTATTTTGATAAATATTTGGAGTAAAAAATTAATAGTGATCTCATTAGAAAGCTAAGAATCCCCTCCTTAATATGTGTTTTAGGTTCAATGTGAGTGAAAATGATTGAGCATGTGTCTCATATTCAAGTGGAAGTGTGGAAGCACAGAAAAATGTCGCTGCTTTTTAATTAATTGCTGCTGCTGCCGCTTGTGTTGGCACCCTTCTCTGTTTGGTCCGTCTGGGTCTGACTATCTGGTGGTCCCTTTTGGATCTGGTGTCTTTTGGATAACAGTGTCTGTCAGTCCACTAATTTTGGACTCTTGCGGAGCGCGTACATCTCTCGTCATTCTAAAAAGACTGAAAGCTCGGCCCTCATATCAAGTGTTCTCTGCCCCTCCTTAAAAAAACAGAAGGCACCGTCTTGATTGTCCTCAGCATGTTGAGTATCCTCCGGTATGTGGGGAAAGTGTCCCTTAAGGACCCTCATCTGACCTTCCTGAAAAGTGCACACACTTCCACACACATCCCAGACTTACAGCCACTTGGTTTTCTGCACCATGTCTCAGCACGGGAACCTCTTCACCCCCAGGCTGTGTCTGTCCTAATGAGCCATGTCCACACTGGACACACCTAGCAACACAGAATAGAAAAGAATAAATGACTCAGCCCCCCTCTGAGTGAAAGCAATCTGTTGATTAGAATAAGATGAATAAATAAGAAAGGTGAGAGGAATATTAAAACTGAAAAAAAACTTCGAAAATGCTCATATTTACTCTCTTTTTTGTGGTCTGATTTTGTCAAGTGGAAATAAGCTCCCAACATTTCACTTTTACCTCACACGGTTGGATGGCTGTATTTATTGCAAAGGTCTGTTATTATTTTAGCACAGTAATATTGTTAGGGCCTGCAGTTCGGAGCTCTCGAAGTATCCCAGCTTTTTCAAGGTCAGGGGAGAAATCATATTTTCGCCGCACTCGTCCAACCTTTATTAAAACACAATCCTGCTTCTCACAGTTTCATAAGTGATCAAGTGTTTCCCCACCCGCTGCCGTCCAGCTGTTGAATGACTCACTTTAAGCTCACCCAACTTGGTTAGAGTTATTGTCTCCGTAGCTCATTTGATTTCTCGGGTGCTGGAGAGTCTTCACAACAGTTTTTCTACATTTGGGCCACGACAGCTGCTGATTGGTTTAAAAGGTGACATGACCCTGTCTTTTATTGTTAAATCAGAGCATCTGAAGCAATGTGTGGATTATTTTATTTGATTTCCCGAGAGGTGTCCTGACCCTTTTCTTATATGCGGGCCCTTTATGAAGGAACGGGCGCCTGCCGGTGTGCAGAGGCAGCAGTGTTTGTCCAGCTAACGGTGTTTGTGCTCAGACACAAGAAAATGTAATGGAATCAGCAGTAGGAAATGAAAGGCTTTAGCTGGCTCTGCCACATGCACAGCTGAGGCACCAGTGGCTCTACCTGTTTACAATAACTTCTCTTTTTCTGTTCTCTGCTTCCTCCCTCTGATTCCATCAATCCTTTTCGTCTGCATTCTTCTGTCGCTTCTGTTTATATCTCTCTTTGTATCTCCATCTTCCCTCCATCCCTCTCTCCCACAGTCTCTCAGGTCTGTGTATGGAGAAAACGAAATCACCGCTTTATAAATAAAACAAAAGATATACACTTTGAGGCGTCTGCGCTCTCCATGAGCTCAGTGAGAAATACAAAGACTGTCATGTACAAGTCTGCATGACATTCAGTCCGCAAATACAGATGGACGTGCGGCTCTGTGGAGGAGACGTAGGAGTCAGCATGAATTCAAATGTTCTCTTCTGTTCTCAGAGTAGAATAGAATTGGCATACAGTGAACTTAGTTTGAACTACCAAGAATATATGAAAATGAAAATGAGTTGTGGTGAGCCTGAAACTTTCTGCATCTCCCATCTGTTTCTGTCATTAACAGTTACTGCTTTTCCCCCGGCACGGATCTGTTACATGATTACTCTCCTTATCTGAGTACTGTCCAAGAAGTAAAACAGACCTTTCACCTCCTTAGTAATGGCCACATGTACTGTTCGAGGCCCAGGAGTGTGCATTTATTTCTACTCTGGGGGTCACTTTAATTTACTCTGGAGAGGACGTTCAGTTTAATGCCTGAAGCCTTTGAAACCTGAGCAAATTGGTTTGATTTCTTCCAAAAACAGGAGGAGAAGGCAATGAGCAATTTAACAACAGATGGCCCAAAAATAGCAAGTAGTAAAAAGTTACAGGAAAATTACCTGAAGTGAAAAACAAAAACAAACAAGAAAATTACCACCAACAAGTTTTAACCATGTGATTAAAACTGGTTAAAAAACACCAAATTAAGTAGTTTCATATGACAGATCACTGTTTCTCTTTCACTGTTTGGCACGGGCAGCTCCCAAGGCAGCTGCTAATGTGTACTCACCTTTTTTTCTCTGATGACTAAAGATCCAGACCTTCAGGAAGTTTTTACTGGGAGACACATTATCTGCAGAGATTTCCCCCCTCTCTAATACAAATCGACCAGCTGCTGTGGTGAGTGAGTGGTTAAAACACTCACTCACTAAAGCAGTTTCACCTTAAAGTTTTTTCGTTTTTTCTGATGCTGCTTGTCGCAGAGAGTCCTCTAACCACGGTGGCTGTCATGTAAACATGAATGGACCTATCTGAAGCCAGCATTTGATTTGTCTGTTATGGGCTACTGTAGAAACATAGCTACGCTTTCGGATGACTTACTTTTATTTATCTTCCATTATGTTATATATTTTATTTCTGCCAGTACATCCCCCTAAATCCCACACATTGGACCCTTAAATTACAATCAGATGAAATAGAGTATTGTAGAGTAAATGGTTATTGATAGTCTGCTGAAGTATGACATCACTCGCATCATGAGCGAGTTGTTAAATGTTCCTGTGAGCTTCATGAGAAAGCGCCTATTCTTAGTTTGCATACAGACTGTTTGCACTGGTGCCTCCCATCTCTCCTCACCTTTTCATTATGAACCCCAAACTCAAAAGTCTGCAGCCAGAGCGACCGCTACCTGCCACTGCTGCATTACACAATCCTTGTCATTGCTCAGTATATAGTAGCTGAGAGTGTAAACACGGGCCCATTTAGATGAGGCACGTGCATCTAGGTGAGAGCCAATTTCCACCGCTGTTGTTGACATAGCCCGGTTTGATTAGAAGAGCTGCCTCGGCGGCCAGAGCCAGAGCGGCTAATGGTTTCCTCTGTTGCAGAGCCAGCCGGGCCTGCTCTGTGTCTGTAGCACTCAGCTAGCACAGTGCCATTAACACAAGTGTGTGTATGTGTGTGTGGACAAGGATGAATTTAGAGAATCTGGAGAATGCATCATACACTAATGAATATGTCAACTTGCTAAACATACTATATTACATCTTTTAAATAAACAAATTTTACATTAATTGATGACTTGTTTTGGCTCTGGCTGCAACTCATCATCTAGAGACCACAGACAGTGCTTTCACCACACTGAATAAATGAAGGCATTTCCAGCCACTTTTTCCACGGGTACCTCTACAAATTATGACACATTAAACATTTTACCCGGTAAAGTGTGTGTGGACATGCATATGAATGTTGTGTGTGTGTGTGTGTGTGTGTGTGTGTGTGGGAGTGGGAGTGTTTGGCAGCGAGGTGCAGCAGCTGTTTTTCTGCAGAGCAATTAATGCATTTTGCATGCAGCGCGTGCCTGCTTCTCGTCAGTTGACTAACAGGTGAGCACATAACGGGCAGATGTGCTTACATATGCATCTGCATTGCATCTGTATGATCTTGCATTAATGAAATAAATGTGTAAATGTAATTGAGGTGAGTGCAGTTAAATGCTGAGGCATTTGCACTTATTTCTTATGCATGTGTGTGTGTGTGTGTGTGTGTGTGTGTGTGTGTGTGTGTGTGTGTGTGTGAACAAATGACGAGAAACATGCATACGTAAATCCTCAAACTTTGAACAGAAGGCAGAGCTGGTTAGTATTAGTATGTAAAGTATAATATATACAGCTGAATGCTAATGTTTTGATCCAAAGCTCATTATTTATTTACAAAAAAATATAGAAGAGTAACATGGACAGAGTTGGTCTGCCAACATAATGTTTTATGTTGTTTTTGTTGTTCATTTACTAGTACATTTGAGGTTAACTTCATCCATCTGTAGCTTGACTTTAAAACACTGGGTTTTCTTAATCCTCCCTATTTATAACTCTTCTTACTTGTTTATGTAATGCAGCATACCTCCTTACAGTAACTAAAATATAATAATCCAGTGCTGTATTATCAAACATATAGACCCTTTTACAGTCATCATCAGATATATGCCCGTGCATGGATGCAACGAATGAGTGAACACAACGCAGCTAACACAACACAGTTCAACAAACACAATACAATGAATGCAACATACACAATGCAACAGACGATCAGGCAAGTCGGCAAGCTTTTAACATTAAATTAAAACTGTTACCAGCATCAAAATTTCTGGTCGTTATGTAATCGGTTGTCAGAAGCAACATTATGACTCAGGTTTTGTGGAAATTTTACAAAATCTAGACCGTTTCAAGGCAACCGTATATCGATTTAACGCGACTCAATTGAATGCATTGTGATTGCTCGTAGCCGCCGCAGCAGCTGAAAGCACAAAAAAAAATGTAGGTTTCCCGTTAAGCCTTTAATTTTTACTTAAATCAATGTTAGATACATACACATTCATAGATCTTTTTTTTTTTTTGTTATGTACGCCAACCATTTGCATTTCGAGCAACTGAAAGTCACCAATTAACATGGTCACTCTTAACTGAAATACCAGCAACGTCTTTGGCTGCAAACTATGTGATGACTAACACTTGCATGATGCCGCCATTGTCTGGTTCTGTGTGAAAATGCAAAGGCGGCATAAAGAAGGGACTTGGTAGTGGCTCTATAGTGTCATCTCTATGTAAAAAGGAATATTGTGATCTTGGGTCTCTGGCTATGAAAGTTTTCTGATTTTAAGACACAACTCTAAGCATCTGGTGACTTTGATGTTGCCAAGTTCTCGCTGGTGTTCATGCTCATGCATCTGCGTATATATCTGGTCACTGAATACTGGGCCACTTGTTTATGTTTTCTACACACTCACCAATAGCACACACATCTGATAGTTGCTCATCATATGGCAAAGTTGGTTTACTTTGGTAGCATTTGCGATCTGCATTGGCATTAAAGCTATTACTCTCTGCCACACCTATGTTGCCATACTACGTGCACACCCATATGCACGTCTTCGTTGTACAAACTCAAAGCTCAAAATTGCAAAACTTTTGGACACTTTTGTCTTAATATAAATTAAGTAGAGCTTTCCTGCTACATGAGGTGTAGCGTTCTGTATTTCTAATGAGAATATTGATAAATTCCAGCAACAAAAATGTATTGACCCTTATAACTAAGCATACTTTAAAGATCTGAACATAAAATGTGTGAATACACAGGGGGATTGGTGTGTGTGTTTGTGTTCAAGTCTGACAGAGACACATGGTTGTTTTCCAGCTGTTTAGGGCCGGGGGTATTTGGGGGACCAGGATGCTTTAATAACGAGTTGGTAGTGTGTGTGTGTGTGTGTGTGTGTGTGTGTGTGGGGGGTCTAATTTCCTCCTTCCGTTTCCTAGGGGCAGGTGCAGGGTAACCCCCCACCCCCCATTCCCCATGCTATCCCCATACACACACATTCTTCACTGTCATAATGGCAACACACACTCATCGTCCCAGATGGACACACACTTACTCACTCACACACTCACACATTTCCCTTCTACCATTGAGTATGTAATCATATACACTCCCAACACACATTCACACATGTATAAATATGGATGTAAGATTCAGTTTGTCATTTTGCTCTCACCACACACACACACACACACACACACACTCAGAGGGTGGTTGGGAGTGTGGTATATGGTGCTGATGTTCTCGAAGTGTGAGTCAGATGTATTACACGGCGTGTCATTACAGCTTTCCACTCTAGTTGGTCCCTGTGGTTCACATCACACCCTGCTCTGCTGCTCTATATAGACCTCAGAGGGACAGGCAAGTGTCTCTCTGCTTGTCTCTCTGTGAGACATGGCTCGTCTGTTTTTTTTTTCCGGTTAGTTTGTTTTGCTTTGTTCCTCCCTTTGTCTTTCCATTTCTATTTTCTCATTTTATGCCTTTATGCGATAGCCTTGACCAGAAGCATTCTGTTTTTTAGGGTGTCTGTACGACCGTACGTTGCATTCTTGTGAATGCTCTTTCTGTTCCTCTCATTTTTAAAGCTTCCGCACTGGCGAGAGCCCTGGCCATCAATATGTTTTTGGCTTGTTTGTCTTTATGTCTGTACGTCTATCCCCCTACCTTGTGAGTGCAATATCTCAAAAAGGTCTCGAGGGAATTTCTATAAATTTGGCACAAATGTCCACTTGCACACAACAATTAACTGAACAGATTTTGGTGATCATGGGTCAAAGGTCAAGGTCAATTTGACCTTGCATCTGTTTGATTCTTGTGAACACAAAATGTCAAGAACAACTCGAGTTTTTCAAATTTGGCACAAACATTTACTTGGAGTCTGAAAGAATTGATTTGATTTTGGAGGTTTATTGTTAAAGATTAATGTTATTTTGCATCAATCTAATTCTGTTGAACACGATTTCTCAAGAACACCTGCAGGAAATTTCCTCAAATTTGACAAAAACGTATTTGGAGCAAGCAACTTATTACAATTTGGTGGTCAAAGGGTCATGGTCACTGTGACATCACAAAACAAGTTATTTTGCCATAAATCAAGAATTTATGCACTAATTATGACAACATTTCATACAAATGTTCAACAGACCAAAATGATAAAATAAAGTATAGTTGTATTTTGCAAATCAGGACTGCATCCACTTTAAAGAGTAAGTAGAAAAAGAAAAAAATTCAATGACTACATTCTCACCAAAAGGTTCTTATATTTTATCAAATAGAATGTCTGCAAAGAAATACCATTATTAATATGAGTGGAGTTGCATTTGCTGGGGAATAATAATGTGGACAAATAACTGGGTTTCATTGCTTTGTGCTTTATGGAATATTATCTGTAAATTGCCTCTTCCTATTGCTGTCACTCCCATGTCTGTTTCTGTGTGCAGTAAAAAGTAGCCTTTTTAATAATAGTTGTATTACAATATCACCACTACATTAAATAATAACAGAGAAAAATAACCTAGTATTAATATATTATTTAAAGTCTTTCAATTTCCCTTTTTTGACATTTATTCAAACCTATTTATTTCTTTCAACGTCGCTCGTGGAATCATCTAATTTGCATCTGATTTTTGCTTTTTTATTTTTATGTTGACATTTCAAAAGTGTGCGTGGAACTCACTTGACAGCTGAATGAAAACACACCTACTGTCTGCATGTCTCTTGTTGTCATAAGCTCTTTTCAAACCGGATTAGCAGTTCTGGCGGAGCTCCTTTAATTGTCATTACTGACGCCAACCACTGTTTTATTTCGGCAGGAATCTGCCATGTTTGGCATGTTTTTTTGTAAATCAAAAGCTCTGGAGGAAATTTTAAACCCTGTTCTCAAAAAACTGTTTCATGTTTTCAGTGGCAGACGGTAACCAATACACATCTTTTACGCGCAGGTTAATGTTTAAAGGAAACTGCAACGCATCTCTTTTACTTTCTCCTCTTTGGCCTCTCTTGTTTTTGGCGTGTTCCTTTTGTGTGTTTGTACTTCTTTTTCCTTCTCACGCTTCCCCTCTTTCGCACACTCTCAGCGCACAAACTTTCTGATGAAGTTACGCAAGTTAACACGTAAACAAGAGATCTCACTCTGACACTTTGAATATACAAACGCAAACATGCACTCTTCCTCTGGCTCGCTCATTTACTCAGTGAGGCACACACACACTTGAAATGTTTTATTTGGATCCGTTACATTAAATCCTAATTTATGTAGAATTCAGATATTGTGGGCTTTCGACATAGTGTGAGGCCATTTCAGGTTAGCGAAGGTACACACAAACACACACACACACACACACACACACACACACGCACACACACACACACACAGAGTAAAACCATTCATTCTGTGACCAGGCCGAAGCCAGCTGTGTGACTCTTGGTGGGTCACTGAGGCCCGTGGACCCCATAATCCCTCAGCTGCTTGGCTGGACACACACAGACACACAAAGTCTATAATTCACATGTCATGACTTGCTTTTATACCATGTTTTTACATTAATATCAGATATTAAACATTTTAAATTTGGAAGGAGAATGAGCTTAAATGAATGTTAAATGACAAAAAACAAAGTAAAGTAGAGTAGGCAGAAATCTGGAAAGGCACAAAATAAAAATCCAGCAGAAACTGAAAATACTAGCTGTAGCCAACTTAGAAAAATGCCAGTGGAATTGGATTTGGTTGTTTACGTATTTGATGTTTTTCTTGTCTTTTCTTTAAAAAATATGGGAAGAAGGCAATGAGCTATAAAAGAAGAAATTGCCAGAAAATTAGTTTAAAAAAAGAAGAAAAAAAGCTAAATTAAACAAAAGGAAAAATAATATGGAAATGTGGTTAAAAAAATTATAATATTTTTCTAACATAATTTTTAATATGTAATTATCATAATTATATCATTTTTCCTAGCTTTTTTCTTTATCCCCATAGGCATTTTACCCTAGCTTTTGTAAAGTAATTTTCTAAATGTACTAATTTCAGTTGCTCATTGCCTTTTTTCCCATGTTTTGGAAGAAATTCCACCAATTTGCTCAGGCTTCAAAGGTTAAAGTACTTATGAAAGGCATCTTAGAGCAGCACAGGTTTCAATTTGTTAATAATTCAGAATGCTTTTAAGGATCCTTTCACAAATACACTGGTGTTTTTCAAACAAACTCTGCTGTGGTAGTTTCTTTTTCCTGCATTTTGCATCCATAAGTCATATTTTTGCAAAGGATACTGTCAAAGGATTACTTCGCAGGTGAATTTATTGTTGCTCATATAATGCTTTGCCCTCTTCATTACCTTGGAGAAGCTAAAAATAGTGCTGTAAATGAGAAAGGAGTAGAAGAGGAGGTGAGGAGATGACAAAGGCATTTAAATAACAAAGGTGCATGAGGGGGTGATGAACAGATATTAAGGGGAGAGGTCACTGAGGTGATTGAGACGGAGAGGAAGATGAATATTCAAGTGGAAACGATGTGGAAATTGAAGATCTCAGAGGGGGAAATATAAGGAGAATGATGAGAGAAGAGCGGGGAAGCCAGCGGAGGTTCCTGTCTGTTTGGGTGGCCCTGAGTCGGGCTGTGGACCCAGGTGTTCCCCCTCCTCTACCCACTGCATCACTCCATCCTTTCTTTCCTTTTCTCTTTGCCTCCCCTGGTGGCCTTCACCATTTAATCTGGATTAATGAGGAGGCTGACCTTCGTCTCGCTTTCGCTCTCTAGTGTTTTCCACTCCTCGCTGAGCTTGAATATATTGTTTTTACCCAGACTCCCTTCACATCTGCTTCTGTCTCCTTACATCGTAATTTCAGATCAAATCTCTCCCTCTCAGATCTCTTTCTTTTTTGTCTTTTTATGCTTCCATACCTTATCTCAAGGTTTGGCAATGCATGCCTATCTGTGTGTGTGTGCGGCTCTGTCTTTCCTGCTCTGCTGACTGACAAGGCAGTGCTGTTCATTCTTGGGGCCACCTGTGTATCCTGTCCCACCACCCTGTTTGGGTGGTCAGGCCTCCCAGCCCACAGAAAACACACTCGACTGATATTTTGAGCACACACACACACACACACACACACACACACACATATAGAAATCCACGTCACCGCAGTTCGCGAATATCCTCAAGGGAAGATCGCTTATGCACAAGCACACACACACACAAACACAAGCTGTGTGCGAGCTAATCTGCGGTGAGTGAGTCATTCTAATTGGCCAGTCAACAGGTGCTGAGCCCGACTCGAGGGAGCGGACAGAGGAGACACACGGATATGATTGCAGAACAAGGGAGAGGCTAAGCTCAAGGCTTCTGTATAATAACTACAGTGGGAGCCATTGTTTCAGTCTGGGAAGTAAATGTCTAAATCTGTTCGCCGCTGTCTGTTGCTGATTGATATAGTTTAATAATTTGAACCGTATCAAGTTAGTGAGAGCTTTAACATTTACTGTTGAGACTGTGTTAAAGTCCCACAATATCTGCAGTGTCTCTGAATGCACTTAAATTGCCAGTTTATTGGAGATCGGTCAATTAAAAGAAAAGTGTTAGTGTCAGTTACAGCATGAAGTAAATTTAGTTATAAAACATAAAACATGTACATTAAGGGTACTTGTATTGGTAGTGATATCATAATTTTTAAACAAAACTCAGTCCTATTTGTGGGTTTCTTTTGTTGATAGTGCAGCCATCTTGCAGATGATTTCTCAGAACTCGTCTTGGAGTGTGCGTCTGAAAACCTGACTTTGAAAGGCCATGTTTCCCTTACACTTTGTCCTATCCCTTTATCCCAACATTAATCGCACACTCTATTCCTAAACATGAATGTGCAAACTGGCGGGGTAGGGGTAAGTGGTAGGTGCAAGGGGTATTTTGGGATTGAGCCTTTGGTATCCATAATCAGGGTATTAGATTGGAGCTACCTAAATGTCCTGGAGAAAATTGATTTTGTTGTCATCAAAACGCATAACCAGGCTTCTCACATCATATATATCATAATATCTAAAGATATCACATATTTAACACTATTTTATAACATGTAGCATCCTTATTTTCAGAAAAATCTAAAGTCCTCAAATGGACACGAAGTATATTCTGTCTCACTTTTACAGTGCAATGTCATTCAGGACTGCATTGCTGCAGTCAAACACCAGTTTTTGCACTCATGCAGGTAGAATAGCTTGTAGCGTGGTGCCAAATAAACTCAAAAACAGGAAAAAGAGAAGAAAGTGATTGCTGACTGAGTGCTGAGTGATGTGTATGATAAGCCTTCAAACTGGACTTCCTGTTTCATACCAGTGTTTCATCTTCTAAATGGTAACCCCTAGCAACATGCCTACGCTAACACAGACGCTTGAGGTGTGTGTGTGTGTTTGGCTTGAATGCGCCCTTAATGACTACCATACATGGCCCAAAAGAGTTATTAATGTGTTTTTTTTTATTAAATATTGTAATGTCATTCAGTGTGATGCCAAAAGTGATCATTTATGATGTTGACAGGGCTCATTGTAGATCACCACTTGTATAAATAGGAGACTTTCCCCTCGAGCAAGGCTGACCAAGACCTGACTTTTAGATTTGCTTACTTGCTTTAGCGAGACATGTGTGTCACTCAGCACTGGAAACAGCATATAAGATGGAAAACATTTGAATGGGCCTGTGAAAGGTGAGCAGCCCTCCCTTTTCTTTTCTCCTCTCTCTCTTTCTCCGTCTCTCTCTCTCCTTCCGTCTCCCCGAAGCCCGCGTGTCGCCTTACCCAGGGGTTTAGCCCCTAATCACCCAGAGCTAGTGGGAGGGAACCGGAGACTTCCAGCTGGCTGCCTCGTTACTGCAGACCCCTGGGACACACACATTCCAACACACTCCAGCTAAACACACACACAACCTCATATATGCTTACCAAGGCATTTGCTGTTATCTCTTGGCATCTCTCCATCCACGTCCCCCCCACAACTCGATCCTGCCAAGGCCACAGCCTCGCCACGTAAACTGAATAACAGGAGGAGGCTTACCGCAAGGGAGGGCCAAATCTCTGGCACGTCCTCGAACTCCAAACCAGTTTAAACCAGTTAAATATTGTCTTTAGCCATACTCTCAAGCACATATATATTTATATTTATGTGTGTGTGTGTGTGTGTCTTTATTAATGATGTCAGACACTCCTCGAGACCAGCTCCAGGCTAATTTCAGGTACAGTCACTGGAGTTGCAGTATCTCAAGAACACCTAGAGGGAATTTTTTCAAATTTGGCATTAACATCCACTTGGACTCAAGGATGAAGTGATTCGATTTTGATGGTCATAAATCAAAGGTCAAGGTCACTGTGACCTCACAAGGCATGTTTTTGGCCATAACTCAAGATACAATAAAAATTTCACACAAATGTCAAATACAGTATATGATAAAGTCCTGACATTTTATATTGAAAAAAGGTCAGCTTCACTGTGACATCATAATAATATGCAAAAACACTTCTGGCGTTACTCAACATCATATCTCAGGAACAGATGGGGACATTTGTTCAGATACTGAATTAATGACACTGTACTTGGGTGCCCAACAAACTGCACTGATTGCAGAGATCTTCTGTGTGAGAAGCATCCATGTTTTCACAGATGTGAAGTGCAATCTGAATTGTACGTGGAGTCATACAACAGTGTGGTGGTAATTCTGGTTTTTCATTTTCTGTTTCAGGAGGGATCCATATGATTACCCCACCTCCAGACCCGTGACAAGAGAACCAGTCCCCTACCCCGGCCACTACCACGACCCTCCCGCCTCCAGCCACCGTGTGCAGCCCCCCCAGGTGAGCACACAATCCCATCAGGCCCCCAACAACCAGCGCTACTACCCCTCATCTCCCCGTGCAGGACAGCAGCACCGTGCAGCAGCGAGACAGGACATTCCCCCTTCTCCCACTGCGGGCCGCAGAGGGCGGCACTACTACGAAGCTGCTGGAGGGCGACTAGACGGTTACCGGCAGGCCAGCCCTGGCCGCTATGCCAGCCCAGAGAGATACCCCGACACCAGGGAACGTTATGCCAGCCCCGAGCGCTACGGCTATGGAGACGAAAGACAGCCTGACCCCAGGCGGAAGAACCCTGTGATAGGTGCAGTGTAAAGGTACTCCTCAGTCACAGACCCCTCTCACATAAAAATCCCACAAAGAGTATAAATAAATTCATGTGTTTCCAGATTTGTGAAACATAATATCAGCTGTCAACAAGGATGCCAGTGAGGATAAGTGAGATTTTTGCTGTATTAATTTATCCGATCATGAACCCTGAAAGAAATAAGTGACAAGCTGAGAGGCTAAAATAAGGCTTATTTTCAGAACCATCTGGTCATAACTCTCTCTGCAGGCCAAGACACATTTAACAAGCGTTTAGGACTGTGCGTGTGTGTGTGTACATATATATATACATGCTGGCAACGGCTTGTGTATATTCACAAGTGTGCTGTTTATATCAACAGGATGTTATTTTGATATATTTTATATTGTTGAAATGAAATTAAGTTAAGGGCGATTAAATTATAGAACTACAGAGTTAACTTGTTGTATAGAATGAAATCTTTTCCAGCATTTTGCACAAGCTGATCAAACTGAAGGAAATAAAGAGAGATCACCTTGACGAGTCGGACCAAGAGACACAGGAAACTGAAGTCGACAAACAGGAAAAAGGAAGTTACTCCCCTTCAAAGCATCTTCTTGTCCTTGATATTTTGTCTCTTGGACTTCCTTTACATCCTGCTATCACACTTTTTGTATTTTTTCACCTTATTTGGATGTGGACGTGAATTACAGATTTATTTTACATTTGTTAATTGTATAATTGCAGTGAGTTTGCGATATTTTCCTGGTGCTTCTAATGAAATGAATAAAATTAACCTACACAAAGAAGAGAGAAAGAGCTAATAAAGAGTTTAATTACATATTTTATCATTTAACCTATCACTTCTTAAAGTCACTGCACTGAAGACTTACTAAATTTATCAATGGTGGTTTGATTTAAACACATGGTCAAATAAATGCATCATTTTTTTATACACATATTTTGCATTAAATATTTTGAAAATTTTTCTCCAAGCTGCACTAAATCATTTTATCCTATTTCTGTTGAATTTAAAGAGGACCTACTATGCTCATTTTCAGGATATACTTGATTTTAAGGTTTCCACCAGAACTTGTTTGTATGCTTTAATAATCCAAAAACCTAATTTTCCTAATACTGTCTGTGCTGGAACACCTGTATTCACCCTCTGTCTGAAATGCTCTGTTTTCTCTTTAATCCCCCCTCCCAAAAAGTCTACTCTGATTGGTCAGCAGTTTTGGGTCTCCTATAAATTTGCATCTCTTCACAGCCTTTGCAGCCAGGGGATGACTGTAATGGAGAATAGTGGCACTTTTTAATGTGTAAAATCACTATATGATATGAAATCAGATAAAAATTTACAACAGCGGCAACCAAGATTACACATTTACACTACATGTAAGAAATAATGTATGGAAAAGCATAGTAGGTCCCCTTTAACCAATTATCCAGATTAAGCATATTTAAAATATGCAGTCAAACTACGACAACACTGTGAGTCATCACTTTAAAAATTCATTAAAATATTCATCTTAATTTCTCCGAGCGCAATCTCCAGATAAATTTGCCCTGTGAGATGACTGATAAGAGTAGCCAGAGCTCTGATAATGACTAAATCATATTCAACAATTAGAGGCAGGGAAAACTCCACTAGAAAATGATTACTGCCCAATTTGCTCTCAGAAATAAAGATGGCACTGATTGGTGAAATTAGACTTGAAATGGGGAATAATTAGAGTGTGAAGAAGGCTTTTTCTATCAGTTAGTGTTTAATTAACGTCAAGGCCAACAAGGACCGGGCCCCTGCTGATCCGTCTAGTCTGTGCACCGCTTTGACCCTCTCCTGTCTGAGCTCAAATAGACTTTTTAGTCCAGCCGGCACGGGCTGCTCAATTTTATTTCAGCCAATATTAAGCAAATGAACTCTTTCCCAGATAAAGTGCACACATCAATGGACCTTACCTACCTTAGATGAGAAATGAGCTGTTTAGCTGACTAACAAAAGCTTATTACGTACATATTATTGTCCATATAGTACTTACACATCAGCATTGTAATGCATCACAAACAAGCTGAATAAACAATAAAGGAACAAAGCACAGCAGCTGTCTGCTCACCATCCTGTGATGACAAAATATTTCACCATCAACATACGTTGACTGCAGCTTTGTTCTTGTCAGCCTTTATTTCAGTCACGTTTCACACTTTCAAAGAGGCTTTCGCATGTTTTAGCTCATTTACAGTCACATGCACCGTAGCCTTACCATCACCAAAGGAATTAACCAAGCCATGATAATGGCGCAATTATGGCATTATGTGATGGTAATACAGTTGCAAGCATGAACCATTTTAAAAGAACCCTCTGGTGAGACCTTCAAAGACATTTCAGTGTCTAAAATTTAATTGTCAGCTGATGAAAACATTTCAAACAAACAAGTTTGTTTCCAAGTAACTGTTAAAATAACATTAGCTAAGCATTATCATGGTCACTATGTTATTATGAGCCTTGACTTTACTTTCTTTGTACAACTTCAGATGTCTAACAAAGTTGGAAGTTGTTGTGTCTGTAATTTTCAGGCCATGCGTTTCTCATACTATAATTAATTTGTTTATTTGTTGTTTTGTTTTGACAATTGCATTGTTTTTGTATATTAATGAAAATATCCTTAGTATCACTTTTTCCAACTGGCGCTCAGTAATGTAATGTTAGCTCTTCTTGGTTCTCTCCTGTAGGGCTGTCAAATGTACCATTTTCTGGACTCTGGAGCGTCAGCATTGATCAACAGCGTCAGGTGAAAGACAGAGAGATACCTTACATCGTGGAGCTTCAGCGTCAGGTCAGGGAGAGACACCTTGCGCCCCAGAGCTTCAGTGTTAGGTGAGGGAGAGCCACAGTTGTGACACTATAGTTTGTAATGTTAAAAATCTCTAGCAGTTATCAACAATCTGTGTCCAGTGTTAGAAATTAGTCTGTTTAGTTTCATTGCATTTCTGAAAAGATAAGTGTCCTCACTATTGAAGATGTTAAAATTCCACCTACTCTAAAATGGAAAAGGGCTTCACTTGGGGAGAGCTGCGTCGGGGCTCACGTCTTTGCATTTTTGTGCTGCTCACATTGACACCGAAATGGCTCAGCTCAGTCGATCAACCTGTTAATAACTGGGGGGTAAAATCATGTCAATGTATGTGTGACAGGCGTGGCAGCAGTATCATGACAAACAGAGAGAGAAAGAGAGGGGCTGAGTGGACCGATATGCTGTGCACATTTGTACAGTGAAATGAGTCAAAGCTGCAATAAAGTTGCGGTGATATGACAAAATTGCAAAGTCATGCAGAATTCATAGGGATTGCCAGATTTTGCGTGAATTGTTGCAATTGCACCATTGCACAATCCTGGAGAGAATTATTAAAGGCATCCCGAACTCTTGAGGTGTTGGGGTCAGTGACCTTTTAATGCACTTTTTGGGACATTAAACAGCTTATGACAATTTTATTATCAAAGACAAATTATAACAAACCTGAAAACTACTTATATTAATCCGACAAAGCTCTGTAAAACAGAAGCACAGCAGATGAACTCCAACAAACCTGTATGTGTTTATTTTTTCTCACAAACTCTGAAATGACATTTATCCTCTGCAAAAACAACAAAAACAAAACAAAAAAGAATATTTGAATCTAAATTGAAAACCAAATACCTACCCAATTAACATGTATGCAAATAGCCGGATATTCGGGTCCAGCCCTACTATTCTGCAATTTGGTTAGATGCTGTTGAGTGTTTCAAACAAAGTGGATCAGAGGAATTCAGTATAAATTTGCTGGGAACATTTACAAGCTTTTTCCAGTCACACAAGGACAAACTCCTTCAAAATAAAACTCCAGAGAAAGCTAGTAAGTGGGCCTTGAGTTAAATTTCATAAACTCTACAATAAGCTTGAATAAAAGTAAACTTTTTGTTCTTTGTGCAACTTCAAATGTTGAACATTTGGAAGTTGTGTATTTGTCTGCAATTTTCAATCCATAGGTTTATAATACAGTTTTTGTTGTTGTTGTTGTTTTTGTTTTGTACTCAATAACGTGACGTTAGTTTTTCATTGTTCTCTCCTTCACTTTGATTGGATGCTGCCAGATTGATTTAAACAAAATAGACCTGGGGAATTAAGTGTGGGCTTGCGGAGATTAAATAGGGATAACATCAGCTCATTCAGGAAATGAAGGCAAATGATTCATGGCAAACTTCTTAAAAAACATTATTTTCAATCTCTGTGCTTGGGGGGGAGGTATCACATGTTTTCAAGTCAAAATGCTCAAGTCAGTGGATTCATGATTCAGTTGTGTTAAAGTCTAAGTTGAGTTGCAAGTCTTTTTTTATTTAGTCACGTTGAGTCTAAAGTCATCAAGTTAGTGACTTGAGTCTGACTCGTACGATTTTTGTCACTAAAATCCGAACCTATAACAATAAAATAACCGATAGGAATGCCCTTGAACACACAGGAAGATACACATTTAATAACAAAAACATCTTCACTAGAGATCCACTCACCAGCTTTTTCCAGGGCTTTTTTTAACTGAAAGACTGACAATTGAGCAACTTCTTCAAAATAAAACTCCAGAAAAAAAGCAAATGTTAGGACTTTGAATACACACTCTCCAATCAGTTTGCTAAAAAGTAAAGATGATTACATATAAATCTGAAATTCTACCCATAGCTATACAGAGGTATTTCCTGTAGATCCACAGGGACCCCGCTGTCTCTCCTCTTCACCGAGGGGAAAACAACTCACAGCACTTAAGCTGCCTTCACTGGCCATTCACTGTACTTTAAAGAATAACTACGCAGTAAACAGCCTCCTTCAAGTGCTTGTGGTCAGTTCGCTGCCAAAGACAATAAACAACAGCAAACAGAACATCCTTGAATTAATTGCATTTAACGTCCATTAAACAAAAGCTTTGAAATTACTGTCAGGAGTGCTTGGCTCTAACACACGTCTTCTGTAGTCAGTTACTGTATTCCTCGTGAGTGTCTCCCCTTTGCTCATGGTCATTTAGGTTCTTTAGATCAGTCACATGACGCTCAGGCTGGACGCAGTCACGGCTGTTGATACACAGGCAGACATATTTTTTATGCCTCATATCAGCGAGTTTTCCTCTCCCACCAGGAAACTCTTCCTTTAGAGCTATTTGTCTATTCTCCACTGCCATCCGCCTTTCCTTGAAATTCTTGACGATTCTGCTCGCTTCTTTTTGAAAATTCACTTCTTGTGTTAAGAGCTTTTTTTGGCGTGAATTAATTTGACACCTCATAAGCCCACATTCTTGTCGCAATTTTCTGAAAAAAGAAGGAAAAATGCAGAAGAACGGGCCATTCCCCAGTCGATTGTCATGAACCGCGGGTTGTGGGAGAATTCCCTGGTTATGTTCTCTTAGCATTACCTATTCTGCCGGCGCCCCTGTCGAACACCTTAGCTTGTTAGCATGTGTCAATCAAAAGCCGTGCTCTGGGGAGGGCAAAGTGGAGAGCTGAAACAGTTATCTCTCCCACACAGCTCCCAAAAAAAGCGATAGAGAGAGATGGAGAGAGTGCATGTGGGGACTGTACACCCTCGCACCGCAGAATGAAGGTATGGGTGAGCACCCACAGTGACCTCGGTCTGCTCCACCACCCCGCCCCCCCTCCCCTTTCATCCTCTTCATTAAAGGCACATTCCACTGCATTAGCCTGCTGTCCTTCTGTCCTTCACCTGCTGCCATTCATTTCAATTCAGCTCTTGTTAAGGCATCATGGTCTAGGAATCGAGAAAGCGGCCCAAGCGGAGCTTCTCATTTAATTATACAGTTCATTAGAAAGCCCCCCCTCCCCCCCTCCCAGGTCCGCGACAGGCCATGGGAATAGCTGGTGGCTAATGTGCAGTTTAAACGGCCTGAATATGGAGATTGGCCAAGTTATGGATTACTGTTACCCGTTAGCCTGCCCTTCACCCACCTCATTCGCTTTTATGTCTGCTGTGTAGCCTTTTGATACAGTATCACTCAAGTTAGAGTGTGCTCTTTGAGCCAGCATGTTTGTTTGATATTGTTCATGAGCTGTGAAATTGAATTTCCACAGTTGGCCTGATATTGGAAATAATTTCATATCCTGTGCAATATTCTTGCTTGGTTTCACCTTGTGCTGTGTTTAAGACATCCATTTTTACTTAATGTCTTTTTTCCTTTCTTCTTGTGCCTAGTTGATACAGCAGCACTGTTAATTTAGACCATATTTACCCTAAAAGCAATGATGGCTTGCTGGCTGCCTCCCGTTTTGCCCACACACCACAGCCAAGCCACCAACCACCATCTTTTACACCAAGTGTCTCCATGGCAACGTGGCCGCTGCTCCTGGCACAGCAGCCCCTTTTCAGAGCTGATGACATCGTGATGGCAACAATGAAAGGTTCATATATCCCATTATAGAGGAAAGCAGGATTTTTTTTTTGGGGGGGGGGGGGTGCTAAGCCCCTGAAACCTCATGTTTTGTAAAATCCTTTATCAAAGAAAGTCTCTTTGTTCTTTGCATCAGCGCGGCTGCCAAGTAATATATGTTGAGCATGCAGCTGGAATGCCATCTGCATCAGCTCAGTGTGGTGAGCTTGTGGGTTCAGCAAGTTAAAAGGATACTTTGCTGATTTTTTAACCAGCTTTGCATCAAACAATGTGAATATTATGTGTCAGTAAACTGTGGTTAACTTCCCCCCATCTAACCAGTGCCAAGATGTCCCCCTGTATCCGCAAGCAGATGTTATTTATGCCATTTGGTGGCGTTTCTCTGGCTCTCGGGCTGTTGCTCAAACTACAGGCTGTACTTTTGCATTTTGGAATTGCCCACCAACCCTGCTACCACCACGAATACAAAAAGTAGAGAAATTAAGTAAGTTACTCATGGCATTTCTTCCTTTTCCTTTAAATCTAAACATTTTTTTAACCAGTGGATGCATGAGACCATTGAATAGTTTGTAGGCCTGTTCCCTGTGGGCCCCTACCTGAACAGCATTGTTTATTTGCTTCCTGTGCAGAGGAGTCTCAGAGCTGTTGGGCTGGTCTGATTCCTGCCACTGTACACTCTTACCCCCCTACCGGCATCTAAACCCTCCAAAAATTTCCCTTTATATATCTCACCAGACCCTCTCAGCTTTCCCATCACTCTGACAAAGAAAAACAAGAAAACTACTGTGCACTCTGGTACTAACCCAAACGCTAGCGGTGTGGTTCACTGGGTTGTGATGTGGCCAGCAACAGCTGAAGTCCGTGACCCCTGGACCCCATCCATCAGGCTTTCAGCACCAGCCCTGGCCTCTGACACACACAAAACTTCAGCCAAGGAATGGAAGCACGCAACAGGGAAATGCATCACTGTCAGAGAGACACTGGAACCATATAAAATTATATGTAGACACTTTGTCCAACACTTGACATGCATACAGAACAAATCTGCATGCAAGTTAACACACACCAGTGTGGTTGTGCATGTGACTGTAAAGTTATAAATGTTTCCAGAGGACTATCGCTGCCAAACTGCGGTTTTGTGTGAGTCCAGACTGAGCTGTCTGTCATGCACACACTCATATCCTCGTATATTAAAGCAACTACGAGGAACTTTCATTTTGCCTTGTTTTTAGTGGTCCCCTGAGGGACAAAAGCTATAGTATTTCTCGTAATGAAGACTACATTTCCCATAAGCACCACCTCCTCATGTGGTAAAGATCTTGATCTGGCTAGCATGTGTTGTTGTTTTGGAAGCGAGTGAATAAAAAGATGTAGCTTCTTTTTAATACTACTTTTCTTTTAAAACACAGTGTTTTGCATAATGCATAGAAGTAGATTTCAGGAGGAAGGGGCCAGGTGACATGTTCCCCTCAGTATCAGAAAGTTGTGCATGCCCCCCACCCCCAATAAAAAACATGAACGTAGCAGAGGACTTAATTTTTCTGAAATTTAAGACATTTCCATTATAGATTGTTCTAGAAAAGGAACAATCTATAAGAATCTCTAGGAACAAATTGGTGCAGAAAAATAATCAGATGGCAGGGAATTAAGTGTTTGATGCTCGAAATATCCTCGGACGACACCCCAAAATCACTAATGTCGTGTGTCCTCTGGCAGGATGCAAAGTGATGAGGTATTTGTTTATGGCTATGTGAGATTAATAACTATTATATGGCAATAGTGAAACAAAGTAAACTTAGTTTTAGCCACCAACGTAAATTCATATATTGATGTAAATCCACATCTCACAATGTATTTTATAAACCTCAATATTTTTTTTGCAATACAACAATAAGGGAATATATGTAGAATGCATTATAGTTAGATCGAATGAAAATTAAAACACTATCTGGGGCACAATGTTTTTTGTTTTTTTTTTAATTATTGCTTATTTGTTTATTAGTGATTATTTCACATTAGCTTGTATTTCTGTTCCTAATGAGTGAAAAAATAAATAAATAACATTAATAATACAACAAGGGAAGCTTGAATAGGGCTCTGAATGCCCTAGGTGCAGCACTGCTTTTTGCTGCCTTCACTGCCACACTTTGCCTATGAAAATGTAAACATAGGCTTCTCAAATCTCCCTGCCAAAAAGCCTTTTGTCTGATTTTGTGGGAAATTAAAGCTGAAGACAAGCATTAAGAAAAGCTATCTCGAAATTACCAATCTTCTTGCTGATGGTTTGATTCTCTTATGTAGCTCATACAGATGCAATAGTACTAAAATAAGACGATGTTTTATAACCCCTTTAAAACTCCTTGTAGCTGCTTCAAGTTGTACTTCTAACACATACTTATCCTATGCTTCCACTCTCTCACATACACACACCTGCTCTCCTCACACACACACACACAAGCGGTCTGTGCATACACACAGCACATCCACAGCCCTCACACACATGCTAGCAATATGTGTGTGGCAGGCAGAGGCTCAGCTGACCGCCTGGCAGTCACTGTGAAATTGGCGCCCTTCTCATACAGATGCCAGGTGTTTTGCTTGGCAGTCGAGGGGTGCTGGGGGTGAGCTTGTGTCAGGAGTGTTGGGTTGCTGTGAACGGCAGGGAAAGGATGGGGTAATATGTCGTGTGTCCCTGTTAGCCCGGCCACTGGGCCAAGATCGAGCCCTGTCAGGTCCAAGAGGAATTAGAGAGCGCTTAGTTTCCGTAAGAGCTTTGAAACTGCATGTGATATATTGTCCAGTCTGTAAGCTGGGGGTATCTCCTAAAAAACATAACCTTGAGTACAGTGAGACTTGGACTACTTTAACATTTCGACAGTGCTGTGGTGGTTTAAAAGATAGATCTGTTTTTCCTGATGGGTCGGAAGGTCAAAGGTCAAGATATTTGGGCTGTTTAGACCACATCATGTTTTACCTATTTGGTCCACGAGCATGTTAGACAACGAGCAGTAGACGAATTATGCAGATCCTTTACTTTAGTAAAAATACTAATATCACCATGTAAAAATACTCTGCTACAAGTCAGTGGAAGTGAGAATGTTACTTAAGTTAAGCTAAGTATAATCAGAAATAATGTACTAAAAGTATTTAACGGTACCCAATGCAAAAAAAAATCTCTTAAAAAAGGCCAATCCAAAAAACTAAAAAATGTATCATGCTGCCAGGACAGTGGCAGCATGATACATGTGTGGCATATCATACCGCCACAACAGGTGCTGTCTGGCCAACCGGCGGCGTATCATATTGCTGCAAAAAGGTGCTGCCCGGCCATATTGAAAGTGATGCCGTCAGCCAGCATATCATATCACTGCAAATTGTGGCTTTTGGCATCGATGTCTGATGCTGAAATCACTGACCAAGCAGCGGTATTTGATGATTTCGGAATGAGAGCAGGCTGCTCAAATAAGACAGAAATGCTAATGAACAGTATATAACTACAGTTTTCACCAGTTTGGATGTGTGGAGCAGCTGTTGTAGATTTTCAGGTTGAGGCTGGTGAGGTTCCTTTGACTTTCCAAGTTGGAAAACCAACCTCAAGTGGTGTTCTAGTTGAAATTTCCAACTGGAAACTTTGAAATTCAAATGGAGCACATCATGTGTCCTGATTATAATCCCACAATGCAACTTCATATCATCTCTCATTAGTGACTCTTTAATGCACTCCATGTCTACAAAAGTGCTGTGTGTGATGGAGACAGTCCTGTCTGCTCATGTCTTTCAGTGAGAACCTGCTGCTCGTATATCAATATTTAGATGACATTTAAAAGAATAATGCATTTGAAATGCATGCATCATTCATGGTCACAACATGCTTGCTTCTATAAAAAAATAATGTTTCATTAAAATATTTTTCCGCCAGTATGTGAAGCAAATCGCACTTTCTTGACTCCATTAATGTTCCAAGTGGAGTTTAATTTCTTAAATCACATGTCTGCCCGTGCAGCTGCAACAAACAGGCAGGTCATTTGATTTCCGGCCTCATTTTCATTTTGCAGAGATGATCATTCCGACGTGGATTAGATAAGGGTGAAGACAAAGTGGAGCCTCATTGGAAAGTGGCTGTAGCAGCCAGCAGTGTAATCCATCCACGCATTCCTTCCAGAGAATGCCAAACAGCTCGCTGAAAATGAGCTGCCGACCTGACTCCATTAGATCTCCGCTCTGTCTCTGGGCTTTCTATCTTTCAAAAACACACACCTCGCACTGTAGCTGGGAGCGACACACATACACACTGCGCCTGCCACCAGCTTCATTAGTGCTAAGAAATGTCCTGCTCATTAAGGCGAGGCAATTAGTGGCTAATTGAGAAGCTCTGCGGTGAAGACAAACTTGCTTCCTTCTCTCTCTTGTAAAAGTAGGTGCATTTCTGACCAGTTTGTGCATCTGGATTCCACCTCGAGCTCATTTTCTTGAGGCGATTGTTCGCTACAGAGCTGCAGCCTGAGGGAGATAAGGAGCAAAACACAGGCAGAAGTTTTTCTTTTTGATGCAAGACTCTTTTTATTGCAGGAAAGAGTTTGAGCAAAAACCCGTTTTTGTATAATTGCTTATTTATTGTAAGTGTTTTGCAGTTTGCTGAGACAGTTTAGAGCGTCTTTTGCAGAGTCGTGTCATGTGGTTTGCAAAGAAATCGCATAATAGGGAGTCATTTCAGCGTGCCTTCCCCTTCATTATGCCCCCTTTCTAGACATAACAGTGCAACTACACACGTTCTCACAAACACAAGGTACCAACTGCCTGCCCTTCTCACTCGGCGGCTTGACTTTCCATCCCTCCGTCTCTCTGTTTCTCTCCGCCACACTCCTCTGTCTCCTCTTTCCATTCTGTCACTCCTCTCGCCCAATTCTTTGCAGTCCACAGATAAGCTCTCTGATAGGGCGGAAATGAGAGCGACACACATACACACTGCCAATCTCTTACACAAGTTGCCTCAATGAAAACTATGCAGATAGGATAAAACATGCAAAAGAAAGACTTTTTATGTCAAATTTAACCCTTTTGAAGCCTGGAGCGATCTTACTTTTCTCGTGCTGCTTTCAGATGCCTTCCACAAGTATTTAAACCTTTGGACCCAAATTAACATAGGCGGACAGTGGTGAAGCAAATTGATGCTTTATTTTTACCAATTTCTTTATAATTTTGCAGTCATTTCTTCTCTCGTTGCTTGTTGTCTTCTTCACGTGTTTTTGGAAAAAAATCAAGCCCGTTTGCTCAGGTTTCAAAGCTCAAAACAGTCGATATGCTCGCCCTGTCTTTGTCCTACAGGGGGCAGGATCCAGATGCACTTGTGTGACCTCTTCCCTGATTTATATCCACATTCCCTGGCACGGCCTTGCACTCACAGTGTACTGCTGCCTTGCCACAATCTTTCCTTCCCTAACAAATAAAAACGAAGCAGCCAGAGTTCAGTAAATAAACCACGCACGCGCTTTTTCCGTCTCCGTGGACCCCCTCACATCATGGATTTCCCCCGTAAACATCAGAGATATGTGACCTGCTCGCTCTGACCACCCTCTGAGAGAGAGTGTTTTTATAACACGCCTTATCTCAGCCCACCCCACTTCAGAGGGAGAAGGACGAAGGGCTGGGGGGGGGGTTTGAGCTGAGCTGGGGATTCCCTGTGCTCAATTCTCTCTCACACACACACACACACACACACACACACACACACACACACACACACACACGCACAAAGCAGTTTTCGGACATTATAGCAGAATAATGTAGGTCTGGCATGAAAAGCCTGGGGCTGCCTTGACTCATGAAAGACACACAGACACACACACACACACACACGGACATATAGTGACACCCTGGAGGGGTGAGGCCTGGGAGCATCCATGAAGTCACATGCTGTCCCCGCTCTTGAGTGGACAGTAAAGTGAGCAACAGCCCTATAGATACCAAGTCTTCTCGTGTGTGTGTGTGTGTGTGTGTGTGTGTGTGTGTGTGTGTGTGTGTGTTTGTTTACATGTGTGTTGATTCATATCAGAATGACAGCAGATATGTGAGTCACTTAAGCACAGTTGACAGTAGGACGTGTGTGTACGGGTTGTTTTTTTTCTTGAGATGTGACAGATCTTATCTGCCACCGATGTTGCAGACCGGCAAGTTGAATTCATGCACATGAATCACGTGCAATTGTGGTAATTCTTTCCAGATTTTACAGAAACATAACATTTGAACTACATTACTTGTTGTTCAGTTCAAATGACCTTAACATGTGATCCCGCTAAGTCCACGAAGGCTCAGGGCTGTCCCACTGTGAAATAACTAACTGTCTGATGGCTCCTTGGTTGACTTTTTGAGCCCTTTATGCACAATATTCTTAAGTTAGCAACTCTCTCTCTTTCTCTCTACAGACTGAGCTCAGGGGGAATAACCCACAATGCATGGACTTCAGGTGTAAAAATAGTGATGAGAGTGGAATCTAAAGGTTCTGCGTGACACTCAACTGAAAGTTGATATTTTATGGCGGAAACAGATATGGGTTGGTCAGAAGTTGCTTTACCTACTATTTATCAGAAAACTGTTTATAGAACAGCCACATATGAAACATTTTAATTTGATTACAACCGCATTCGTAAAAAAATAAATAATTTTCACTGTAATACTAGTTACATCTGAGTATATGATTTAGCCCTAATTTATACGCTCTGAATTTTGCATAGACCCATTTAAAAGAGAAACAAGGAATGAGTCAGAAGAAGAAATTTTCCTCTTTAGTATAAACACATGTTGTTAAGCAGCTATGTCCTTTTTTTTGTCTTATGATGATGATTTGGTCCAACAGTACAGTTTTACTTAAAAACATAGCGTTAACACAATAATATCAGTGTCACACTTTTCTCGCCACAGATTTGTTCCTCTCAAAGTCATTTCACAAAGTGCCTTCCCGTTCATATCATAGCGATGATCAGTTGTGTTTAAAGATTCATCACAACAACTGTTAAGGCCATGGTTTCCCTCATGGCCTGCTCTCTACACACACACTCACGGAGGCAGGAACAACTCTGAAACACAATTAAGACACATACTCCCAAGCAGCTGTTAAGGGTCACTCTGATAATACTTTAGCTCACACTTCCTCTCTGCTTGCTCCTACTGGACTCATAATATTTCAGACGAGCCACTTGCCAAGCAAAACATTGATACTGGATGATTCTGCAAAACCCCAGATTAGGTCCAGTGTCAGTGTCACTGAACGTAATGTCAGTGCTAATGACAGCCACTTGGCCATTTTGGAAACAATGGAAGAATGGGATTTATTTTCATTGCTTAGAAAAACATCCACATTATATTTCTCGCTGTTGTACAGTTAATGGTATGACTATTAGACACTTAACATTTTACTCTGCCAATATCAGAGGAACTGATGCTATTAACTGTTTTCGCAGTTTGGTCGCTTCTAGTTACAGAGCCTCCATTAAATGCACCATCAATTTTGATTGGTCATCTTGCCAGTTAGCTACTGCTAGTTTAATTAGTAACAGGAAGCTAACACTGCGACAAAGTTGGTTAGGTAATGTGTACAGGTGTAGCCATAGGTGTCACTATTTCAGTGTGTTTTCAGTTCATGAAAGTTGTAATGTTTTGGTTGCCTAAAAAAAGTTTTGTTCAGCGTTTGTTTGTACTAAATGACCCTCTAAGGTGTCCGATATCTAGTTTTTCTGTTAAGTGCATTTTGTTTTATCGCAACAGCCAAAATGTAGAATTTGTCCACAGACCTAATGGGTGATGTCACCATAGCTACCTGCATTAATTTTTACAGCCCATGGCAATGCCACAGTATACACACATATCAGTCAGGATCCCTTGCAGTGTGACTATTTAGAGGACAGGTTTTAATTGCGTCTTGGCAGTGGCACAGTGTGTGTACATTCCCAGCATGTTGCAGCAACTGCATCAACTTTTACAGTGAAATAAGTGATGAAATTTCTACATTAAACTGGCAGCTATGTTGGCAAACGCCCTGGCTAAAATAAAATAAATAACACTTTCCTCTATTCCAAAGCTTGAAACTTCAAAAACACATGCATATTTGACCATATTGACGGGAATGCTCTGCATGCACGTGCTCTCAGTCTGCAGCAGCATCCCGACCCTCCTCCTCCTCCCCTCTCCAGTGAGGCATATTGATGCAGTGTGAGGAGGTTAAGCCGTCGGTTTAGTGTCCAGGCGGCCGTGACATTCAGCCTCGCCGGCCTGTAATTGACTCGTCGGTGTGTGTATCAGTTAAACCTCGGCTCACCTGCTCCGTGCGTGTCGAGGGGGTCGTGATTGACAAGCTACTCTAATGCCCCGGCTCTGCAATTTGGAGTACGCTGGGGTTTCTTCCGCTCTGTTTTCTCTGGCAGGTACTATTTTTCCCTGCGTTTGATTTTTCTTTTCTTTTTTTTGTTCTTGGCATTTCTCACACTTGTTTTGTTTTCATCTGTCTGCCGCTGTGTTTCTCTGTCTGTTTGCCTGTCAATCTGCCTTTCTTACAACCTCTATTTTCATCTTCCTCAGGTCGTACCCCGGCCTTCCTCCTCTTGGATCCAGAGTGTCAGCTCATGTTAGCAGAGCGTAGCGGTGTTAAAGTTACACTGCTCTGCAGAGACCAGCTGGGGGTCTCAGTTACTCCGGAAAGTTTGCTGCTCATGCTACAGGCATGCCGTTCTGCCTTTGGCTCAGTTTCAGCTGTCTACTCCTGTACGTGTACACACACATGCACCCACTCACTCTCTCTCTCTCTCTTTCACAAACACACACACACACACACACACACACACACACACACACACACACACACACACACACACACACACACACACACACGGACTACATGTTCAGTCTCCCCAGTGACTGCACCCCAGTACAGGAGCATTATCTATTTAAGGCCACTAACTCTGCGGATTAGATCAAGATTCAGCTCCATAATGGCCAGTCTGGCACAGCACCCTGCTTCAATTAAGGCCCGACATGTTTTACACACACACACACACACACATGCTCGTGTCAAAATAATGTGATCTCACTTTTGCCTAGATGTGATCACACGCATAGCACAAATGGAACATGCTTTTTTTTTTTAATTCTTGCTTTGAATTTAATTTTATTTTTTATAGATTTTTCCCTGCCAAAGCGACATTTACATCATTTGGAAAACATCTACTCCTACTCATATGAGATGACTGTTGGCAATAAAGTAAAGCAGATTAAAGTCATTAGCATTATGAGACATATTAACACCTTTCATTAAAAAAAAGTAATGGTTGAGAGCAGTGGTTCTTAACTTTTTGTGTGTCAAGGACCCTGAAATTGATAAGATTTCGCTTCAGGGACCTCCATCTGAAAATATTATGGTTGAGTAGAAAACTGCGTAGAAAGTGAAACTTTAAATCAGAATCTTGCAACTCTCATTAACATTGTGCTGACATGTATAGTGAATAGTGCTTTGTTTCCACCAAGCAGTTCAGTTCAGTTCTGTACACATCAAAACGTTTATATTTGAGTTTCCAGTGGATTAAGTTGTGGACTTGCTACCAATAAAACAGTTCCATACTGTCACCATTTTTCATCACCCCTCTGCTGAGGTACCTCGTACACTAATCTGATACTAAAGGGTGGAGCTAGAAACACTCAGACTTCCCACAGTCATGGAAAACCTGGAAAAGTTATGGAATAAAAGACTGACAAGTTGAATTGCTTTTCAGTCCATTAGGTACAGTTTGTTGCAATAAAAATGACTAAAGTGAGATAAACAGACAGAAAACAATCTTATTAACAACACGAATTACAGATTAAACATGTGGTAACAAAGTTTTCCTCTGAGGACATAATTAGCAGTTGAAAAAAAAGTAATCACGAGCAGTGTCTGCATTAGTTATGTAAATTCCCCAATTATCTGCATGCTGCATTTGTATATTTACCAATAATTTCTATGTTTTTGTATGTTTGTTAACATTATGTGCAAATTGACCCCGCTCTCAATAAAATGCTTTAAAAAAAACAAACAAAAATTGCAGTATACGCTTTCGTAATATGCAACATATTGCAACAAGTTTAAAACTGCTATAATACTGTATTGTGATAATATTGTATCGTCGGCCCAGCCCTAATGTTAATACGGGTTACATACAGTTCCAAAGGTACTATACCGAAAGATTTTGATGCCAATTGGAATTAAAAATAGTGAAATGAACTATTCTCAATTTCTCTGGGGGTTCCTTGGACCTCACACAAGGACCCCTATTAGTCCCCAGACCCCAGGTTGAGAACCACTGCTTTAGAGAATAGAGTTAACTGTGAGAACTCGACTGCAGATGCACAGCTTAATGCAAACATAGACTTAGACCTTTGACATGAACAGCCAAATCAGTCTCTCATGCACACACGCACGCACACACACACACACACACACACACACACACACACACACACACACACACACACACACAAAGGCACACTCTTTTTCAATTATGTTAAACCCGAACATTGTAACCGATTGCCTTCACATTCTGTCAAACTTGTAAAAAATAATGCAAACCCCACTCCCCACACATACACAACAGCATCTTCCCATAATGATGGAGTTTGCTATTCTTGGCTCTGGCTTGTATTTGTTTATATCATGGAAGCAGCTCTGTGGAGTACTTAGACTTGGGAATGTTAGAATAATGAGGCGAGCCTGTAAATAATGAAACAAAGGATGTAGTGCATCAATTAAGAGCCATTTACTGCCTCACATCCATCTCATCTCCATGTGTGTATCTGTGTGTGATTTCAGATGTGTTGTCGTGCGTTGTTTTTTTTTTTTTTTTGCAAACACATTCCCGCGCACAGCACACGTCCTCCTGAAAACACATTAATCAAATCGTGAAACATCGCGGTCTCCTCTGATATGAAAATGAGCCGTCCGGAACCACATTGAGGACATTGTCACCGTAATTGCTCTTTGACAGCTACATGTGCGCACACACACACACACACACACACACACACACACACACACATATAATCTTTAATTGCCTCCAAAATGTTTATGTCAAGATGGCGTTGCTAAGATAATGGCTGGGGACCGCCTGGCCCACACTAATGGCATCTCCGTATTTAGCACCTCACATCAGCAGAGAAATCGGCAGAGCCCATCAGATATTTAGTGGTGTGCAAAGGCTGCTATTGTTGGGGTAATATTGTGTCGCTGGATGCCGGCCAATTCATTAAAAAACTTATCGCACCAGAAGGAAATCTAGAGCACAGTGAGGCATAACAGGAAGATTTTTAATAAATATAGCTAATATGACACTTTCAATACTCTGCTTCTCCGCTTACATGCTGGAATTTTATTCTTGGTGTTGCTTTAGTGCTAAATTGTTTGGTACTGTGCAGCCATTTTCCCATTAAGCTCTCCTATATTTGTGACTTGATGATGAAAAATTAAACAGTGCTGTGTCTTATTCATGAAGTGGGCTACAGTAGAAAATGCACATGTCCGAGATTTGTTTACATATTAGATGGAAAGAAGGAAACCGCACCCAGCAATGGTGTTAGTTTGTCTTTACACACCCACACAGATGCCTATTTTCAGCAGGGTGTCATAGAAATACATGAAATGTACACAAACTTTGAACAAGACATTATGTGGAAGTGGGCACAAATAACATGTTGGCAACCAGTGGTGGACAGAGTATTCAGATCCTGTACATAAGTAAAAGTATTAATACCACCCTGTGAAAATACTGTGTTACAAATAAAAGTCCTGTATTGAAATTGTTACTTAATAATTACTTTTATTTTGGTTGTGTCCATTTTCCATATTTTTATGACTGTGTTGTTATTTGAATTTGGTCTCTTTTTAAGACTGCTTTGGCTTTTACTAACCATGCTTGATTTTTAACAAACACAACTTATACTTTGATCTTTCTTTTTAGCACATGAAAGTTGGTGAACTCACATAATTGCCTGCATAACTCCTCCCAAATTCACCCTGATCAGCGAGGATAAGTGAAAACACCTGTGCTTGTGTGCCTAGTCTTTAACTTGACAGTTCGTCTACTTTGAAAACCAAATGCAATAAGCTGTCTCAGTTTTCCTGCATTTCTTATTCACCCAACAGGGAACAAGGAGTTGAGTCGCAGGGGGTCAGAGTCTCCATCACTGAGGGAAAAACACCTGAATAACTGCAACTTCACTCTCCGTCAGAAGTCTCAGCTCACAGGTACAGTCTGTTCCTCTGTTTACGCACACATCTCTCTGTTTTCTCCCTTTCACACCCAGCTCGTGCACAAGCCACATTTCCAAGTATTTTTTCTGCACATCATTAAGTGTGACATTAGAAAAACTGGGAACAGAAAATATGACCCCATAAAAAAGATTTTATACCTTCCATCCTGTTTTGTTACTGAGGAGTTTATGCTTTAAATGGACAGCAGACAAGTAACATGACTGATGAGCTGTTTTGGCTGTAATCCCGGATATTCTCATAACAGACTCTCGACGACATGAAAAACAATATATCAACATGAAACATGAAAAGTAATTCAGCCACTTTGCCTTGGTCCCATTTTTCTCTGTCGTTGTTGTTTTTTTGTTTTTTTTTTGGTTTGTTTGTTTTTATCCGACACTTCTTCTTACTAGACAGCTAATCTAACTATGGATTAGTACCATCTACCAGGGGTGTTTCTAGGTTTTAAGGACATTGGAGGCTTAGCCCAAATCACTATTAGGGACTGTTCATTATTTATCAGAGGGAGAGGAGGTGGTGCAAAAAGGTGGAGGCACATCAAATATTTCTTTATTTTGGCTAGATAGATAGATAGATAGATAGATAGATAGATGAATCATTGGGGGTTAAAGCCTTGGACGCCCAGGCCTAATGAGGCCATTGCCATCAACCCAACCGTACATTTTGCTTAAGATATTTTATACACTCCAATAAAGTTGATGGAGATGCACTTAATTTGCATTTTATTTGGAAAGTTATGAAAATTCCCTTAAAAACCTTTCACAAATGGATGGAAATGTAGCTGCACTCAGACACACACAGACACACACTTGCCAACTCTCTCTCCCAGACTCTCCATCACACACACACACACACACACACACACACACACACACAGTCCTGATTGAGCGGCTGCAGTAGTGATGACCTTGCTATCGTTTACAGCAGCTGCCAGTCCATTGTGTACTGTGGATCAGCTCAGTTACCCTCCCCACCACTACCACCACCACATGCACTCACACACATGCACACGCTGCAAATGGTGTCCCAGTTTTAGTCTGCCTCTCCAACCTCTGCCTAATTATCATGGTACTGAAGCTGTCATAAAAAAACTATTGTGGCCTCGTGGAAGCAAGTCCCCTCACAAACCTCCGAGAGATTGACATTTGCTAAGTCGGAAACTTGCGCCGGGATTTTCTATCACAGTCGCAGTGAGCAGAAAAGACGGATATAATGTGGGATAGGAGGCTGTAGACTGCGATGCATTCGTCTCTTCCATATCTGGGTTGCAGAATAACAAGTGAATGATTTATGAACCAGAGCACTTTCCCACAGCGGCTGAGGATTTGAAGTGGAAGTGAAATGACAACAGGCTCAGGCAGATTGTTGTATTTACTCAGCAGGAATTCAGAGTGTAAACTGAAACTGGCCTGTTGTAATGACAGGTTTGCTGTTGTCATTTATTTCTTCATAGCATGGATATTAAAAACCCTGTAGTCACAATCAGTTACTAAGCACAATAATCATGCCGGGATTTGTCTTGGTGGCACAGCAGCAAAAAGCTTGGCAGCTTACTTAGTATAACAAGGCGCACTGATAGTCGAGATTACAAACTACAGCCCAGGATCAAAGCCATCTTTTGAAAGTAAAATAGTTAGAAAAGCTGATGACCATAGACCAAATTATAATGTTTGTGGGTAGAAAACCACTGTGTCATGTGCATATAATAAAACGGCGCTGAGCAAACTCTGTGTACGCTATATTAAGAATATTTTAACCGCTTTACCTCGCCGTAAGACAGCCCTTACTGATGGGGATTTGAAGCCGTTATATCAAAAACACCAGACTCAATTTTAAGGTAAAGCAGAGCAAATATTCAAATGTTCTGTGGTGTATATTGTGTATATAGTGGCTAACTCTATATCTTTATATGTTACAGTTACGACTGAAAATGATAAGTTTCCTCCGTTTATAGATCTGCAATTTAAAACTGTAGGCAGTTTTCTCCTCAGTATTGACTTTTGTTGCTGGGGCGACGTCACAGTGATTCGGTCTATACCAGTGGTTCCCAAATGATCCAGATCTCTCTTTTGTCATTAGTTCAAAGTCCACACATTATTAAGAACCACACATTTGATTTTATTTTGTAATTTGTAAACAACAAATTGGCTGACAACACAAAGAAATTAATCATTAAATTTTTTTAATTCAACATGTTCACCAGTCACTTGTGGTCCATTTAGAGTTCATTACTTATTTTACTTATTTTTTAATCATTTTTGTTTTTAAAAATTAATCAATATCTTGCACACTATAAAAAAAAAACCCTTTGAACTGCTGTTATGTATGACATGTGGTTTAAAAATAAACCCACTTTGCTTTGCCTATAAATACATGTTCATTATGGACCTGCCTATCGCAGATTAGTGGCTCAGCCTGTAGCCTTCTTAATACCCAGTGTCTGGTAGCTTTTTCCATGGGAAACCTTTCGTCACACAGCAAGTGATGCATTTTATGTCAAATAGAAGATCGGGGTTGTTGGTGTGAGCCATGATAGCAGCCAAAGTCTTAAAGCGGTGAACACAGACTACAAATTTTCAAAGTTTGGTCACCATAATATCCAACAAAAAAAGTCTTTTCTCACATTCTTCCATAGAATCTCTTACCATAATAGCAATATTTGCCACAATACTGCGGGATCTCCATCTAAACTTAATGTCCCTTTTCCACTGGACAAAAAAAACCTGCTAACATCTGGTTTTTGTCTTCAGTGGAAAAGGTAACAATCGGCATTTCTTCCCAGGACATATAACTCTTCAGTAATTATAGGTTTTTATTGGCTTCAGCTACGATTGGCAGTGATAGAAACATGAAACGCTAATTTCTGCCCCGTTTATGGTGCGACGCAATTCCATCCGCTGCTTGTTCTGTCCCACTTTTGTGACGCTGAACGTGACAACCAGTAAAATAAAAAACAGAAAGGCACACGTCTACTACAGACACAGCTCTGATATACTTGCAATAGAAAAGGGGTCTCTTGCCTATTTTAATGCGTTTTTCTGCATTTAAAAAATGATGGGAAAAAGATATTATAGCACTAAAATGGAAAGACAGATTTCTCCAACTTCCAGTTTATGGATTTGAGATCTCTTGCGGCTGTGGCTCAGGAGGTAAAGTGGATCGTTCTCTTTTTGGAGGTTAGCAGTTATAAGTGTCTTTTGGCAAGATACTGAATCCTGAATTGCTTCTGATGGCATGTTCATCTCTGTGTGAACATGTATGAATAGTTAAAAACGGAATAGCAGGTGGCCTTGTACAGTGGCCTCGGCGTCCAGAGTATGAATGTGTGTGTGAATGGGTGAATGTGTTTGAAAACTTCATTTGACCCCAGAAAAAATGTGTTTTGCTACATGGGGTTGTGCCCTAAACTTGTCCACCATTTAGCAACCAGTTCTGGATCAAGAAAATTTCATATGACCCATCTCCACCTTTTTTTTTATTTTTGACTTCCTTGTGTATAAATAGTTCATTATAATTTCCATTGAACTTTTTGATATGTCATATTGTAAATTTGTAATGGCATATAAGGTTAGGGTAACTTGTGGGATGTACATCTGAGATCTCTGAAAAATTGAGAACAAAGCCATAATATATGTCTGACAGACACAGAGCTAAATTTGGGATTCTCTTCTGGTGGGATTAAGTTTAGGGAGGATGCTTTGCACTGACCTTCAGCCGTATTACACTTTTTTCTCTCTTTTAATTTTATCTTCTACTTTATGTTTTTATGTATCTTTTCATTCTGTCTTTATCCTGCTTATTATCATTATCATTTTATTCTGTGTCTACTGCCTGTATTTTGTTAGTGTTTTCTGACATGTTTCGGCCTCTGTTCTCCTGTTTAATTCTGCCTTAACTCTTGTCTGGCCTTTGTTCGGCATTATTGACTAATTTCAATTGTTTTATTAACTATTGAGTTTACATTCTTGGCTTTGCTTTGTTTGTCAAAGCACTTTGCAAACTGTTTTTTAAAGGTGCTATATAAATGATTATGATTGATCCTCTTTTGAAAGATGATTATTGAAGGGTACACTGACTGCCCCTTTCTCTTACTGTCTGTAAAGCACTGCTGCTCACAGATTTCTAACCCAACATGCACAGACGTAGGAGAGCTTTCCATATTTCGCGTGTAAGAGAACTGAAGGAGGCGTCCCAAAATCAACAAAAGTTTCACGCAAGGCATGTCTTAGGCAGCGACAACATCTCGCCACTTTCTACATGTAGTTTCTTCATGTGCCTGTAGGCGTTCTTCTTTTTCTTCAACATTTAAGGAAAGACTAGAACACTGCAAGAATTGCAGCCTCTGCACCTACGGTACCTACGCAACTGCAGAGAAACAAATACAGTCGCATTTTCAGAAAGTTGGCAAAAACTTGGTACCAAAGTATCAGTTCTGGTAACATCACTAATACAAATGCAAGTCCATTTACCATAACTGCATTTCAAATAGTATTTTGTATCATCAAAAAACTAATTAAAAAAACTTCAGGGAGAGAAAAAGAGAAAATCCAACAAAAAAAGTGCTGCCCACATAGTTAACTGACTGTGGGCAGCACATAGCGGCAACACATCCATAAATCCAAAAAACTGAATGTCAAAGATTATTCCTATTAGAGCCACTGCAAATGTGCAGTCCAAGACATAGTCTGGCCAATTGACTCAACACATCCATCACTCTGTTAGTGTGTGGGCTTTAGCAGCACGGCATCCGGTTTGCTTCCAAACCATCTCCACTTTTGAAGTTTGACTCGCTCGAATTGAAAGCATATTGACCCAGAGCGGAGCGTGAGTCGCTGCGGCACTCTGGCCATTATTAATAATGAGCATGACACACGAGGTGCTGGCTTAGACGTTTTCGACAAACAGGTTTGTGACCCCCCGAAAACAATTAGAGGCTATTGTCATGACCTTTGGATAGTAACCACCCTGGAACCTGGGATTGAAAATAATGAGTCTGGCTGCAGTCATTACCTGGAGGGAAGGAGTGTCGCCGTGTGTGTGTGTGTGTGTGTGTGTGTGTGAGGATTACAAATACATCCAGTGTGGTTTTTGTGTTGCTGTCAAAAAGTTGCATTGACAGCCCACACAGGATTGTTACAGACAAGATTTCCTGTGTTTCCCTTTATCTGTATTTTTTTGTGTTTGGATGCCAGGGAGTCATTTTCTGTTACAGTAGCCCTCACATGCAAATTTGAGTCACAATTTCCTGCGTGTTAAGTTCTCCCAAACTTGGCTAATGTCAGCTCTGGCAGGAAGAAGCTTGCGTTCAAGCGGGCAACTGTGTCGCTGTGTGAAGATTTTGGACAAACATTTATTCTCAGTTGTGGACATCCAAGCCGTCTCTGTTTCTGGCTCTCGCCTCTCTCCGCTTCTCCTTGTCATCCCAAATTCAATCAGTTTGAAAGTGGAGGATGTTACCGGTGCATCAATGCAAAAGATCTCTGTATCACGCGCACACACACATACACACACACTCTCATCTGTCTCTCTGCTAGTTGTGTGTTTGCAGTGTGTTTGCCATCCACAGAGCAGGCGAGTAGTGCTTTGTTGTGCCTCTCTGGTCCCCTTCCTCATTTGCCTTTGACAACACTGATAATCCCCCAACAAGATCCCCCATTCAAACCCCCACCTCCACACCTACACACAAACACACACTTATACACACATATATACACACTAACAAACATTTCCAGATGCTCATATTCATACACACAAACCCCTGCACACACAAATACAATCATGCACAGATACACACATGCAGACACACACATACGCTAGGTGCCAACCATTGCCATGGCAACTCCAATCAGCAAAGGCTCCCTTTCCCCTATTACAGCAGAGATATGACAGTTTCTCTCTCCTTCTTCCTGCCCTCCTTGCATTATGATTTTTTTTCTTCCTCCTTCTTTCCCCGTGTCTTTTTTCTTTATTCTTATCATCCACCTCCCTTTTTTCTTATTCCAGGTCCCTTCTCATTCACACCCACTGATACAAATCATCACCATAAGTCAAAAAACAATATATATTCATTTCGGGTTTATTTTCTCTGAAAAGGCCTGGGTCAGCATGATGGTACTTGTACGGGAAGAGCTGCAGGGAATATAGTGACTTACTTTAGTTCAAGTCAAATGTTGCCAAGTGAAAGATTTTCACTGTCTGGCCTGATCTGAATTTCCGATTTTGAGTCTCAGCTTTTGCTCCAGATTCCATTTTAATCCCATATAATTTATTCCCAGAGCTTTTATCCAACATAAGGCTACCCATCCAGCCATTATTTATTCCCACTGCTGTTGTGTGCGGGTTTGTTCGGTGCCAACGCAGGAAGTTGTGCCTCATATGTAGCAGGGCCAGCAAGTCTGGGTGTGAAAGTCAGGTTGGTGGATGGTCATGAGGCACGTCTGACAGTCATGCAGCAGTTTGACCTTCTGCCGTAATGTTTTATGAACCTTAACCACAGTCTTTACTTGACCTTAGTGTTTAAAGAAGTTGACCAATTGCTAATGAAATCCAGTCTTTTAAAAAGGTATTTCACCAATATAAAGGAGGTCCACACATTAAAACTAGGCCGTCTATGCAGCATGAAGATGCAAATACTTTTGGTGCTTCATGACCAGAGGAAACAGAGAAAAAGTGTGCTTTTCCTCAAGACGTAGAAAACCTAAACTAATAGAATGCAGCGTGCCTGACGTAATGTGGACCGGTCCATGTGAAACAATGTTGTGACATATATTTACATTTTTTAAGACAATCGATTTCCTTGATTTTTAAGTAAAATCAACTTCTCAGATTTTACAATGTGCAACTTGCAGTTGATCTTTCTTCACTAAAAAGATTTGACTAACATAGGTTTTCTTCTCTGGCTGTTAAAGCTTCATGTTGTATGCCCAAACCTCTCAGTCCAACTGCCCATGACATCCAACGTAGTGTATTCCCAAACACTGTACACAGCATCACTGTATTTCAGATTACATGTCAATCTGCAATTTGTGTTTGAGGGGCTATGCAGCCAAATGATTGACATCTAATTCAGTTTTTATTGAGAGCTCTTTGCTTGTTGGCGGGTGACTTGGGGGCAAGTTTGACATGGTTTGATAAAATCCAGGAAATGGATCTGCACTGGGGAAATGATACTTAATGGGGAGAAAGGGTGGGGCCAGTGAGTTTGGGATGTTTACCATACATCAATCAAAATGATTGTCATAAGATCTTTTTGCAAGTGTGAAAGTATTGCAAAATCACATAGAGTTGGTTCTTTTCAACTTAAGTCAACCTCTGGTTTGGATACCATTCACAACAAGTACTTGACTCCCCTCTCTTCCCTCCCTATCCTCCCGTTGTCCCCTCCCCCCTCCCCCGACTGACTGTTGAAAGGACCATTTAGGGTCCATTCACATCAAAGACCCCCTCAGACACTTAATGGTGCCATTGTTGTTTGCTCTTCAAAAGAAACAGGCGGAGAAAGAGAAAGAAAGGGAAAGGCAGATAATGTTCTGTATTTTAACATAACAGCCCCTTTCACTATCACTGTCTTTCTCTTCCTCACACTGGAAGAGAAAAAAAGTTAATTCAGTCTAGTATTGACTCTTCAAATTGTAGTATTACCTCTTTGAAACCTGGACTGACATCAGTTTCATTGTGCTGCTCTCAGACACCTTTCACAAGTATTTAAACCTGTGAAACCTGAGCAAATTTGTTTGATTTCTTTCCAAAAAAGGGAAAAAGGCAAAGAGCAATGTGGTTATTAATGTTTCACAAATTGCAAGAAATTAGTGGATTTAGAAAATTATTTTAAAAGAGGAAAATTTCTGGGAAATAGAAATAGAAGCTAAGGAAAAACTATATTTCTAATTATCATTATTACACATACAAAATTATGTTACAAAATAATTTTAAATTTTAAACACATTTAATTTTCCAAGTCATCTCTGTGTTTTTCTTTTCGACTTTTTTTTCAGGTAATTTTCACATTCCTTTTACTAATTTCTAACTAGTTTTTGGGTCATTTCTACTTTCATTGCTCATTGCCTTCTTCCGATGTTTTTGAAAGGAATCAAGCCAGTTTGCTCAGACTTCAAAGAGTTAAAGTAGTGAAAATATTCGACTAATTAGGTGATATATCCTTTGTTTCCAAATATACTTTTAAGGACTTTCTTCACTCTATGGTGACATTATCTTTTTCAAAGATGGCCACTGGGTTAGTGGCTACTGAACCACATCTGACTGTCAACAAAGCTTGTCACTATAAAACCACACACTCACAGATGGTGCGCACACACACACGCACGCATGCACACACACACACACACACACACACACACACACACACACACACACACACACACAGACTGAAGCTCAGCCAAACCAGCAGCCATGCTTCCAACTCTGCAGAATTAATCTCAAGAGTATCTGAATTGAATACTGACACACATCAGACTCCTTTCACGGGACTTGATGTGTATATTTAGCAGCTTTTCACTAATGAGGCTGTTAATAGGAGACTGAACTGCATCTCAGTATGGCAGGAAGTTTTTTCAGGAAAAACATATGATTTACAGCTCTTTTTATAGCATAAACTATTCAAATTGAATGTGTTAACCCTCTGAAACCTGGATCAGGGCACTGTTCTTGTGCTGCATGTTCAGACCCCTTTCACAACTATTTAAACCTTTGAACCCTGAGTACCTTGATTTGAGGTTTTTCTAGGTTTTTAGGGTGTTTGGGAATCTTTTTGTACGTAGTTTTCTTTTTTTGTGAGGGGGGTAATTTTCAGGTAATTTTCTTGTACTTTTTACAAATTTCTTGCTAATTTTTGAGTCATTTCCTCTTAAGTTGTCAGTTGCCTTCTTCCCATGTTTTTCAAAGAAATTGTTTGTCAATTCATTCATAAAATAGTAATCGAGCTGCATAAGGTGATGAGCTGTTATTAAACTACTCTTTTTAGAGGGGAGTTGGTGGTAGTAAGTAGCAGTGATGGGACCTTCAAACATTCAACCTTGACTAACAGAAAATCAAACTCAACATTTCTCATTCTGAAAGTATCCCTCCAGAAATCTCCTTCAATAAGTCTGCTTTAAAGATCAGCAAACTGAATACTAGGTCAGCCTATCAGAGCGAGCTGCCCGAGGAGACTCAATATTTTACTAATTAATTGATAATTCATTAAGAAATAAATACTATTATTTCGCTAGACTTTTGACCTCAGGGTAGATTCCCATTATGTCAATTCTGCACCACAGGAGCTTTAGTTCAATGTTTCCCTGATCAGATTTAGCCCGGCTCAAAGTTCATTAAACTGGATAATAGGCCAAAGCAGAACACTCAAAAAGTTAATGTGATGTTCCACAAAGACAGTTTAAAGCTTGGGGAGCCAGTTTTATTTTGGCATCATTGCACACAAATTCCATAATAAACTTTGAGCATATTGTAATTTAAATGGACGGAAAGAAAACTTCTGTACCAGGCTCAGTTTTCAGGCTTTCAAAATCTAGCTTGTAACAGGAGACTTTAGCCAGTCGCAGGTCATTCCAAAGGCCATTGGCTGTTCTATAAATGCAAATGCACAATCTTTTGGTGAAAACCTAAATCAATGGCGGAGAATCCTGCAAAGAAGGTTGCTATTCCAGCATTTGCCAAAACTGCAGATACTTCAGATCAACCCAGAAATGAGGCAAAAGAAAGTCTAAAGCTGCATTTACACTGTCCATCATTAAGTGGACAGTAATTCTAACTATTTGGCAATAGGCTGATTCAGTATATCTGAAATACATAGAAAGTCTTTTCTTTCGACACTTTATGCCAGTTCAAGCAAATAAAAAAGGAATAAAGCTGATCCAATGGCTTTTAGTGTGTCCTGGTCTCCAGTACAGCCATCCTCTTGTTAACAGCATCTTCCCCTAAAAACAAATATGGCCTTCCAGCACTGTGCTATATATATATATATTAATATAAAATGCTTCAGATGGAAATTTAAAATACACAACACTAAGCTTATCTAGGTCAGAGCCAAACATGAGTCAATTCTGGTTTGGCAGTGACAGCAATCACATGTATCATTTATCATCATGGTGGTAAACCTCTGACAGTTTCCTCTCGCTGTAATTAATACAGTAAAAAACCTTAACCATGCAGCCAGAGTGAGCACGAGTCGCCTCAGTCAGTCCGAAGCGGCAGGTCAAGTTTTTCTGGAGAGTCTTTTATCCAGTCTGTCAGTTTCACGTTTTATAGATATTAGGACAGTGACACTCAACTTCTGGCCCCCAATAGGGTACTGGGTGGGCCCCCAACCATTTTCTAATTCACAGTAAAAATAAAGGGTTTCACAGACAATTTGTCTTTTTCAAAATGTTGCGAAAATAAAATACCCAACAGGACAGCAAATTCTTTTTTCGTCTTTAGTTTATAAGAAGCTAGGATTACAAAACTGGAAAAGTAAAGAAGCACCTGCACTGCAAAAATGGAAAACTTTGTTGGACAATGTTGGAAGACAGCAACAAAGCAAAACAATTTGACAAGATGTATAGATTTGAGTCGCAAATCACCCAGCAGCCATAAACGTGTGTCTGTGTTTGTGTGCGTTTGTGTATTTGTATGTGCATGTATGTGGGTAGGGATCAGGCTCGGGTGTGTGTTCGTGTGTCTTGTGTGATGACAAGTGTATATACTGTACTGTCACACTGGGAATTGTTTTTATTTACTTTTAGTATACATAAGGTGCCAGAGTGCATAAAACGGCACCAAAACAGAGCCTCTAATGTCCTAAAATCCCAGAAATGTTCTGAAATCCTAAAATCCTAGAAAGGTCCCTAAATACTAGAAATGTCCTGAAATCCTAGAAATGCCCTAAAATCCCAGAAACAGCTTAAAGTCATATAAATGTCCTAACATCCTGGAAACATGTATGGGGCTACTGGCCCCTGGTCTCCTGTGATTTTGCAAAAGTGGCCCCAAGCAAAGCAAGTTGAGTATCCCTGCATTTGGATATATCTTGGCATGTTATACAGTTTGTGTAATGGCTTTAATCCTAGTGTGGGAGGTGAACATGATCATGATTTGAAATATATAAAAATAGGGATGATAAATGTAGTTTCCTGAACTTTTTTCCTTTTTAAAGTAATACCTAGTTATGTTTTAAATAGTTTTAAATGTTTTTGAAAGGTGTCTGAACACAGAAAAACAAAACAAATGTCAATCCAGGTTCTAAAGGGTTAAGTCAGGTGGCTTGAACACACAGGTGTTATTGAACTGAGCTGCTAATTAGAGAGAGCATTCACTGTAAAGAAACACTTTTCAAGAATTTTTTGCTCTGAATTCTGACTCCCTCAGACCCAGACTTCCAGAGTGAAAGTATCTACAGCCCAAAACACAACATCTCGCCTCCACCTGGGACTTTTGGTTTGGATTTCTTCAGCAGTTCTGAAGGTTTTGGATCCAGATATGTGACCAGAAAAGCTCAGGTGCCATCTCCAACCACTGCTGTGAAGGTAGGAAGATTCATTAATCTAACTGGCTTGTTTCTGGCAAATATTCTGTTTGTTGCTGTGACTTAATTCAGCCCACTGTTTGCTAATTAGTGACAATGCAAATAAATACAGGCATGGCAACAGTGTCGTTTAGCACCTGGTTGTTAAGAGCACAGAACTGCACCACAGAAACAAAACAGCTAGTTATCAGAACCTTTCTGGTGACCTGAAATGTGAATTTTTCAGTGCTTTACTGCCATTTTATGTGGGGAGTGAGTGACTTAAAGTACACTTAGTAAGAATGTACCATTAACTATTAATTGATAAAACATGATGTAGACTTGAGTCTCATGACTTGGACTCAAATCAGACTTGAGTTACAATTCTGATGACTTTGAGACTCAAACTTTTACACAGCTCCCACCTATAAAACAAACAGACGCTGTGTTGATTTTGAGTTGCAACTTTCTTTTTTCCGTTTTCCTGAACCTGAGCTAAGATCCTGATCATCCTGATCCCAGTAAAGATCAGGCTGCAGAACCAGTACTCAACCAGTTTAAACAGAAATGTTAGAGGTCAGCGCTGAGAGAGACGTGTGTTTGCACGTGTGTGTCTTGCGATGTGTCATGAAGAGAGGCTCAGTGATTGAACATGCTGTTTGTATGTGCTGCGCTGGGAGCAGAGAAAAATATTGAGACTTTATAAGAGCTTCAACTCTGGAGGATGTAAGTGGTGAGACTTATGGAGGTGTGCGATGACCTCCTCCTCTCCTCCGCTGATAAACTTGTTTGTTGTGTTTGCTCTGTCAGCCATACATCATCATCCATCTTCAGTTGAGCTTGGCTTCACTTGAGGTCAGGGCGTGTTTGATAACACCTCGCAATCTCTCTCTTATCGCTATCTAAATTACAACCAGCATGGGCCACCTTTAGATAGCTGCATACCAAACATACCCCCGTGTGTGTCACCCCTCTCTCCGCCGTCGCAGCGTGAGCTGAGACTCGGCCGAGCTTGATAAACACTGACAGTTGAGGCGAGGTATTTCCATGACTGACGGTTATTGACTCGGCGATATGGTGATTTGTCTCTGCGCTGCGGCACAATTGATTAGCCATAAGGAAACTCAGGAGACGTTATTGGATTACTATTCAGAAAGATTGAGTGTCAGTCTCTATTGGGCTCCATATCTCATCCATCTCGCTTTCTCTCTCTTCAGAATATATTAGTCATTTTCAATAATAGCAGGCTGATATGGAGGCGTCTCCTGTCCTCCATTTGATATTCTATATCCATGGCTAAATAATGACGGATCCATGGACTTGTCTTGTTCACCTGTCGGCCGAGGCCGCCTGTCTTCTAATCTTTCTTTGTCTGTCCGCTGGCTGGTTTGAGTCTCTCATTCCAGATGCACTGAAATTAAAGAACCCCTTTGATTTGGCATTGTTTACTCTTAAAGAGTACTACTCCGCTTTTACTACTGCTAAGTTTTTTAGACCATGCACTGAAATGTTGATTCATGTGCTATGATTCTAATCATTTTGTCATAATGTGTCCCTCACAAGTCCCCAAACTTTATTGAAGTAAATTATGTGCAACTTTTAGCATACATAACATTTTAACAGTTGAGTTTTATAGAAATTCAGCCCCGTACTGTTGTCATTAGTGTTGAAATTAGCTATAGAGACCAAAACAGTGTTTGGTACCAGGCTGAAAACATGTTTATTTATGCTATAAAGCTGAGCGTTTTAACATGAGGTTCTGGGGACTGACTCGCTCTTGGAGCCAGCCTCAAATGGCCATTAGAGGAACTGCAGTTTTGTCACTGTCTTTGTCATTTTTCAGCCTTGGAGGTTGCTACTTGATACAAATATAAATATTTACTATATACTAAAACCTAGATGCATCCTTTGGGTATGAGTTTTCTCTGCCATTTTTCCCCAGTACTATCAATATCACTTCATACTTACCTGATCAGTAACTGTATTTTCAGTTTAAATGTATGAAAATGATATTGGTATCATAACTAAAGCAAATATGCAATGGAGTAACATTACATGTATTATATTGACATCAGTTTATATTCAAAAAGTGCATATTCCATGGCAATATTCAGCTTTTTGGTTTCTTTTATTCTTTATTGGACTGTTTGGCAAGGCATGTCATTTTCAGGTCACATGCCAAGATTGATTTATGTGCTGCTAACTTTTTGGAAGGAAGCCATCTGAAAAGGTTTTGTACTGAAAAATGCAGTGCACCCTGGGTGTTTTTCTAACTTTTTCAACACAATATATCACAGCCCAAAATGTGCTCTACCAAAGATCCTCCAGTTTCCAAATTACCAAATGTGTCAGATGAAAGAAGATGAATTTGGAGCAGAAATGAAAAATATTCCCATTTGAGTTTGACTATTTCACTTAGTGTAAACTGAGATGGAGCAAGTACACAATATAAATTTGATTCTGTCAGACAGTGTGAGGCCAGATGATTCTGGTTATAATCATAACTTTAAAAAACAGAATTTACAGCGTGCTTATATAGACTAAGTGAAAGCAGGATACACAGAAGACAGCACTGAAGAAAGCCAAACAATAAGGCCAAACAAAAGCAATAAAAAATTAAAGTAAAATTAAGATATGGGCAAATAAATACATTTTACAAAATGACAGATTAAGTAAAACAACAAGACAAAGGTGCAAAATATCAATATAAATAAATACTCAAAAAATAATAAAAGCACAAAAAACAAAAAAAAAAACACACACACAAACAACAGTGACAAACAAGTCTGTAAGAGTGTTTTTAAAGGAACATTTCACCCCAAAAATCTAAATGGCGTATTTTTCCTCTCACCTGTAATACTGAACTGGTGTGTTTAAAGGGGTCAACCCTTTGAAACCTGGATAGACATTAGTTATCTTGTGCTGTGCTCACACAACTTTGAACCCAGACCAAACTGATTTGATTTCTGTCAAAAACATGGGAAGAAAAGGCAATAACCACTTGCAAAGAAATGTCCCAAAAACTTTAAGAAATTAATAAATTGTAATAATACAAGGAAATTGCTTAAAAAGTTTTAAAAAAGAGGGGAGAGTGATGGGAAAATTATTCAAAAAATAGGGATATAAATTATATATATATGATGATAATAATAATAATAATAATAATAATAATAATAATTAATAATAATGGTAATAAAAATAATAATAACAACAATAATATATGGTAATAATTTTATATTTAAAAAGATGTTACAGAAAAAAAATGTATTTTTTATGTCTTTTTTTGTTTTGGTTCTTATTTTCAGATAATTTTCTTTTAACTGTTTGGGGGGATGGGGTTAACAGGTTTTTTTCTTATTTTTTTTGGGCCACTACATATTTGTTTTTTATTAATTTCAGTTCTTTTCATGGTAATTTTCTTGTTTATTTGTGTTTTTTTCTAACTCTTTTTTTTTGGTGCTTGTTTTCAGGTAATTTTCTTGTAATGTCATGTCTTATTCTCCATAATTTAATTTAAAAAAAAAGAAAAGACAATTACGTTATACACATGTTTTAGTTCAGACCTTTTCCAGCTCATTTTCATGTTTGTTTGTTTTTATTTTTTGGGTGCTCATTTTCAGGTATTTTTTCTTGTAACTTTTTTACTAGTATTTTGCTCATTTTTGGGCCATGTCTTGCTAACTTGCTCGTTGCCTTCTCCCCATGTTTTTGAAAGAAATCAAAGCAGTTTGCTCAGGTTTTAAAGGCCTAGACACCAGTCTCTGTGTCTCTCTTTGCCCCATTTCCCTCTCTGTCCCAATCTGAAGGAGACAAAGATGCAGTCCATATTGCATCTACTGGTGCATATCAAGGTCAATCAGTGGCAAAGGGATGCACAATGAAGCAAATGTCATTTAAACCCTTGTGTGTCTTTGTGTGTGTGTGGTGACACAGGGCATTCACTTACATGACTGACACAGATGTTACCTTTGTGGTCAGAAGGCTGTAAGTCAATTAGGTTTTGCTAATGGGGCCAAGTGCTTAGCTGTCTCCAACACGAACACACTCTCACACACACACACAATATTGATAAGATTACCATGGTAATGTGAATGCACCAGGGCTAAACCACATTACGGGAGCCGCCTTTCTCAAAGATCCCTGCTTTTTAAAATTGTCAGCCATCTTCTCCTAAGTGCCCTCCTCTGATGCTCTCGCTGCCTCTTTCTGTTAATGTGACTTTTCCTCTTTTGTGTGCCCTTCGCTAAATCTTCTTCCTCCCACAGCAGATGCACCGCAAATCTCCTCGTTACATCTTGAACTTCCTCAGCCCATCTGTCTCCCCGTTTCTCTTGTTCTCTCTCTATTTAAATGAATGACTCAGTGGCATGATTATTCTTCAGAAACACATACACATTTCTCTCTTTCCTCCTCCTCCCATCCCACTCTGTTTCATCAAATTCGACAGATGTCGTGAAAAACCAAAACCAACAATAAATCGACCCAACTAGCATTTCCTGTGTAGCTAAAGCCTGATATATCTTATTCATCTGTTGCATAGAGCTCCGAAAATGACACACTGTCACACTGTTGCACTGGGTGACACGTTCCTTCAGTAAAATTAACACAGACACTGTAGTTAAAGTCGATCCCAAACACACCATCCTGCTGCTGTAAATACTCAAGCAATAAAAGTGTATGAATGCACAGTGTAAAATAGTCCCTAACAAATGCATTATTCATTCCAATTTGTTACCTGGATCTTATTTTGAGATTATTTGGGGGTTTTTAAAGGTCCAATATGTAGGATTTAGAGGGATATATTGACAGCAGTGGAATATAATATAATAAATATGTTTTCTTCAGTGTAGAATCACCTGAATATAAGAATTGTCTTGTTTTCATTACCTTATACCTTGATATTTGACGAGTTGGGATGACAACAAGTCTGCAGTCCTCACTGCTAAATGATCCTGCACAGTGCCCCTTTCAATAAGTATTTATGACATTTTTTTAAAAAAAATTACACCTTCAGTAGGAGCCAGAAAGTTTTGGGGTGCCACTGACAAGGCGGAGAAATTGAATAGTACTGAGGAAACTTTGGTATGCTTTTTTTGGCCTGTTTGTTGACAATGAGTAAAACATAGATAATCCCAGTTTATTCTGTAATTGCAGAGAAGTTCAGTCTGTAAACTTAGTTTATGCAGAGTATAAATAAGTAAATGTATATGTAGAAATTAACCATGGATGATGTAATATTACAGTATGTCTTAGTCACAGTTACAGCATGCATATGTAATGTTTAAGTGCCTGACTTCATACAATAAAGACATGATTCCTCTTCTTCTGGTAGCAGCAGACAAAACCGTAGCTCCTAGCCGTGCACCACTTTTATCTCCCCCCAACAAAAACTCTCTCTCTCTCTCTCATTAGCATGCACTTGTCCTCCAGTGTTTTCTCTCCCCGGTTTGTCAAGCGCTGATCTTTTCCTTCAGAGGCCGAGCGATAAAGGCCCTGCAGAGTAAACAAGCCGTGGAGAATGGCCTCTTGTCTTTTTATTATTGCCTCCTAATGCCGCGCTCATTCCTGCCGTGATGGAGTGGGGTCGGAACCTACAAACACCACGTGAGGGGGGGTGGCGACACCGTATTGTACACGCAGGAAAGAGCGCATAGAAAAAGACACACTCAAAGATATTTATATGCGCAAATGCACACTCAAGTGCCTGATCTCAACAGCAGTTTTTTACATTGAGCAGCAGAGATAAGGCGTAAAAAAGATTAGCTGCAGTGAAGTTTTTATGCAATTGTATTTCCAGTGTTCATTGAAAAGTGCTCAACATGTCAGGTATTGTATTGCTGTCTGGAAAATATGTGTAGCAGGCCCCCCACTCTCTCTCTCTCTCTCTCTCTCTCTCTCTCTCTCTCTCTCTCTCTCTCTCTCTCTCTCCAGACTAAAAGGAGGGGTGGGGGTTTTGGGTGGCGAAGGTCACTTTGATGTGACTATAAAGACACACAGCAGGCCAGTGGAAAGAGATGAAAGAGCCGGAGCAGAAGTAAAATAGATCCTGGTGGAACGGCGAAGGCAGAGGAGATGCATTCTCTCTTCTCCTCCGCAGCACACACAGGATAATGATGCTGTATCATAAACAAGAGGTGGCCGGGGAATAGAGCAGGCATCTCGCAATTAAAGTGAGCAAACAACATTTTTGAAGCGAGCTGACAACAGCTATGGGGGAGATACAAAGTAGCCATCTTGCATGTGAAACAAGCACCAAAAACAGCAAGTTATTAAGCAGGTTAATAAATTAGCATTCATCAAATTAGGGCATTTGGCACATGCTGATCATCCACTGTGACTTATTTACTGAAAGATTAATAAATTCTGCCTGATTTTAAGCAAAGATGCTCTGGATATGCCACGATTACGCAAATTAGATCTGTCTAGATAGCTATCGTAAGAGCAGTTTGCCTGCATGTTGATCTTAATATCTTAATCGCTTTAATGTATGACATCCACTTTGTTCATATTTACAGCATGTTCCTAAAGATTGCCTGCAGTCTGGTTTTCTCATCACCTTATGCAGTTGTCTGCCCCCGTTAGGCTCAGCTGTGTACTGCACATGAATCATCATGTAGTTATTGACTCCAGACAATTTTGGGATGTGCCATGTATCCTGACAAAATGATCATAGCAGCCAGGGGTGTTTCTAGGATTTCAGGACACTGCGGGCTTAGCCCAGACCACTATTGGGGGATCCACAGGGGATTTCCCTTTTTAGCTCTATTTTGATTCTTTTTTATTTTTGCACTGTGGTGGCTTATTTACCCCCTTTTTTTAACTTTAATTATGAATTTAGAATTTAATAATATCAGTAGTTGTTGTAGTTTGGAAGGCATGTTTCCTAAAAAATAAAATAAAATAATAATAATAATAAAAATTCCTTAATAACTTTTGGTGATTTTTTTTGTCTTTAAAAGTTTTTCAGGGTTCCTTTCCCTTTAAAAACTTCAGGTTTTTTATGTTTAAATTGTTTGGTGATTTTTTGAAAACATGCCTTCCAACCTCTTGGGCCCACAGCTTTGTAAGGCATGTTTCCTTTTTAAAAAAAAAAAATCCAATTAATTTCTTTAAACAATGTTGGCATTTTTTTTCCTGTAAAATTTTTGGTGATTTTTTTTTAATTTATTTATTTATTTTTCTTTAAAAGCTGTGGGCTATTTTTTTTTTCTTTAAAAAATTGTTAGCGATTTTTTTCTTCATTTAAACCTTTTAGTGTCTTTTATAGAAAACATGCCTTTCAAATCCAAGGGCCCGCCAAAATAAAAATCACAGAGTCAGAGTCAGGCAACCTACACATTACACCCACAGGAGCTTTTATGAAATCCCATTCTAAATCCATAGGCATTGATATGGCTTTGGTCCCCTTTTGCAGCTGTAACAGCTCCCACTCTTCTTGGAAGGCTTTCAAGATTTTGGAGTGTCTGTAGGAACATTTGCCCATTCATCTTGATTTTTTACACCTAGGGCAATGGGACTGAATGAAATACCTGAATTCAATAATTAAAAGGTGTGGCCCAGTACTTTTGTCCATATAGTTTACATTAGAGCTCACTGATGGACACAAACCGATAGAGCAAGATCATGAAATCTCACGTTTCTCTTTAAATCACTATATTTCTGCACAGCTCTGCCTTGACGTTTCCTCTCCGTCTGCTTGCTTCTAACTGCAGCTGAAAGTGTTTTGATGATGGAGCTGTTTTTAGTATTGAAGGTAGCACATACAGAAGCACACAGAGGGAGGAGGAGGAGGAGGAGTAGAAAGAGGAGGAGTATAGAGACAGCAGCGAGACACCAGATGTTCCCATACATTCCAACCAAACCAGCACAGCAGAGGCAAGATTAGTGTATGCAGTACAGTAGGTTACAGTGTGTATGTGTGTGTGATTATTACCCTGGCCAGGGCATGCCCATAGCCTGGGTGGCCCATCAGGAATTCGATGGTGGCAGTAAGTCTAGAATTAGCTCAAGATGTGAGAGATCTGTCCCTCCTGAGGAAAAGATGGAGATCTCACTGGAGGAATTGGTGTTAGAGTATTTAGAAATATCACAGGGTAGACAAGTGTGTGTGAGTGTGTGTGTGTGTAGATGTGCTTATAAGATAAAGATCAGATGAAACTTTAATGATCCCAAGGGGAAATTGGGTCACTGCAGCAGTAAGGGAAAAAGTGTGAAGATAAAAAATACAACAAACAGAACAGTTTGAAGATTAAAGATGCAGCAGCTACATCATTTTAATACAGCGCTCCTACAGACTTTGAAAGAGCTCTGCCTTCATCCTATGCATCTGTATATGTGTGTGTGTGTGTGTGTGTGTGTGTGTGTGTGTGTGTGTGTGTGTGTTATCATTTCCTTATGCATTTACCTAAAAACAGCTCAGGTATTGCTAGCCAAGGTGTAACTCCAATGAATGCCAAAGAGGATCACAAAACTCCCTCTGTGACCTTTGATGGGCTCACAATGTCCTTAGCCCCTTAAGGTCCCTAAAAAGCATCCAGGTTTGATGGCTATAAAGCCTGTGGAATGAAAGCCATAGGCTCCTAAAAACACATCAATGGGTCCCTTAAAATCACCTTTGTTTGGGGCTAAAAAGCCACAGGAAGCACAGCACCAGGCTTTTTAAGAACTCCAATGTTTGAGGGATAAAGAGGAAAAAAACAGCAATGGGTCAATAAAAAATATCCACATTTGGGAGCTAAATGGCCACAGGAAAGACAGCAATGGATCCATAGAAAAACATCCACATTGGAGGGCAAAACAAGTTATAGGAAACAGCAATGACTCACTAAAAAAACAACAGCTCAGGTCCCTACAAAACACCCAAATCTGAGGGCTGAATATCTGCAGGAAATACAGTGACAGGTCCCTAAAAACTCTTATGTTTGGGGGATATAAAGCAGCCAGAGAAACTGATTGGAGTCCCTAAAAAATATCCACATTTTGGGGCTAAAAGCCACAAAAAAGATGCCATCCGGTCCCAAAAAAACTCAGAGCTCAGATCTCAGAAAAACATGTTTAAGGGTGAAAAATTTGCTGGAAATACAGCTATGAGTCACTAAAAAACAACCATGTCTGGGGGGTAAAAAGCCATAAGAAACACGACGTGTCCCAAAAAAACAGCGACACCTTCCTAAAAAAAACAAAACAAAAAGGGTCCCTAAAAAACAGCATGTTTGGGGGGCTGAAAACCACCATAAAAACACCTACATTTGAGGGCTAAAACGTTGCAGGAAAGACGGCAACCAATCCCTAAAAAACACCCCAATTGGGAGCAAAAAAGCCACAGTAAACACAGCAATCAGTTCGTTAACACCACCCACATTTGGGGGCTAAAAAGCTGCTATAAAAGCAGCCAGGGGTGCATGTGTTTTTTATTCACTTACCGGCCCTAAAAAATGGTTGGAAAGCTCAGATATTGTTAACAGAGTTGTCACTCAAATGGATACCAAAGGGGATCACAAAACTCCTTCTATGACCCCTGATGAGCTCAAAATGCCTGTAGCCCCTCCCACACAAACACCACACACACACTGGAGATGCTGATAGGGTCAAGTCGAGGCTATCTCTAGTTTATCTCTGCAGCCGTCAGATCTAAAGCCGTGTCTGTCGCTGATGAAGAGAAGAGAGCTGAAGGCCTCGACTGGGATCACTCAGCCTCTCTAAAACACTACTAGACTCTCTCACAGTTTCCTCCTTGAACCTACAACCGGCTGACTGAGGAAACACACAGATGGGAGAGAGGGGGGAGAGAGGTGTTGAGTGAATAGGTAGAGAGGTGTGTGTGTGTGTTTGTGTGTGACAGAGACGGGGGAGAGAAAGAGAAAGAGAGGGAGAGTTATCAGTCATGCTGTCAGTCTCCGGGGCAGGTTGTGATAAGAGAGGCAGCGGTTGGTATCTGTCTCCCCCCCACACACACATACACACACACACACAAAACGGGGGAGAAAGACCCTGTTGTGTTCCTCTCTACCACCCATGAGTGAACACAGCGCAGGTGTGCCGAGGTGAGGAGTTGGACTGTATGGCAGCCATTTGTCGACTGTATTTTGGGGCAGAGAGATGACAGAGGGAATACAGATGATAAGAGCTGGGGTAAAATACATTAGAGAGAAAGGGCGTTTACATATTGCAGCTGCACGCTGAGCATTTGATATCACTGCTGTGGTGCTTAAACAGCCTCTGACACTGAGACACACAGCAGCCTGTGGCTTTTTTTAGTGTGGCCTCACACTATAGCATGGTATATGTTTGGAATAAGACAGGCCGGTCAACAAAATTGGCCATTTTTTTTACAGAATCATCACTGTTTTTCCTGAATATTTTTAGCCCCCAAGCATGGGTCTTTTTTAAAGACCCATCGCTGTGATTCCTGCTGCTTTTTAACCCCAAATATTGCTGTTTTTAGGGACCTGTTATTGTGCTTCCAGCAGCTTTTCAGCCACCAGAGATGAGTGTTGTTAAGATATCCACTGCTGTTTCTTGCTGTTTTGTTTTTTGGGGGGTTTTTTGCCCCCAAACCTGGGTTTCGGGACCAGACGCTGTTTCCAGTAGCTTTTAGCCCCCAAACATAGATGTTTTTTAGGGGGCATGTCACTATTTTTTAGGGAACCGTAGATGTGTTACCATCAGCTTGTTAGCCACCAAACGGGTGTTTTCTAGGGATCCATTGCTGTTTATCCAGTGGTATTTTAGCCACCAAATGTGGACTTTTTTAAAAGTCCCATCACTGTGTAAGGTACCCATTCAACATAGTTGTCAGACACTACAGACAACATACAGGATAAAAAACATGACAAGAAAATTAAAAGATAATTTTTAATTGTTTTTCATATACAATGCCAACATTATTTCTGATGGTTGGGTTGAGTAGGATATTAGTTTCATTTTTATTATGACAAATGTCTTCTTTGCTCCTCTCTATTGGAGCTCCTTTTATTTAAATTAAAGTACAGGGTATTATGTAAGAGGGTTGATGGCCAACATGGCTGATTGTGCATCATCTACAGAAACTCATATTTCGTCCCTGGAAAATCCAAGAAAAAATATATCAGATTATCACCTAACTGTATGTATGAAAGCTCCAGAGTATGTATTCCCCTGTGGGATCAATACAAACATTTTCCACCCACAACATTCCCTCTCTATATCTCTCTCTTTCTCGGGTTCTCTTGTGGACTGTTGCCCTCCATTAGCCATGCATTGACCCAATATTTTGGGGGTTGAGAGCTGATGGTGGGGGCAGAGATGTTGACAAATGGGAGAGAGGAGTATCAAATGACCTCTGGGGACTGGGAGGGGGAACAGAGCAGAGCAAGAAGTGACCCACTGTTGCTTGAAGGTTTTATTGTGGCTGTTTTCGCTTTATCTCTCTATCTCTGTGAGAGGGTCATTGGAGGGGTTAAGCGAAGATCACGCCGCCGCTCGTCAAGAGAGTTTAATCAATGCTTTCTCATCGATAAACTGCTTGAAAAAACTTACAAGCATAAACAACCCAGCGCATGGCAAACTGGTTTATGCCAGCGCAGACCCCCCGCCCAGAGGCTCAGATTAGCCAATCACAGTGATGTGTGACAGCCGCCGCGCCCTCGGGCTAGAGGTGGGCTTAGAGAATGACTGACAGGCCTTAAGAAAGCTGCAAGTTGATGGCATCTAGTCAACCTGGGGGGTGCGGAGCAGCAGGGGATGACAGTTGAGTGAGGTGACAGACAGACAGTCAGGCAGTGACACCCAAACCTGTCATACAACCTTCTGTCAAGGGCATCGGGGTCTTTTGTTGACATTGTTTACAGCTCGTGGTTGTCACGGGAGATGATAATGACTGGGAAAGCTTTTTTTTTCTCTTTACCACCATCATCAAACACTCCTAATGTTCAGTTCCCTTCAAGAAAAAGTGTTTGCATGGTGCCTTTTGCATGCACCAAAGTTCATGCAAAAGGCATACAGCCGGGACACTCGACACTCTTGCTTTGCGTGGGGGCCACTTTTGCAAAATGACGAGGCCAGGAGCTAGTTGCATCAGCCCCATGCATGTTTTTTTTTTTTTTTTAGGACATTTAAAGGATTTTAGAACATTTCTTTGATTTCGGGACATTTCTAGGATTTTAGGGGGTGTTTCTCGAAATTTTAGGACATTTATAACACTTAAGGATGTTTCTAGTATTTTACGACATTTCTAAGATTCTTCAAAATTTCTCAGATGGTAGGACATTTGTCGGATTTTAGGGCATTTCTAGGATTCCAGCACATTAGAGGCTTAGCGAGGACCTCTGGTGGGGGGTGCAGGGGATCCTCTACTGGTACTTTTTTGATAAACAATCTCTATTTTGATGTTTTTTTTTAATGCACTCTGGCACCTTGTGTATACTAAAAGTACAAAAACAACTCCCAGTGTAAATCACTTGTTATTGTGAATTAAAAAACGATTCCATTCATGGGCAGCAGGTCGTAAGTTGAGTATCTCAGCGTACAGTGTGCTACATTGCCCCAAAACGTTTCCCCATGTGTCTTGACCTGTAGGAATGCACCTAGCTGTTCCAAATAAAGATGCCAGCGGGGATACATACTGTACTTCATTACACAGCCAGGCCTCCGCCAGCCCATTACATTACACGGTAATACAAGCCATAGGCAGGGCACATGGGCTGGACGCTGCAGAGGCCTTTCTCAGCAGATTATTTTGGGCTCACTACTGTGTCATTACACGGCCTCCCGCTCTGTATTTAGGCCTGTTGATTGCAGGGCAGAGATTGGGCAGGGCTGAGGTGGGCTCTCCCTCCATTGAGTTGAGGGCTTTGACATTGGCTGGGTCGTTTGATGTGTTTTGTGGCGAAAGATGGCCTTGTGCCTTGTTTGCTGTGCAGCCACCCCTTCCCCAGTGTGACACTCCTCCCTGCCTCACTCTTTCTGGGATTCTCTCTGCTGCTTTGAAAACACCCTGAGGAGAAGTTCTGCACCCGCGTTTACATTACAATATGTCTTATCTGCGCCTTATCTGTGGGAGAGTTCATATCTGTGGTATCTTCTGAAGGGGGATGCGCCTGTGTGTGTGTTAGTGTGTGTGCAGCTATATGTGTGTTTGAGAGAGAAAGAGAGAGAGCGTGGGGCGCGTGCACGTGCGCTCTCTCTCTCTCCCTCCCTATAATCAGCGAGCGACGGGAGGGGGCGGAGCCGAGGCGCCGTGACTGTAACGCGATAGCTGCTCAACCTCAAAAGCGCGATCACTCACACACACACTCCACACACACCTCCCAGACGCGTTCACAGCACACACGCCGGTGTCAGAGCCGGAGCGCTGGCTGCACAGAGAGAGACACACAGGAGAGAGGAGCGGTGCCGCAGGAGGTGGCACGACATGACCGGTGTTTTTGGAGCGCGCAACACTTTATTTTATTTATTATTCCGTGACTTTTTGAGGAGCAGCTTGTGACACTCGGACTGAGCTGCTTTGAGAACTGTGGACTTTAGCTACCGAGCAGGAGAACCTCGTGTGCGCAAAATACGCGGGGACGCAGAGAGGGAGATACGCGGACTGAGGGGCTCTCAGTCGGAACTTGGCGCACCCTGGAGTCGCCGTTGCTGGAGCGCAGATATCGCTCGAAGCCTTCCAGCTGCGGAGCGCACGCAGTATTGATCAAGGAGTTTGTTTGTTCACTATTTTTGGATGAGTATCAGCGGCTCTGCTAGATGGACAGACTGAAAAAGGCGAAAGGGCTGTGCAAATCTGAATTTCTTCAATGACATGTTGTAGGCACATCCACCGATGGTTTAAAAAACGCCGTGGGATTGTTCCTGAAGTGGGCTAGTTTTTGGCTGTTGCCAGCGTTTTTTTTGGTCCTACACGGGTGTGGATTTTGTTTTTGTTTTTGGAGGAACAGCAAAATTGGAAACAAACTTAAAAGCTCTCCGCGAGTTTCTGCATCATCCAAGATGGATTTTGACTCATCGTTGATTGGATTTTTAATGGCAATGTGTCATCTGGCGTTGAGAGTCAGAGGCGATGAGGGTGAGTTTTGGTTACTTGTTTGGTTTTGACGCACGCATGGTCTGCCTCCACCAAAATACAAATGGAAGAACAATTCAAATCGCAGAAGCAGGAATGTGGTCTCATTTAATTGAATGTGTTGGGCTTATTCGTTGCGATTATTTTACTGTTTTTACAACATTTTTCAAGAGCTGCTTGTCATATGGTTCATATTATTTTAACACACATCAGCGTCTGGCATGATAAAGCCATTGTGTGATAATCAGATTCATGTGTGTCTTGGATATTTTTCTCCCATAATCTTGGGAAATATTGGAGACATCGAGAATGGCTAAGTCCGTATGTACATATAGACTTATACATGCACATACATACATATACATATCTGTATGTAAATATGTGTGCGCTTGATATGAAGCATAGGACTAGAGATCCAAGATGACTTTTAAAAACTGAGCTCAGTGACTAATTCCGCCCCTGTGCAAAGTCAGCTGTTACACATCCTAAACTAAAGAACTTAGACGCTTTCATCAAATATTTATTAGCTGGGAAACAGTTATCTGTCCCAGCTCGACTGGGAGCTGCACAGAGCCTACCATCAGCCCACTGGACTGTGAATGAGCTGATTATATGCATGAAGCTTTTGGAAATTCAAACACATTGTTTATTCCGAGTTGCCTGTTGTTTATCTTTGATTTAATTATTCATCAAGTGAAATAAACAAACCCCGTGGCCTGATTAAAAATGCTATTTCACATCCGGATGAAAATTTTAGGCGGAGGCTGACCTGCTGTTTTCGAAAATCGCTGGTGTCCAAGAAAACCGTGCGTAAAAGCGACGCTGTCATTGGATTTCCGCTAATAAGACTGTAACCACTTCCATTATAATCCCTATCTTCATCGGCCACCACAAGTCTCACTCCTTCATTATCTCCTCGTGCTCCGTGGGGTTGCGTGTGCAGGGTGAAGGCTGCTGGTGACGGAGCGCCGGCAGCTCCAGGCGGCGGCGCACCGTCACCTCCGTGCGCTCTTAGCAATCAAATAACAATAAGAAGGGAGATTACAGTGCGGGATGAGCCGCGGAACAGCAGCCCTGCAGCTGGTAGGGATCCACAGCCTTGCTTTGAGGCACTTAAGAAGCGCTTATTCTCCCCATAACGCACGGATACGGCACCAAACGCGTCTGATACACTACCGAGAGAGCATGAGACAGTGCCAAATTTATGTCGAAGCCTCATTAAATGTGGATTTAACACCAGGGAGCGCACAGTTCCATCTGGTGACATGGCGAAATGATAATTTTAAGTATTATGTCACTAGAAGTGCGCAGGGTGTTGGTGGGAGAAAGGGTTTACCATGCATAGAAGTGGCGCCACTGGTGGCATGACACATGGCCTTTCGCTCACTCATCCTTGTAAGGGACTATTCCAGCATTCTGGCTGCTTTTGCGGTGGTTTGAATCCGCGTGGCACCGTTTTATATTTGTGCGTTTTCGCAGCAAAGTAAAATTTTTACGCACAAAGGAAACACGTAAATATAATGTCCTCGCGCGTTTGTGTGTGTGTGTGTGTGTGTGTGTGTGTAACATAATCATGCTTATCCACACGATTTGATTTTGGAGAAAATTATTTTTTCATATCATAATTAGGACTGTCAACATTAAAGCGTTAATCAAGATGGGAAGAAAGTTTTGTGCAGAGTTTTTTGTGTTTTTTTAAATTGCCAGTTGACATTCTCGTCTTTAAGAGGCACTCTTGGGCTGAGTTTGAAAGCTAGAGTGATGATACTGGTATTATCTGAAACTAGACGAATTAAGGAATCCGTGTCATGCTAGCTTCTCAGAAAAATTGCTTAAAATGGTCCAAAGTTTGGCTTAATTTGTCCATTTCCATTTCATATATCTCTAACCTCAAGATATATGAATGAAATTGGGTAATGTGGGTAGCCATGAGTCTCCTCTTTACAGACATGCCCACTTCATGCTAGTCCCATGCAGTTTTTGCTGCCATTTGATTCCTAATCAAGACAATCTGGTAACCATTGCCTTACTTTGCCAATATGGACTTCAGAACTGTTTTGTAATGCGAAATAATGGAAATGAAAACATGCTATTAAAAATGTGATTAATCACGATTAACTGCTTAAATTCTGCATTTAACTGTGATTTAAATTGACAGTTCTTATTAAAACAGACTCTGAATAGGATGTACAAGGTGTTTTACATTGGGCCGGAGTGCTGCAGTTCCTTTCCAGCGGGAGTAGGCAGGGTGACGAGCTGGTGACGAGCTGTTCATGATCCCATGATGTCTGTTGAGATTTTACAACACCACCCGCTGGTTTGTCTCAAGCTCTGCTCCCTTCACATGGTGCTCTTCCTCTTGTTTAGGCTACTTGTTTTAAATAGGACAGTCACCCCAGCCATCCCTCTGAATATCTGTGTGTGTGTGTGTGTGTGTGTGTGTGTGTGTGTGTGTGTGTGTGTGTGTGTGTGTGTGTGTGTTTACTGGCTGCCTGTGTACCCCTTGATCAGAGACAGATGTGGGCCTCTTGGCAGCCATCAGGCAAGCAAGAAGCTAGATCCCCCCCCCCCTTCTCTTCTCGCTCCACTCTCGCTCTCTCTTTTCCCCCTGCCAAGACACTGCATGTCCCCGCTCCCCTCAAGAGCCACATTACACACAGATGCCAGAGGAAAGAGAGACTGAAGGGGAACAGAACGGAGACAAAACACGGAGGTTCGGAGAGAGATGTGAGGGGACAGAGAGACTGCAGAGAGGGAGGGAAGCTACCCAGAGCACAGAAAAGTGAGCATGCACCAGGTCTTAATGTGAAAACAGAAGGAACACTTGGATGGGGGGCGGGGGGGGGACTGTGCAGAGCGAGAGGAAACAGCAACATCAAAGCGTGCAGGGGTCGCAGAGTTAAAATGGCACTGGACTTAGAGGGAACAGATCGCGTTAGGGGTTTATGAAGTGACACGTCTGGTGTGACGGGGGGTGGAAGTGAAATATCTAAAAAAACAAAAAGATGCTCTCATGAAGCACATTGGAGTCACTTTAAAGGTTCCTGCTTTTGATGATAGACACCATCTGTTTTTTAGCAACCTGGTCCATTTCCAGTACCAAAAAGGTTTCCTTAACCCTTTGAAACCTGGTTCAACATCACGTTTTCTTGTGCTGCATTCAGATGCCTTTCACAAGTATTTAAACCCGAAGCAAATTGGTTTGATTGCTTTCAAAAACACTGGGAAAGGGGAAATTAGCAACTTGGCAAGATCTGCCTCACAAGTTGTTATAAATTAGTACATTTAGAAAAATATTTTGAAAAAAGAAACTATATTTCTCATGATCTTTTTTGTTTGTTTGCTTTGTGCTAATTTTCAGGTAATTTTCTTTCTTTCTTTAAAAAATAACAACTAACTAATTTCTTGCTAATTTCTCAGTCGTTTCTTCTCAAGTCAATTATTGCCTTCTTCCCATGTTTTTAAAAGAAATCAAGCCAATTAGGGTTTGTTTCAAAGGAGGGAACATGGGAAGGAGACAATCAGCAACCTAAGATACATTAATTCAAATTAGTAAGAAGTACAAGAAAGTTACCTGAAATTTTAGCATAAAAACAAAAACAGAACTGAAAAAAACAAATGAGGAAATGACCTGAAAAAAGTTTTTAGAAAATTAAATGTAACATAATTTCAAATATGTAATTATGATAATTATATGTTGGTTTTTTTCCCGAAACATCTTCCCCTTGATTAAAATAAGTATTCTAAAGTTAAACAGTTGTTGCAATTAGTGAAACATTTCTTTAACAAGTTGCTCTTTGCCTTTTTTCCCCATGTTTTTGGAGGAAATCGAGCCAACTTGCTCAGGGTTTAAAGGTTTAAATACTGGAGAAAGACATCTTAAAGTGTAGTCGATCCAGGTTTGAGAGAGTGAACTACAACGTTGTGGATGTTTGACACCTGGGACATATGTGCCTGCAGCTCTAAAAAAATCTTACATGGGCCGAAAGATAAATGATCCATAAACGATGCATTGGACGTCTCCTGTTGTGGCTTGCTGTTCTCTGCTGGTGGCGACTAGAAATGGTCCCTTTTCTTGTCTCTTTGGTGTAAGACTCCCCCCGCACTTATACTGTAATCGCAATAGTTTGACTCAGTGACATGTACATCAATTACTCCTTACCACATGCATTAATATTCAGGCCATTAAGCAGCTCATTTGCATGTTTATTGAGTGGGCGGCTGTGCATCCTCTCCACCTATGGTATCAACTTCTTCCAGAGTTCTACTCATTTAATCGTGTCTTTTCCAAATGTTAGCGCTTAGCTCAATTTTATCTTCTTTGTTGGTCTTTTTTTTATTATTCTCCCAGCCTGCCCTTCAATTCTTTGCATTTCTCTGCGTTTTAATCTGCCCCAGCCCTCAGAGGTATCAGCTGCGAAAACAAGGTCACCTATTAGCATTCATAGCCAAAGACAAACCGAGCGGCCCGTTCAATAGCAGTCAGGTATGAGAGTCACAGGCTCACGCAAAGCCCCTGGAACAGCCCGCCGCACTTGGGGTGAAATTAAAAACAAGACCCCCATAAATAAAACAGAGCTGGGTCTTTCACTCCACCGCATTAGCCGCGCAGGGGGGTCTTAACGGGTGCTCAGGGACGGCTTTAGATGGGAGCTGGAGGGGGGTTAGCATTGTCAAGAGGCAAAGCGTTTTAAATTTACTGTAATTCACAAGCGGGGTTAAAGAGGAAAGGGTGTGAATTTACAAAAACTGCTTTTGTGTGAGCCGCAATTCTTCCAGAAATGTCAGTCAGTTCCACTGAAAGGTAACATCCTGTGAGGTGGGGGGTACAGGGTGGCAACAAATCGCCAAGACTCTTGCAGCAAAGCTCAATTCTTCACAGCTCTCTCGCTGATGTAGGCTCCGCCATCTCTGCTCTTTAGACGGGGGAATCTTTTGTGAAAAGTGCTTCGGCTGTGCAGGTTTGACGCCGGCGCACAGAGACAAAAGAGTGCGCCAGGGGAGAAAGAGACATGATACTTTAGTCAGGTAGTGTTTAGGACCACGCCATTACCCCCCTGCAGGCACCACTAACCATCTGTTTACCCGATTGATCCATTGAACCATTGATCACGATGGCCAGCTCTGTGCATTTGGCTGATTAGCATGGGGCACTTATCCTGTTAGGGAGAGAGGAGGAGAGAGGGAGAGGAAGAAAAAGCAGGCAGAGAGAGAGGAAAGAGGATTTGGGGATATTATCTCCCTTTGATGTAGCTTTTGTTAATTCTTAAAAGAAAAAAAATCCCCCCTTAAACACATTTAACACTGTTAAACAAAAAGCTATTGTCTGTGTGTGTTACAGTTTTTGGGCTGATTGTTGTTTGCTGGTGTGTTTTGATCAATTTTCTTTTATTCTGGTAAATAACTGGCTGCAGAATATGTTGAGTTAATCAAAAACATCAGCACGCATTTTTAAATGAGCAATTTTGTACCAGTTGTTGCAAAATATATGTAATTATATAAAGACATGAGTGTATTACCAAATCCAGGGGCCTAAAGGCTTGAGGGGCCCTTAAGCCAGAGCCTCCATGTGAAGTCACTGCTATTAACTTGGCATTTCTTGTCACAGGGCTGAGTCATCATGTAAAGAACAGAGCCCTGAAACAGGGACGCACATTATCTGATTTCTTGCCAATATCCAATATGCCGATATATAACAACTCACTTGGCAAAGAACAATACAGATATTGATATTTCCACTTTTTTTACCACCAAATTTTAGCGATCATCAAGTCTCTTCTGTAGTGGAATAAACATCATATAATACAAACTCTTATCATGATGGCCCACCAGCAGATAGAGACATAAAATGCAACAGTTTTCAATGTGTGTAATATTCATTCATTGTGATTAATAAGAAAAATATTTCAACTTAGGGTTTATGTGTTATATATGTTCACTTTGTCAATAAAAAAAGACGTTGGCTTGTATGTGATATTGTCAGAAATCAGCATGTTGGCCGATGCTGATATTACATCTTGAAGCCTATATCTATTACTATATATCCCTACCATATATATTGAATAAAATTGAGTTGCATATCATACTGGGCCAATAATAACATGTAGTGGTTCCTAAAGTGCCATGTATACACAAGCCTTTTTATGGTCCATACAGTGCCAAGCTATTAAAATAATAATTATATATAATAATCATATTAGTTTCTTAGGTGGAGGATACTTTTGAGTCTCTTGCTCAAAGTGTTTCAAAACAGTTTACTTCGGCTCATGAGAATGTCCGTACACTTGTGATAATACTACAGCTCATCTTGTTCGCCCTGCTGTTATGGATATGATGATTGCACAAGGATTTATGGGTAACAGTTAGGCTACCATCAGTGTTGTGTATTGTAACCTAAATCATTTTAAGTTTAATAGATAAACTAAAAAGATAATTATCTCTTTGCTAATAATATGTAGGATCTAGGATCTGTAGGATATTTAATCGTGCCAGTGAGGATTTTTTTCATGAATGTGAGTTTTAACTTTGCAAATATTCACTGCCACTAATACTGCTCATACCGCTGCCTCTGTTCCCTGAAGCACCGTCATTCTACCTCAGCATAAAGGTGTAAAAGTAGAAGGTGATGAAAGTGAATCTCTTTTTCTTCGCCCTTCCTCCTCATCCTCTCCTTCTCCTTGGGTCCAGTCTAGTGTGGAATGGGTGAGATTAAAAGCAGTCAGAGAGACAACCCCTGCTCCTGACTGAATGGATGAGTGCTGCCCACTCTCCCCTCTCATTCCCTCACTCTGGGCGATAGCACTTTTTAATTAAGGTGGGGGGGGCGAGGCGAGGGAGGGAGCGAGCGAGCCAGAGACACTAGGAATGATGGAGGGATTTATCAGTGCCTCTCCTCACACTCGCAGCTTATCCCAGAGCGTGACGCCATACTTCCCCGATAAGGCGGCTAATAGAAATGAGAGCGCGAGCGTGCATGTACACACACACATTGTGAGCTAAGACATGCAGACATATGCACATTTTCCCAGATAATGAAGATAAAGGCACTCACAGCGGGTACAAAGACGTCTCTGGCTTTGACTTGATCCGGAGTGACTAGAAAATGTGCACACACAGATTCACCATCATCATTGACACACTGAAAACAAACAGCTGCATGTACAGGCGCACACAGGCACACACACGTTTATAGTATTTCTGAATTTCAGTTCCAAACAGAACAATAATGAAAAACTCACTTTTGCAAATACGCTCTCACTCTCACATGCAGTGCACACACACGCACACACACACACACACACACACACACACACACACACACACACACACACACACACACCACACGCACGCACGCATACACATAGTGGTGACATTGTTCTCATGTAATAGGGGTTTGGTCCCAGCGTGGTGGAAACATATGTGGCACTTGTGTGTGTACGTGTGTGTAGACAGATTGGCTCCTCTAGTAGAAGAGACAGTGTAATTCATGAAGCTCGCTGGCAGCTCCTGAGTGCTTCCCCCGTGTTACTCATCCAACACCGCAAGTTCTGTTCTCGCCAAAACATGCTGCTTGACAACGAAACACATTACACACACACACACACACACACACACACACACACACACACACACACACACACACACTCATATATATGCATAGTTTTTACTAACTAACTGCCACGGACATTCAAGCAGTTACGAAAAAATACACACATCTGTCATCAGAATAAAAAAAAACATTGTCACAGCAGCACCCCCCCCCCCAATGTAAGTCAATTTGCTAAAATTTACTTACATAACTTTCCAATAGATTTATGTAACTTTATGTTACGTTTGTTGCGACCCCTAACCATGTTTCTTTTCCCATACCGTGTACCCATCTTCTGATGTAACTTTTGTTTCCTAGAGATAACTTTTTTAACTTTACTTTCTACTTTCTTAAAACAAACTTATGTAACTTTATTCTCTTAAATCCTACCTAAGGAACATAACATTAGGTTCATACTGTTATGTTAGTAACATGACAACAGCCAACCATCTTTATTTTCCTGTAACTAACCTATGTAACTTAACTTTTCTAAGGCTATCCTATGTACTTTCACTTTCCTAAACATAACCCTTGTATCTTTATTGTACTGAACCTTATCGACATAACTTTATGTTACATAATGATGCCCAACCATGTTTTTTCATGTATTTTCCCATACCTAACCTATAACCTTTACTTTTCTAAATCTAGCCTACATAACTTTAAGTTCATTTTGTAACTTTATGTAAAGTACGTCACGTGATGATGCACAGCCACATTTCTTTTCCTAAATCTAAACCTAATTATCACAACTAAATGCAGAACCTGAACCTTTAAACCAAGTCTTGACCTCAAACAGGCCTTTGAACAATGACAACTGGCAAAATGTCCTCACTTTGTGATAAAAAAACAAAAACATTTGTTCCTCACTATGTTGCAAGTACAAGTACACAAATGCGCACACACACACACACACACACACACACACACACACACACACACACACACACACACACACACATGCTGCCAGGAGTAGTGTATGTGTAAGCTGACTGACAGAGGTTTCCCAGTGGGGTCAGTGTCTACAGGGAGCCGCTGGATAGCAGGCATGTCTTAATGAGGCTCGTCAGGCTCTCTGCACACACACACACACACACACACACACACACACACAGAGTCCTTCGCTCATCTCTTTTCTCACTCGCTGCATCTTCTCTCTTCTGTGTATTTCTCCTTCCTCATCACCTTTTGTTGCTGCCCTCCCTCCCTCACTATCTCTTCGCCTGTCACTCCTCCCCTCTCCTCCTCGCTCTTCCCACCGCGCACACCGCCCATCGTACATCAACCCCACCCACCGCCTTCACCCTCCTCCCCGTCCGATCAATCTTCCCCCTTCTTCCTCAATCCATCTTTTATCCATCGCCTCACTGTCTCTCCTTCGTACCAATCCTCCTCTCCACTTCTCTTCCCTTTCATCCTCTCCCATTTTCCTCCCCGCTGTAATCCCCCATCCCTTCCCGCTCCTTCCCGCCTCCACCCCTTCCTCTTCATCCTTCTTGGAGGCCACTGAATGGGCAGCTCAGGGAAAAAGTGTCGAGGCTGCAGGATTCTCCCCAAACGGCTTAATCTGCCGAGGCCCTGCGTGCTGATAGCCTCCTGCACGCTGTTACCTCCATAGGCTTCCCAACAATGCCTGTCTGTCTGCACTGCCACAGCAGATAAAGAGATGTCTGTGTGTGTGTGTGTGTGGCTCTCTGTCTCTCTCTGTCATTCTTTGCCATTCCTGCTATCTTTTTGAAATTTTTCAGTTAGCTATTTTTCCCACCTCTGTCAGCCCCTGTGATTGACAGGCCCTCTGTGTGTATTCGGATGTGTGCGTGCGTGGGTGGCCGTTTGAACACGGAGCAGCCGCTGTGTATGAAAGTGTCGGCGTGTGTTTAAGCATCCCTGTATGTTCCTTCACACGCGCACACGTCGCTGAACTTGACTGTGTGTTGCACATTTGTGTAGCAGCTTGTGCATGTGTGCGTGTGGGCGGCTGAAGTCGTGCACACGCATGAAATCACCGGCAGCTGTGTGTGCCTGGTGTGCTAGCGTGGGCATTGCTCCTCTCCAGCAACAAAGTAAGGAAGCCATCGCAGCTCTATCAAATGTCAGAGAATCTTAAGTGTGCCTTTTAAGCACAATAGGCGGTGGAAATGTCAACACTTGAAGGGTCTATTACACTTCAAGCCTTTGGTGCTGTTTTTTTTCCTCCTTTCTTTCCGCTTCCTTTATTGATGCTTTCACAGAAATTTGAAAGAATATCAACCCATTTATGTCAAGAATAGATGCATCTCAGCAGCTGAGTGGTTAAGCCCACCATTTGGCAGTGCATTGATAATGGCAGTATACCATAAGCTTTAGTTTGTAGCCTGATATAGTCAAGTCAATTCTATTCATGAAATGCATTATCACAAATAACACTTTGCTTGAGAGGGCTTTACAGCATGCAACATGCCTCTGTTTTTGGACCCTCACAGCAGATAAGGAAGAACCCCCCCAAAAAAATCTTTAAGGAGGAGAAATGGTAGAAACCTCAGGAAGAGCAACTGAGGTGGGATCCCTTTTCCAGGGCAGACAGAGATGCAATAGATGTCTTTTATTCAGAACAGATCAACACAATAAAATTACCAGCCCTAAATATGCATTTTATCAAAGAGAAAAGTTGTAAGTCCACTCTTACATGTGAAGATGGTGTCCGCCTCCCGGACCAAAACTGGAAGATGGTTCCATAGAAGATGAGCCTGATAGCTGAAGACTTTGGCTTCCATTCCAGTTTTGGGTGACTCTAGGAAACACAAGTATCCCTGCATTATCAGAGTGCAGTGCTCTTGTAGGATAATAGTGTACTATGAGACCTATCACTTTTTCCTTCCTCTCTGTGTTGTTTTTATTTGGCCGACAGCTACATTATTAAGAAAACATTTGTCCCTTTGAGTTCAATATCACAAAGTTCATTACATTTAGAGATCCCCCTGGTGCACGAGCAGCCAAACATACACAGAGGTAGACAGCTAAACCACCCATTGCTGTTGTCATGGAGAACACGTTGCGCCTTTGCCTCCTTAAAGAATAATAATGCCTGCAAATCTATTGCAGTGCAAGAGTAATAAAAGAACCATTGTGAGCTGTTTGTGTGTGTGTGTGTGTGTGTGTGTGTATGTGTGTGCATGCAAAATAACCATATACATGTTTCTTTTGTATGTGCATGTGAGTTTATGTGTTTAGTGTGTTTATAGGAGATAACGCAAAGCGCAATGGCTGCCTTAGCTGTCAGGGCGTGAGCACAGAATAGGGCCTTTGTTGCAGCGTGAGCTTCTCATTACAGAGTCGGTGTGACCCCCAGAACCCTGCTAGACAGGCCGTCTGTGTGTCACTTCCTGCCTAAGCCTGCCGAGCAATGCCATTGGCAGGCTATTGTTCCTGGGAGAGCGTGATAGGATCAGGGAATGTGTCCTAATGTTTGCAGATTGGCTTGCCGGAGCAACAATTACACTTGGAGAACGCTCCCGACGGGGAACAAGAGAGATAAGAGCCTGGGTGTGGAAGAGGGTGAAAAAGGCTCTGTGTGTATCTGTGTGTGTGTGTGTGTGTGTGTGTGTGTGTGTGTGTGTGTGAGTGTGTGCGCTCACCAAATGCAGCATTGATGATCTTTTATTGTCTTAATAGCTTACCCGTGTGGTTCCACTCGCATTGAGGATCCACAATGGAGAAGTTTTTCCAATTTCCTCCGAACGGACGGACTAAATTGCTTTCTTTGTTTTACTGTTCATTTGTTGCTCATCACATCTTCATAAAGAGTAACAAGGTAAATGAAAGAGCGTCCTCCGAGTCGCTGTTAAAGGGAATGCGCCATTTAAGTGGGGATTTTTATGGTTTGACGCCAGCTCACCATTCAAATGATTGATATAGAAATGCATTAAAATTAGGGCTGGGGGATTTAGAGAAACTCAAATATCATATTTTTGACCAAATACCTTACAATCAATACTGTGATGTGTAGGTTAGACTATTGGGGCTTTCAAAGTATTTACATATTACAGTCAATGCATAACACCAACAGTACAGAGCAACTGATACTCCGTTAATATGGCTTGCGTTCAGGTATTCTCTGAGCCCTTCAACCTTTATATTGTGAATAATAATTTTAAAAAAAGAAAGAAAAGATTTCTTACACCCCTGAAAATCAAGAAAATCACCTCTTACTGTTTAATGACCCCAAGTGGGGGTAGGGACCCCAATTTTGGGAACCAGTGTTCTTTTTCACTTGGAACATTTAAATTGTATTTCCTGAACTATCTCTTTCACACGTATGAAATTTACCTAAATGATCAAACGGCATCCTTATTTAATAAATGAAACAGCGCATAGTGCTTATAGGGTTTGCGGTTTTGATTTGAGCTGTGGATCTGGTGTCGATGGGTCTGGTCGTATTTGGTCAACTGTGCAGTTTCTGGTTCAGGAGCAGGTCTTTAAAATCAGCCCCATGTGGGACTCTGATGTGGATATGATATCGATATGTGTATCTCCCAGCACTAATCAAAACTATCTTTAAAATAAAAAATGTATTCAATTTTCCTGAACTGTTCTTATATTTTGTGTATTTTACAGTCACTAACTGTTTCCCCTCTGTCCCCCACCCTCCTGTCTCTCTCACAGTCACAGAGTGCGGAGGCGTCTTCGATGCCAGCGAGGCGGGTTACATCACCTCTCCTGGTTATCCCCTGGAGTACCCGCCTCACCAGAACTGTCACTGGATCATCACGGCGCCGGAGCCTTCGCAGCGCATCGTCCTCAACTTCAACCCACACTTTGAGATTGAGAGGCTGGACTGCAAGTAAGGCGGGGAGGGTGCAAATTGTGGCTTTTTGGCGTCATGTCACAACGGTGACGTTTGAAAGCACTATTCTGTCAGAGTGAAATTGCTTTGACCAATAAGACTTCATGGTGTATTATTATTCTGGCTGAATGATGATCTGTGTTTACATTTTCATTAGTATGCTGCAGGCGCATTTGCATCTCAAATAAGTAATTTCCTCTTGAAGCACACTTTTTTTTTTACATATTATTGTAATTCAGTGCCGGCGGTTTGGCTTCGTCCCAACTTGTTGAAACATTTTCCACATTTTGACCACAACAGGTCAATTGCAAAGGAAATTTTAATTGTAGATACAAGCTTTCTGCAAAACGCAGACCATTAAGTGGACTGCGGTTTTCTTTTTTGGGGAATAATTATTTATGGAGAGAATGGCGAGCCATCAGCGCCATCCCCTTTTTCACATTCACACCATTACACACATTATGTCCTGGATGCCGCCCAGCACAACCACAGACTTTTAGTATTGGCCTTTTGAGGAGCAATTACTGGGTAAAATTCCTTGCTCAAGGGCACATCAGCTGCATGTGACCTCAACAGTTCAAGGAGCAGAAAATGTTGCTCATCTGAGTTTCCACATTGCATCTGCACAATGGTGAGACGAGCAAAACGGGTCACATGAAAAGCTGAGTGGAAAAAATGATTCATATGTCTCAATAATTGGTCCATGTGCTCCACTGGTGAAAGTGATGATGTAGGACAAAATACCTTTGCCAGGGTTTATTTTTGTTTAATTCTGCTTGGAACCAGATGTTTTTTTCACGCTGAGGGACATCTCATCTTAAAGAGATAGTCTTTTGAGTTGGGGTTTCATGAGGTACTTACTAACAGGCAGTTTATTACACAAGGTGACAGTCGATGACAGTCGGCAGTTTGGAGGAGTATGCTGGAGTCCAATGCAGACGCTATACTATATACTGCTGTGGATGTCCCACCTAAAAAAATCAATATCAATTTAAGTGTATTGAGTATTTTCACTTCTCGAAAGAGTAAGAAAAAGAACAACATTTTTTTGCTTGAGTGCCTCCTCCCTGGAATGTTTTAAAAATGTGCAGGGCTGAGAGGGGGGCTAAGACACACCCAGTTGCCCATTTGTGTCTCCTCTTGATCCACAGCACCTCCCCGACCCCTTGGATACACACAAAGTAGTCAGTTGGTGAGAGGGTGCCAACAGGGGGCTCGGTTGGGGATGAAAGCAGGCTCTTGCTATCAGGATCAGCCAATAGCAAAATTCAATTGCAAAAACCAGGCTTCAACCTGTAGAGAGTAGTCACTATGCACATTTATTCACAATGTGTAGGATTTTAATACTTTGTACTCAGATGTCAAGAGTTGTCCCTTTTCAGCAAGACCAGACCCCATTGAGACAAAGAGTAATTTTAGCTTACTCAACACAGGAGCTGCTGGTCTACTGCTGCTTGAATCAGTTAGACAGTTTGTGTTACTGTGTGACTTTAGGGAATCCAAACTAACTGTTTTAAACAACAAAGTCGCACAATAACACAAACTGTCTAACTGATTCAAGCAGCAGTAGACCAGCAGCTCCTGTGTTCAGTGATGTTAAATCTGTGCTTTTCTCAATGAAGTCTGGCTTTGAAGAGAGCAATATAATGGCTTAATTTTCCCATTGGAAAGCATTGTCTGACATTAAGATAAAGCAGTGAAAATATTCTAAATATAGTGTACACTTTGATTTGTATTTTTTTTTAGGTGTCTAAAATGTGTTTTGTTGCTACACCAATCCACAGCTGTACATTGCTGAGCTTCCATGGACTCCAGCCTGCGTCTCCAAACTGGGAATGCGCTGACTGACATTTGCTGCATGTGATACACAGACTATAGATAAGTGCCTCATACAGCCCCACTTTAAAAAAAATGAACTATCCCTTTAAGGACAGATGCAAAGACAAATGAGAAAGGATGAAAGAAAAGAATTCGGGGAGAGAATAGACAGGGAAGGGAAATAGAAGAAGAAGAAGAAGAGAATGAAGCCCAGCTGTTTTTCTGGATATGACTACGCTGGTCAGTTTCCTTTCTCAGAGACATGAATAATCCAAATCATATGTTCTTCTATTGTCTTTGACCTCAGAGGAAGGAGGGAGAAGTCAGTCTCCACTGTTTAATCCACTTTTAAACAACCGGGAAGAACGTTACACAATTCATCCACTTTGAGACTTTTTCTGTTTAGCCTGTTTAAAGCGAACACAGGCTGGATCTATCAGCGCAATTATGGCCATTTATTTCTCCAGAATTAATAATCCTAGATGGGTGTTTTTTGTATTGTTCACTGACAAAGCACTTTGTCCAGCCGGGGGAAAAAAATGATGACATCAATGGCGGCTTTGGTGAAAAGGGTTTTGTAATGATCGTCGATTCTATTCACACAGTCGCAGCGAGTCGGGGAAATGTTATTTTGATGTCTCGGTTTTGTGTCTCCAGGTTTCTGTCGCTTTTGTCAAAAAAAAAAGTTGCATAATTATCTCCCTCGCAGTACGTTTCTCCCGCTTTTACACCAAGCGTTACAGTGTCAACACAGAAGCACACTGGACATCCCCTGCTGTAGTGCTGCGGAGACGAATGGCTCAGCTGTTGATAAGCAGTGTGTCAAGCAGTTTCTCACAGCCCAAGGCGTGCAGGGCAGGAGGAGGCCGAGGGAAGAAAAAATACAGCGTCTTTTTTCCTCTCCACGGAGGATTTTATAGGGATGGGTTTCTTTTTTACACTTGCCTGGAGGGGCTGAGGCCTTGGCCTGCCCTCTAACACACACACCCACTCAATCTGCCTTCATCCTGTATGTATGAGTGTGTGCATGAGAGAGAGTCAGCGAGCGTGGGTGGGGAAGAAGGCGTCTGCGTGTGAGTAACTGTGCAAGCATGTAGGGTAGTATTAGTTTGTAAGACAAGCCGCCATCCAACCATCTATCCATCCATCCATGTCGCCTCCTTGTGATAACCCCCATTAGAGAAAAAGGGGATCACACCAACATTTAATTATGCATAACCTCGAACACTAATGCAGGGATACTCAACTTCTTTGCTTGGGGGGGCCACTCTAGCAAAATGCCTGGAGGCCAGGGGCCAGTCACAGCAGCCCCGTACATGCTTCTAGGATTTGAGCATGTTGGGTTTTAGGATACTTCTTGGATTTTAGGAAGTTTCTTAGATTTTAGGAGAATTTCAGGATTTTAGGACATTTCTGAGATTTTTAGCACATTTAGGATTTCAAGGCATTTTTAGGATTTCAGGGCATTTTAGGATTTAAGGAAATTACTCAGATTTTAAGATGTTTCAAGGATTTTGGGCATTTCACAAATTTTAGGTCATTTCTCAAATTTTAGGACATTTCTCTGAATTTAGGACATTTCTTGGATTTTCAGATGTTTCCAGGATTTCTGGTCATTTCCAGTATGTAAGGGTACTTATAGGATTTCAGGACATTTCTAGGATTTTTGGCATTTTGCACATTTTAGGTGCTTTCCAGGACTTTAGGACATTTCGAGGATTTTTAGACATTTCTCAGATTTTAGAACATTTGTACGATTTTAGGACATTAAGTGCTTAGCTAGGTCGGGGTGCAGGGATCCTCAACTGGCACTTTTTTTTGATGAACAAGCTTTATTTTGATGCTGTTTTGGCACCTTATGTACACTAAATGTAAAAAAAAAAAAACTATTCCCAGTGTGAATAACTTTGTATTGTGAATTGGAAAATGTTTGGAGGGTGACCAAGCACCCTATCTGGGGCCACATTTGGTCCGCGTTCCGCAAGTTGGGTATCACAGATGTGCTTGCCCCTTTGTGTTTCATAGAAGATGCATTTTCCTTCAGGGCTCAGAAAGAGCAGCAGAAATAAGTGGAAACAGCCAAAGTACAGCTCGATATTCCTCCTCTCTCCGTCCTACGCTATGCTTTTTACCCAGATTGATCCGAGCCCTGTAGCACCGTTATGGGTTGCTTCCTTTTTTTGCCTGTATGATTAGACACGGCAGTGTGAGCGAGCAGAGAGTAGATTTTTGCATGTTTTCACGGGCCTCGGCGAGGTTGGGGGCCGGCCGCAGGGCTGCAGAGGTGGAGGGCTCAACATCTCGGTCAAGGCTGGAAATCTGCGTGACAGCTGGGATTACAGAGACAGCAGTAGAGCAAAGCGGAGCTGTGTGTTACCTTAAAGAGCAACATGGTGTAGACTGCTGATCGTGGAAAAGAAGAAAATATATGATAGCATGGTCATAAAGATAAATGGACATATGTTTTCAGCACTTAAAAACACATGCACGTACACTCTTAAGCATGAAACCTGTCGGTGTAAGAGCGCTCATGAGCCATCATATCCCCCCTTGGGCACTTTAGGCCCGTATAAAACCCAGAAAAGTGCTTGGTCAGCTCAAGCATAGGGTCTAATATCCCCGGCCAGCTGGTGAGTATCCCTCAGTGGGTTCAAACAGTCAGTCCTCGGACGATGTAACGCAGCCAAACCGCCGTTCTACTGCAGCAATCAAATCGGCAGCCTTATGCAGGCGCTCCGCGTCTGAGGTGGCACTTTAATTCAGGATTTCATTTCAGGGGGAGTCCGGCTGCGTGCCAAATAGCTCTTACCTCCAGGTTGCCAGCCGATTGATGTGAACTAAATGTAATAAAGGCTAGATGAAATATCAGGCCCATATCTCTAATGCAATCTGCCATCACCAAGCCCCAGGATGCTACCTAGTGATATACCAGGAGCTGAGGAGGAGGAGGAGGAGGAGGAGGAGGAGGAGGAGGAGGAGGAGGAGAAGGAGACGACTCTCTCTCTCCTTTTACTGTTTCTCTCCGGCTCCCTTCCTCTCTCGCTTCATCTCCCTCCCTTTCTCTTGATCCATCTCTTTCCTTCCCTTTGTTCCTCCATTTTCCCTCTCCTCTCGCCCGAGGATGTTTTATTTTTACACACTTGAATTAAACATTGAAACAATCTCACACACACACACACACACACACACACACACGCACGCCATAAAGCTGTAGTCATTCTGGAAGATCCATTTCTTCCACTATTGTGGTTTTTATTTTCTCACTTTTATTTGGTTATTTGTTATTGACTGCAGCCTGCGGTGGGAAGATTTCATGAAATAACTTTATAACTTCACACACACACAAACACACACAGAGCTGTAAATCCCCTCTGCCTGTGACATGCCACTGAGAAGCGTCACCAGCAACTCTCTTGTGCGCATGATATCACCCTCTTACTAATACCCAAAGGGGGCACAGAGAGGTGTGGGAGCAATGTGTGTATTCCGCTTGTAATGGGAAATCGATAGGTGATCAGGAATGGCCACAGGCAGAGGGAGAAGGAGATGAAGAGGAAGAGGTGGAGGAGGAGGAGGGTGATGGTGAAAAGATGAAAGGAGAGACAGATGAGTTGCCAGAGGTCATGACTAAAGGGAGTTGTTCAGGTTCAGATTCGTCAATATCTGGCACTTGGCCTACGTTTAGGACGAGATCACGGTCATCAGCGTGCAGTGGTCAGGGCTATTACAGTTGTCAGTGGTGTAATGATGATGTAATAAGTAAGAGGTATGATTAAATTAAAAAAAAATGTGTTATACATTTAAAATGCTCTTGCAGCCTCTGAGACATTTAGATAGATAATTTTGGGTGGTTTCCGCCTCACTGCTCTGTATAAAAGCTATGACTGTGGAACAGGATGCCAGAGTTGTCTCGCCTTTGTGCCGCCACAGGAGGTAGTAACAGTGCCAAATCAACATCTGTGTAAAGGGACAGCTGGCAGGATGGGACGGGTGAGACTGGTGTTTGGTGGTTTTGATGACGTGTTATATGTGGTTATACTGCCAGGAGATTTAAAAAGCAACTAGCAGCTAACTTGACGAAGAACAGCGGCCAAAAATGTCCTCAAATAGGGAAAGCACTGAGATCCAGGGGCTCCTTAACCTCTGAGCAGAGGACAAAATTACACACCATAGATGTAGATGATTATTATTGCCGTGTAATGTCATTGTTATTGTTTAGAAAGCAGTATTTCCTATAGAGTTAGAAGCTATCCAAGGAAAACTTTTGTTGGTTTTAATCTTATGTATGTGTTTGTCCCTTTATCATCATTCTGTGTCCCCTCTCTAATTTCAGGTGTTTTTTTCTGGTCTGTGAACGCATCACAGGCAGAGCTCTCTATGAGGTTTTTTTTTTTCTGACACGCGTGGTGGATGATTGACCTGTCGATCCGGTCAGAGCTGATTAGATCAGATTGATGGATGAGAAAGCAAAGCAAAGCAAAGCAAGCTAAAAGCAAAGTTTTAGACCAAGTTTTAGACTGCTGAGGAGAAAGAGCACTCATGGGGAACTCCGCTTATGCTATGCTCCCACTAAAAATGCTAAATTTATAGACAGGACACAGAATGACACAAGGGGAAACACATGCAGAAGAAGAAAAAAAAGTTTGCTATAATCTTGCCTTTTGTGAAGGTCTTCAGTTCAAACAAATGTAAGCAAAGTGAGACTGTAGGATCTAAAATGTGTCTGAGTAAAGTGCAAGGAAAGCGAGAAAAATGTCCATCACAAATCCACGTTGATAGAGGTCGATTAAAATGCATCCAGCACGGGGCGGCGGGGTCGCGGCTTCAGCTCAGACAGCAGTTACAGTCTGATGTTTCAGATCGATGTCCGCACTAGAAGGTCTGGGGCCGAGCCCAGACTGCCTGTGGTCAGCGGTTTGCCCTCAGTCAGGTGTAAGTATGAGCGTGTGATGGACAGCAGAGGAGGGAGGTGAGGCGCGAGGAGATGAGGAGACAGGGAGGGGGAGGAGTGCTATTTGTTTTTTGGGGCTAGATTGAAGATGGCAGGCCCTGTGGATCTGCAGGGATTTTGCTCGCAGCATCTAGTTAATATTTCAGAGGCACTTATGGTTTATTAGAGTCCCCATCGCGGGCAGGAGGAGTGGGTGGTAGTGTAGATGCTCGTGTGTCTCCTCCGCCTTACTTAATTCGTGCCTCTGTACATCTTTGAGAAGGAGAAGAAAGATCTTCGTTGTTTACCAGATCCAGATCTTGTTGTGCTCCCAGAGTGGAAAACAAGGGGAAAAGAAACACACACACAATGGAGCAGAGCAAGTCAGGGCCTCAAGTGTGTGAGCGCAGCCAAGTTTGGTTTGCTGATGTACAGCTGTTGCTCTTTTATAGGCGTAAACAAAATAAATCAGATGAGTGTGACGCGCCCACAGCAAATTATGTGTTAATCTTTTGTGTAATTTCTCCCACTGAATGCTTTATGTATTTATGTAGGCATTTAAATTAAATGAAACACAAGATCCCAAGCTGCTTCTTTTGAGCACTAAATGAGAAGTGGTGATTTCACAAGATAAAAATAAGAAATATTACAGATTCCTAGAATAAGAATACTTATAAATAGAGAAAGACCTATAAATATTTATACAGACCAGGGATACTCAACCGGCTTTGCTTGGGGGCCACTTTTGCAAAATGCTAGGAGGCCAGGGGCCAGTTGCAGCAGCCCCACGTGTGTTTTTAGGATTTAAGGACATTTCTAGGATTTTTGGACATTTCTTAGGATTTAAGGACATCGGATTTTTGGATGTTTCTAGGGTTTTTGGATGTTTCTAGGATTTTAGGACATTTTTGGATTTTAGAACATTTCTTGGATTTTAGGATGATTCTAGGGTTTAAGGTACATTTTCAGATATTAGGACTTTTCCTTTTGTATACTAAAAGTCCAAAAACAATTCCCATGTGCATCACTTAAATCTTCATGTGAATTAGAAAATGGTTTGGGGGCCAACTGGCACCCTATCAGGGGTCCAGATTTTGCCTACAGGCTGTAAGTTGAGTGTCACTGGTATATACATATTACCGTTATGCTTCTTTGTGGTGAGGTGCCAGTGCCTGCAGGGAGTGTCCCCCGTCCCCGACAAACAGCAAAGGTGTGAAAGGCAATTAGTTGTTTTGGCGGAGTGATATATGAGAGCAGAGGAAGAGGAGACATGTCTGGACTGGTGCAGAATTACCGGCCCTTAAGGGTTTTTAGTTTCCTTAACCCCTCTCCCTCTGCTCCAGCTATTCTCTGAGGGAACAATGGGGGTGGGGGGGGGCTGTAATGATTCCTGAACCCAGACAGACTGCCAGACAGACAGAAAGCTGGGGATGGGGAATAGACGGTGTCAGACATAGGCGGGGTTGGGATCAAAACATGCACCCTAATGGAATCTAGATTTTGGATGAGAGGCTGAGTCTGTGAGGGGTATGTGAAGCTAATGTGAGTCTTCTGTGTGTGCGCATGTGCGAATGATTTATGTCGCGGAATGCGCTCAAGTGTGTGTTTTGAGAGAGACAGACAGCGGGGCTCTCACACGTCAGGGCCTCATGCATGTATTCATCAGAGCCTGGGGAGAGGCTGAGCGAACAGGTCAATAATCACATCTGAGGAACACTCACTCACTGACGCTAATCCACGACAGGAGAGAGCGAGACAGAGAGAGAGACAGTGAGAGAAAGGATAGAGACCCACTCCAAAATCAATTAAAACCTAATTAGGCTCTCAGCTCTTTCGCGGGCCTTTTATCCTTGGTGTTGGCGATACGGCGCTGAGTGTGTACGCGCACGTCTGTGTTTGTCCGTATCTGCCGGTGTCTGTCTATCCACGCGTGTATGTGTGCATTTGTTGGCACATTCTCGAGTGTGTGTTTTCCCTAAGCATGTGTCAGTTACAGCCCTAAGCAGGCGTACTTAGGGATAGCCGTGGCTCTTTACAGGCTCACCGTGGGAGCTTGCAGCTAAAGCCTTCACGATCGCCTCTGTAATGCAGGATTACAACCAAGACATGTATAAGAGAATTGGACAACGGCTCCTGTACTCACCAGCACAAGTGCTCTTCAGGCCTACTTTGGTGCAGATTTGCTTCAGTCCCAAACATCACACACTGCAACTTTTAAAAATAAAGGTGCCAACTAGAATCATATAGAGTCCTTCTTCTTATATGGGGACAAGCCGAACCTTTTTATAAAGTTTTTATGGAACCTTTTTATAAAGTTCCTCCTGGAACTCTTTCTGCCCCTTTTTTCTGCAAATGAGCAAGTTTTTCAACTGGCTCTGTTCAGGAAACGTTTGTGCTATCTAGCACTCAAAACATTTCCACCAATTTTGAGTGGCATCACTGTAAACAAGGACGCTTCATCAGTAGAAGGTGTTGTACAATCCACCATGGAAGTAACTATAGTGGCAAGATGGCAGATCATTTGTTTTGGACCAACAATTAATTAGACCACATGCTCTTATTTTGCAATGATTCCTCATTTAACCTCTCTCAGAGTTGTAGTATTCGTCGATGAGATTGGTGTACTATTAGGTAGAGGGGTATGTCACAGAGGAGGAAGCGGAGGTACTCTCTTACATATTCCAATTAAAATTAACACAATTAAAATTAATTGATTAATGGGGTTCCAGATACGTCTACATACAATAATATAATTTAAAACATGGGTAAAAATGTAAATGTTTGAGGATCTTTTAACCCCCATGCTATCAGCAATCCTTGAAGAACTCTTTCTTCCGAACTGGGTGATTTAGATGACAAGGGTTCTTAATGGATCCGACCGGTTCTTCAAAAAAGGGTTTTTCAGAAGCAGATGGTTCTTGGTGCAACCTCATCCCTTCAGAGAGAACCCTTTTGGACCCCTTATTTCTAAGAGTGTGGGACACTAAAACTTCTTATCAGTAATCACGGCACAAAGTCGTATTGTAAGGATTGTAAGGATTGCTTAGAGAGGAATGACATCTGTGTTTGAATAATTCACATATGTTCTTCCATGCTGGTGCACAGATATAATATGAATTGGTGAAAGAGCTTTACAGGGATGTAGAGTTGCACTTCCAGACAGCTGAGGGACACGAGGGAGAAAGAAGAGCCAGCCTTAAAGCAGCAGAGGCAGATAGATGCTGACTTTTAGTCAAAATTTCTGCATCCTACAGCTTCCATTAGACCCTCATCACACCCATGACTAGCAAACTGGTCTCAGTGTGAAAAATTGGTGAAATGGACGACTCCCTCCACATTGTCCCACACTTGCACAGTGCCAACAATGTTGTGGTGACATTACAGTCTCATTGCAGCATTTTCGCACTTTGATCCTCACCTGTACATGTGTCAGTCTGACCCAGATTAAAGTGGCTGGGATTATCCCTCCATCAGCAGTCTGAGCTTGAATGCTCTGTATAGGAATCAAAACACTGCAGGAATGAGATAGCCAAAAAAGAAGCTTACTCACTCCACTTAATCCACATTTTATTCCAAGCCGCAGCACAAAAGCAGCCTCAGTGCTTCGATGCTATAAAGGAACACTGATTTGTACCTCTCGGCTTTACTGAAGACTTTTTTGGGGGAAGTAGTGAGACAAAGCAGTTTAGAGTATTAGCAAGATGCTGTGCTTAAAAAGTGTCTGAAAACCCGGAGACGTCTGTGATGCTTTTTTTCAGCATCAAAGAACCCATCACAGTAATTAGCGAGACAACAGCGGCCCTGTTGTCTTTCTGACGGCTTCGTCATATGAACTAATTGAGACGAGTGTGTTAGTATGTCTGTGTGATGGGAGGGCGTCCTCGGTGTAGCTGCAGGGCTCCTGTGGCGATGCAGTTAGTTACGCAGGGAATCACAATAAGGGGTGAAGACACTCTGTAGTACTGCAGAGAGAGAGAGAGAGAGAGAAAAGCAGGAATAATGTTATGGAAAGCTAAATTACAAGGAGATTTAGTACAGTAGAAATACAATAACACGCATATTTAGCCAAAAATTCATACACACAAACACATGCTTACAGAAAGAGGTAGAAAAGTGAAGATTACCTTTTAGTATGATTGCCTGTTTAAGAAGAATTTTCCTTAAAACAGCACTTAAGCACTGAGAGAGTAACAAACAGAAATTAAGGAGTTTTCCACACCTTCCAATATTGTCACAACCCCAAATTATTACCTTAAACCTGATGGTTCTCTGTCAGCTCGCAGGCATGGGCTGGTCCTGACTTAATCATATCAACACAGCGATGGTATCAATTACTGGATGTAATGCACAGGAGGACTGTGTTTTATAGTAAATGACAGTTTTCATCGTGCAGTACTCAGTGGGCGTCTGAGGCCTCAAAATGTTGTCAAGTTAATCAAGGAATGCAAACTTTCTGTGGAAACAGCATCTAGATCACATGCAGGGCTGCAACAAACAGTGTAATAGTCAGGAAAATACTCTGATAGTGATGCAAGGGTGCTTTAACTTGGAGATAAAACAAGCAGCAAATAACCTTCTATCTTCTAACTGGGCTTCACTGGAGTGTAGAGTCTCTCCTTTCCCTCTTACTCTGTACTTTTTATGGCTGCCTTTATTTGACCTGACTCCTTTTTGATGCTTTTTAGACACTCTGTCTGCATATTTACATTTAAAGTATGAGCAGATTCCCAGTGTGCATCATTTTATTTTCATTGTGAATTAGAAAAATGGTCAGCAGGTCACCCAGCACCCTGTGGTGGGCCTGTGGGCTGTAGATTGAGTTTTTTTATACCATAGAACCAGAACTATTAAATTCATCATTAAATGTCATTATGTTTGTGGTCACTCACATTTTCAGCATCTGTTAAAATTTGAGAAAACTTTCATTTTTTGCCATGCTTCAGTGTTCACCCCTCTTTGTGACTGTGTGCTGCTGCATGCTCATAATAACGTTGGAGGAATGACACGCAGGGCTCTGAGCTAATTCTGGATCAGCCAGGTGGGCTCTCTGTCTCTCACACACACTCATAAACACACACACACACTCAGTGACCTGACAGTGAAGAATTTGCTTTTATCGTTCAGGGTCAGTTGGCTAGTCAAAAGTCATAATGAGCTGAGAGCTCAAGCATGTGGAAGCTAAAAAGCGAGTTGTCTTTGCATATATTTACTCTAATTTCTCTCTCAGCTCAACCCCAGTGCTGCTGAAGGCAGGCAAGCAAGCAAAACTTTATTTATGTAGCACATTTCATTCCAGGTGGAAGCACAATGTGCTGCACAAACTGAGAAGTACAAGTTGCAGGCACAAAATAAAGCCTTAACCAGCCATGACAACAGATCAAATCCACTGAAAATAAAAATAAAAAACTCATAAAATAATAACTAAGAAGAAGATGAAACCAACTAAAAGATACAAAGACATGTGAGTCAGAATTGATCTTAAAAAATGTAACTAAATAAAATAAAAATACTAAAAGTAGGCCATTAAAAGAGGATAATACACGTTAATTGAAATAAATTAAAGGACTAAAAATAAAATAACATAAAATAAGATAAATAGACCAATAACAGATGATAGAGAGATGATTTTACATATGAGTAAAAACAAAAAAATAAGACCTAACAAACTTATCGAAAATGAGACTTTTCTAAAAATAAATAAATAAACCAGTGAAAGTAAAAACACACCTAAGTTAAAGGTCCTCACCTTTTCTCCCCTTAAGCCCTCACCTCTTTAGTTTTTCATGAGCTCTACTGTCTATTTTTACACTTCTATTAATGAATCCATCCAGCTGTCTGTTTGCAGCATCTTCATCTTCACCCTCAGTCTGCAGCCACTCGTTCGAGTATATTTGAATCCTCTTTCCTGTGATCTAAGATTTGGGGATTGCTCGCCCCAAGCAGATGTAAAAGGAGTTTGTTGTCCCGAGCAACAGTGGTTTGCAGGAGCTAAATTTATTGAATGCAGCTGAGGGGAAAGGTGGAGGAGCTCTGACTCCGAGCCAAGTCTGTGGCAGATATATTTCCTCGTGTCTTCATGTTGTGTTCCTGAATACTCCACTCAGACACCATGTGCTCTGTCCTGAGGCTGAACTCTGATGGTAAATAGGTCCACACCTGTCTGTTTTTTATTAGCTTAGCTTGTTACATAACCCCATAACTATCTCTCTATGTTTATCCCCCTCCACCGCTCTCTTTTATCTCTTTATGTCTCTTAATTCCTTCCTGCTGCATTAAGCTCAGTGTAAACTCAGTGTTGAGATTGTTTTCTGAAGGTTGCTTTAGGGAAAACGTTTTAAAGCAATGATGTTTGTTTCATCAGGTACGACTTCATCGAGATCCGCGATGGGGCATCAGACAACGCTGACGTTCTGGGTCGACACTGCAGCAACATCGCCCCGGCGCCGATCATCTCATCCGGGCCGTCCCTCCAGATCAGATTCGTGTCAGACTATGCACACCAGGGGGCGGGCTTTTCTCTGCGCTACGAGATCTTCAAAACAGGTGAGGGACCGGACCTGAAACATGAACGGCATTTTAGAATAAGACAGATGTGTGTGATTGGTCGACAAAGTTTGGTATGTGATGCTAACTGGCTTTTTGATTTATGCAAAACTATTGCATAATTTAAAAAGTAATCAGATTAACAATATGATTGATATGTGAATTGTTGTTTTATAGTATTTGAAACCTAAGCAAATGATGAGGAAGGCAATGAAAAGTTATGGGGAAATGGTAAAAAATTAGCAAAGAAAAAGTTGTAAAAAGTGCAAGAAAAAAACAAAAATAAAAAATAAAGAAAATAACTACGGAAATGACCTAAAAATGTGCTTCAAATAATACTAATCTTGCAAAAGAATTTTAATCAATATTTAATTGTGATAACTATAAATATAGGTTTTTGGACATTGCCTAGCTTCTTTTCTGAAAAAAAAAAAAAAAAAAAAAAAAAATTCTATAACTACTTATTTCTTGTCATGTTCCTCATTGCCTTTTTTAAAAGGCAAATCAAACTAATTTGCTGAAGTTTCAAAGGTTCAAGGGTGTCTGACTGCAGCACAAAAATGTATGTTTGTCCAGGTGTTTTTTTTTTTTTTGTAAAACAATCACAATCAAATCTGACGGCGAAATGAATATTGATATTTACCATACCCTCAGATTTCCCGTCCATTCTGTCGCACTAAAGTCTAAGCCCGCCCACTTTTTATCAGTCTAATCAAATATGAAAGATTAGATTTAAATCCCTCCTATATCTGTACACTGCTCAAATATTTTGTTTCACTGGGAAAAACATCACAGCACAAAACTTCCGAATCACAGGAAATTCAGGTATCGACTCGGGTCACTTGGAACCTTGACTGAGATAGTATGAAAGAAAGTACCAGGTACAGGGTGCTATCTCCAGCTTCCGCTGATGGGAACCCAAAAGAGAACGGTTCCAAGCGAGTCAAGCCGTGCCGTGGAAATGACACAATAGTGAAATTTTGTCTGCATTGTAAAAATATGCAACATGAATCAAACATGAATCAGCTGCTATCCTTTGTATTCCAAACTGCACATCAGCATAATGTAAAACTGAAACTAGATTATAATAAAACAAAGTGTTAGAAGGTCAGAACAGTCAAGAAATGCTCTGCACACTCTGATCTCTGCTGAATATCTAACACACACATTTCCAGCTACATTAAGCCTTAAATCTTATTTTCTTTTAAATTATTGGAATATTTTACCAAAAAAGAGTTCAACTTCAATGTTTTGCAGACATTCTCCTTGTCACACAGGACTTTAAAGCCTGAGTTTCAACATTGCACACCGCTGATTGGTCAAAGAAAGTCTTCAGTAGATTTGTCACCTGTGCAACACAGGACTTTGTGCACAAACCCACTATTTTTAAATAGCGAGGCTATGGTCCATAGTTACTTTTTTTTAATTATTATTAACATGACCCAGAACTGAACCCTTTGGAACCTGGGTCAACATCACTTTTGTTGTGCTGCATTCAGATGTCTTTTGCAAGCAGTGAAACCCCCAGGACCTGAGAAAATTGGTTAAATCTCCCTTGAAAAAATGGGAAAAGGGCAATGAGCAACTTGGCAAGAAATGTCCCATAAATTGCAAAAAATTAGTGAAAGGTCACGAGAAATAACTTAAAAATTAGCCGTAGGGGGGATTTTGAGATACTATCCAAACGTGTATATATATATGTTTTTGATTCTTATAATGACAAATTTAATATTAAATATTACAAATATATAAAATAAAATTATGCAACAGAAATGATATATTCTGTGGTAATTTTCTTTCAGTTTTTTTCCCTTTTTTAACTGATTTTTTGCACTTATGTTCAGGTAATTTTCATGAAACTTTTTACTAATGTTTTGCTATTTTTGGGCACTTTCTCATTAAGTTGCTCATTGCCTTCTTCCTATGTTTTTGAAATAAATCAAACCAATTTGCTCATGTTTCAAAGGGTTAAAAAATATGGCAGCCTGCAAAGTTACGCCGTGGTCAACTGACAATGTTTGGTTGCTGACAAAAGAAACCAGCCAGAGGCCACACTGTGTTTGTGTTGTGTTGAAGACGATGTCACAGTCTTTTCACAGGGTGTTGTGTGACGATCAGCTTAGAATCAGGTGTAAATGAGTTCCATCTGCAGTGGAAAACAATTTCAAGAAAAGTCGCAGAAGTAGAGTCCAGTGTCACCATGCAGTGGAAATGTGGCATTAATGTTGGAGCTGCAGCGTCTCTGTGTCTGTCACCACAGTCTGCCAGGGTCCAATGGTCATTGCATACAATTTATCTCAAAGTCTTTAAGTATTTCTGACCTTTGTGGGAAACACAAGTTTCAACTTTTCCACACTCTGAACCAAACACGAGGCTCCGCTGTACATTAATACTTAACTTAATGATTTTGTCTTTGCCCCGTGTTAATGGCCCGAAACCTGTGATCGTTCACCCCAACACTCTTACAACAATTTACATCAGCAGAGGCACCCGTGCATATAAACAAAAGTTAAAGAGAGAGGAGGAGAAAAACTATTTTCAAGCCGCCTGGAAGCATGTGAGGAATGCTCGCTTAATTGGAGCAGGATCCGCTTCCTCTGGGAGACGAGGGGTGGGGGATGTTGTTGGTGTGTGAGGAGGTGGTGGTGGGATGATGGAGAGAGCTCCAAGGCAACTTGGAGTTGGACTTAAGGTTAAAGGTTTATGGGTAGAGGTGGAGGCGAGGAGATTGATGGGGATGAGTGTGTGTGCTGAAATGGAATTTTCTCCAGGTCCTGGACAAGGTGAAGTGCTCATTGCAGGTGAGGTTGTAGCAGGGAGTGTATTTGTTTTGGTGGTTGTGTGTGTGTGTGTGTGTGTGTGTGTGTGTGTGTGTGTGTGTGTGTGTGTGTGTGTGTGTGTGTGTGTGTGTGTGTGTGCGCGCGCGCGCGCGTGCGTGCGTGCGTGTGTGTGTGTGGTAGTAGTAGTAGTAGAGGTGAAATAGTCAGACAGCCTTGAGGGAGCTAAAAGATTTATGCTTACGTGAGGGACCAGCTGATTGTCTTAACAGCATGTGCTCTACAGCTGGCCAATTTTCATTTAAAGGGACAGTTCAGACTTTTTGAAGTGGGGTTGTATAAGGTACTTATCATAGTCAGTTTATTAAAGACAGCAGATGTCAGTTGGCATGCTCCTAGTTTGGAGAAGCGGGCTGCAGTCTGACATGGAAGCAAAGCAATGTAATGCTATGGATGCAACAAAACATATTTTAGTCACCTAAAAAAATCATATCAGTTTAAGTGTACACTATATTTAGAATATTTACTATACTATACTATATTTACTATACTATACCTTAATGTCAGACAGTGATTTCCGTCAGGAAAATTAAGCTGTTATATAACTCTCATCAATGTCAGACTCCATTGAGAAAAACAGTGATTTAATATCACTATTTTTTGTGCTGTTGTGTGACTTTGGTGTTTAGCCCCTTGAAACCTGTGCAGATTGGCTTGAATTTTTTCCCCTGTTATATTATATGATTAAGATAATTTTAAATAATCATTTTTGGACATTTTCCCTTGCACATCCCTCCTCCCCTGCAGGTAATTTTCAGATAATTCCCTCGTCACCTTTGACTTTTTTTTTCCAATGTGCAGGACATTTCTCGTTGTGTTGCTCATTATGTTTTTTCTGTGTTTCTGAAAGAAATCAAATCAATTTTCTCAGGTTTCAGAGGTTTAAATGCCACAGAAAAGGTCGTCTGAATGCAGCACTAGAAAATGGATATTGATTCAGGTGATGAAGAGTCAAAAGTGTTAGTTTGGATTCACCAAAGTCACACTTTAACTGCACACACATTACTGTTTTTGTCAATGGAGTGTGGTGGCTTCTACGAGAGTGTAGATGGGTAACTGAAGTAATAAACGGCTTTCCTATTAGAATGGGCTGTCTGATGGAAACTTAAAGCAGTAAACATATTCTCAATATAGTGTACACTTGAACTGACAATGATTTTTTTAGAGTTAGGACTTTTTTTAGGTGACAAAAAATTTGTTTTGTTGCTGACGCCCATCTACAGCAGTACATTGCTTAGCTTCCATGTCAGACTCCAGCCTGCTTCTCCGAACTTGGAGTGTGCTGACTGACATCTACTGTTTGTAACATATTCACTATGGATAAGTACCCCATACAACCCCCCTTTAAAAAATCTGCACTATCCCTTTACATTCAGATCATTGGGTCTTAAAATGTATTTTCATTGAAAAATAAAAACTTAAGAGTGTTTCAATGGAAAGCTGTTGAAGAAAAGTAAGAGTCAGGGTTTATGGAGCACAAAAAAATCAGCATTCATCTTACAGGGAGAGCACTGAGTTATCACCTCCTACCTTTGAAAAAATATCTCCGCTTTTATGTCAAATGAATGTGACCCAGATTTGACGTTCAGCTCCGTTACCAAGGCCACCAGCTCGAACCCCGACAATGTAATAGCGTAGATTGCATCTGTTTCACACACACACACACACACACACACAGGGATGAATTGAAGGCTGGTGGATGGGGGATGCGGTTGCCATGGCTTTAACAAGATCCTGGTATAAATTCAGGGGGCATAAGAGATTGTGTCACTGTATGAGCACATGTAGGTGTCTGCTCGCTGCGTGTGTGGGTGGTTCCACTCAGCTTGTTGTGTGAGATTCTGTCTGTCTGTATGTATGTGGAGGCGGAATGATCCATGCACGTGTATGTGTGTTTATGTGTGTGTGAGAGAGACAGACAAACAGAGACAGACACGATGGGGAAATGATTGGGGCGAGGGGAGATAGGCCGGCGACACAGCAGTGAGTCAGAGAGTGAAAATGTATTCAGGATGCGTGATTGAGGCCATGTGTTAATTACGGCGTTTCTAGCGCCTGCACGCTCTCTCATCATCGCTGTTTGTCTCACCGTGGCAGGCCCAGGCCACGGGTTTCCACTAAACACAGCTTACAACTTCTGATGGGAGCGCAGAGATTTCGGCTGAGATGTGTTTATTTAACCGAGTGGAAGTAATTGCACCACCATTACTTTTACCCTCGTGAATGGATTTTAGCAGCATTTTTGTCTACCTGTAATTTCTGAGCAGCTTTGGAAGAAAGTACTTATACTGGTTTTATTTAACTGTATTTTACTATGTTTAAAGGGACAATTCACCCCAAAAATATCTTCCCTCTTACCTATAGTTCAAGTTTTTAATCTAGTTTTGGTGTGCGTTGCAGAGTTTTGGAGATATTGGCCGTAGAGATGTCCGCCTTCACTCCAATATAAAAAGAACTAGATGGCACTTGATTTATTGTGTTTAAAACACCAAAAAATACATTTGAAAAGCTCAATAGCAGCATTGTCTCTTTCCAGAAATCATGAGCCAGTTATTTAAAATAATCCATAGACCTTGTTGTGTGCAGTTTCATGCAGGAACTTTGTTCTTTCAACACCCGCCAACTGTATCACAGTGTGGAAGGAAGTGTGCATCTACTGCTAGCTCACCTAGCAGTGAGCTGGCTGATGTTTAACATATCTATCTACAACGGTTTATCGGGTATCTTACTAGTTTGCGCCCCACAAATGAAGTACTGAAAGTAAAGTTATGTACTGACCATTAAGTTACAGAGGTTATTTTAGGAAAAGAAACATGGTGACATCATCTGTACACACTCTTTGCTGAGAATGAAACGTACAAACAATGCACGAGAAAAACCTGTGTTACAGCTCAGCCGAGGAGGGTGTTATAAATGTTTACATCTTGAGCTTTTATAAGCATGAGCCTCTCATCCAGGAGTAGATGCACTATTCCTTCTGTGCAGTGATTTGGTTGGTGGGTGTAGTTCCAAAGAAAAAATAGTTCTTACATGATATCATACCAATTGTTGCATGATACATTGTGCACTAACTAACTCAGTGTTGCAAGGTGTAGTTTGGTAGAAAAAAAAATAGTTCCTACATGAAACTGCACACAACAAGGTCTATGGATTATTTTAAATAACTGGCTCATGATTTCTGGAAAGAGACAATGCTGCTATTGAGCTTTTCAAATGTATTTTTTGGTGTTTTAAACACAATAAATCAAGTGCCATCTAGTTCCAGTAAATTTGAGAGAAGGCAGACAGCCGATATCTCCAACACTCTGCTACTCACATCAAAACAAAGCAGCCTGATAAATAGCACTACAGCTAAGAGGAAAAATATGTAGGTTTGATTTTGTGGTAAACTGCCCTTTAAAGGGAAGCTGTATGAAATCCTAGATTGCAGCGACATGGAATATCTTTGGTGCAGTGTGTTTGTGGGTGCGTATGTGTTTTTAAAGGGTGCGTCCTGGAAGAGATAGACATCTCAGCACAAAGCTGGGAGATGTGTGTGTGTGTGTGTGTGTGTGTGTGTGTGTGTGTGTGTGTGTGTGTGTGTGTGTGTGTGTGTGTGTGTGTGTGCGTGTGCGTGCATGTGCGCACGTGCACGTAAGTGTTGAGCTTCCTGACTATATCAAACAGACAGTACAGTTTACAGTCCCAGCTGACCCCACCACGTTGTGTCTGGAAGTTAGACAGTGAGTGTCTGGTTTTGGTTGTATGTTTTTGTGTGTGTGTGTGTGTGTTTGTGTGTGTGTGTGTGAGAGAGAGAGAGGCATATCTTGGCCTGTTTTCTGTACTATGAACTAATGATACTGCCGCTTGTTTTTGTTTTGTTCATTCAACCCTGTTACATAAGCAGTGACTGTTACAACTCTAGGGGGTTTTGGATTGGACAAGCAATCTGTTTGTGACAACGTGTGCATACGTGGGTGTGTGTATGTGGGTGTGTGTGTGTGCGGGTGTGTGTGTTACAGTGCAGTGAGAGCTAATTATTTCCAGCAAGGAGGAGCAGGAGTCGACCTTTGACTGTACATCCATCCTGATAACCCTCCATCCTTTCGTGAACCTCCTGAGGGGAGCTGGGGTGAGCGTTTGCCCCAAAACAACATCCATCCACCTATGACCAACCCCCCCCTACACACACACACACACACACACACACACACACGTATGCCTTAATCCTTCTGTACAGTGAAAGTGCACGCCCCCCCCCCCATTATTGTTGTGGCCTACTTTGCTCCTACTCATGCGTGCTTAACCCTTTATTCAACCCCCCAGCCCCCCATCCCTCCCTCATAGACTTTCACTTACACACAGTCATGCGCAGCTGACGCTGTTACCACGGCTACAGGGGGAAGACTTGCCAGTAAAGCCCCCTTTCTCCCAGTTCCCCAAAGCCCACCACTAGCACGACGCGGGCAGATAACGTCAGCCAATCCCGAGTTAAGACACAACGGGTATCACCCCAGGGCGTTGGGTCCCCTGCATGACCGCTGCATCTGTGGGGTCGCGGCGGGAGCGCAGCCCAAGGCAGGACCCCCGACCAAGTGCGAGTCACAACATTGGCCCTGTGTGTATTTCTGACGCCATCGCAGTGATTGGATATCAACCCGCCCTGCGTCAGTCAGTCATAGCTGTTACTATATAGCTAATTGCCATGTGGTGTTTATTCCCAAAACACCCGATTCATCCCAATGCTGAAATTAGACTAAAGTAATTAACTGGCAAAGGTAAATTAAATTCATGAATAAATAAACTGGATGAGTGTGACGAGTGTTGATCAGTAATGAAGTGAACGTGTCTGAAAATGAAATAATAAGGCGTGATCAGCCGGGGCATGAATAGGGAAATGGAGAAATGTGCAAACACTTTGATCACAAGCAGCGGGAGGCTTTTTTTGGGCATTTGCTCAACATTAAAAAAACTTGATGATGGCATTCCACATAACGGAGGCGTCAGCGTGATACGTGACTCAGAAGGAGCATTCCATTCTATATAAAGCCACCTCAGCTTCTCCGAGTCCATAAATGTGTTGAGCCGTGCCACGCCAACAACGCTGTCTTTTCTTGGGTCTTGTTCGCAATATTGTTGTTGTTGTTGTTGTTGTTGTTGTTGTTATTGTGGATTTTTTGTGTCCCAACCCCCGCTGTGTGGCACGCCCCTTCCGCCACACATACACACACCCTGACTCTGGAGAGATTTTCTTCAATGAAATGTTGCTCCAGCAGTGTTACATGAGAGAGGAGCAGATGCACGTCAGACCAAGACAGGCAGGTAGAGAGCAGAGGTTTTGATGTGCGGCAGACACTCTGCGCCCTCAGCAAGAGCTGCACGGTGAGGACAGGACGAGCGAGACGACGCCAGACTAGAGTTAAAAGAGTGAATGAACACAGACTCGGCGTGTCGCTGCCGAGAAGACAGGGAATGAAGGAAAGGAAGAGAGGAGGTGGAGGAGGAGAGGGGGTTGCCCTGACACAACATGTGGAGCAGCTACTACATCAGGCACTCATGTGCAAGAGTCTAGTGCTTTCTACCCAGCAACCCGCCCCCGCCCCCGCCTCACACTCACACATACACACTCACACCATGACCTCCCAGTCTTTGCCAGCAGACAGCTCTTGCCAAATGGCAGCTCATGGTGCGATGCAAGCACCAACCGGTGCCCTGCAGAAGGCAAGCATGTGCGAGTGTGTGTGTGTAAGACATGGGTCGAGAGTTGATGGAGGGAGGTAGTAACAAGGACTTGTTTTTGGCGTGTGCATACACTGTGAACTAATGAATGAAAAGAGAAGGTACTCATGCATACACTGCAAAGGCTGCACACGCGAACGCATGAACATATTCTTACAGCGTTGGCACGTGGCAGAGCTGAGTGTGTGAAGCAGCAACTGTGTGTAAAGCACACAGGAGCGGTGTGTTCGGAGGCGATGGAGTCAAGCTGTGCTGAGATTGAAGTTTTTCGGCAGTAGGACTCCAGTCTGCTGCACTGTGACCCAGTAAGAAACAAGGCCAGTGTGTTACTGGGTCTCACACATGCTGCGAAGCCATCACACACACCTTCAGACACACACAAAGACTCATGCAGAGAGACAAACACGCCAGCAGCAAAAAATACACATGTGAGGAGTTTAATAAAAGGTAGACACAATAAAAGGCATGCACAAACATGCTTTCACAGAGCTCATACATTCTGCATTTTCTGTTTCACTGTTAGCATATTACACACACATGCACCTTACTATTTTAAAGGGGTTGTTCTGCTTTTTGAAATGCGGTCTTATAGACTACTATACATAGTCAGTGTATTACATCCAGTAGATGTCAGTCAGAATGCCCCCAGGAAAAAACAGGCTGGAGTGCTGAAACCAAAGCTAAGAGATTTACCCCCCCAAAAAAAAAGTATTAGTCTAAGCCACCAGACTTCATTGACAAGAACAGTCACTTGACACAGACACTTTGATCAGTTAGTTCATTTGTGTTATTGTGTGACTTTTGTGAAAATGAACTAACTCTTCTAAAATGCCAAAGTCACACAAAAACACAAACCGAGGCAGCATTAGACCAGCAGCTCCTGTGTTGCGATGATCACTGTTGTTCTTTATGGAGTCTGGCTTTAAAGAGAGATCACGGTCTAAAATTAGGATAAAATGCTACGAATATTTTATATGTAGCATATACTGAAACTGATATTGATTTTAGAAATTAATTTAGGTGGCTAGAATATGTTTTTATACATCCACAGCAGTGGGGCTCTAGCCTGTTTCTCACATCCTGACTGACATCTACAGTATGTAATACACTGCCTATGGATAAGTAGTCCATACAACCCCACTTCAATCAATCGGAACTGTCCCTTTAAAGCAGTAAGATGCATGCAGCTGTAATGTGCTTACAGTGAAACATTAAATGAACTATGCAGTATGTATGAGCCATATGTGAGTGTGTGTCTTTGCATGATTTTTATTGCCTTTCATTAAGCTCCTCACTGTTCCTTTAATGGATTCATAGCATTTATTCCAATTTATGCAGTTCAGTCAGTAGCTGTAGACACACACACACACACACACAAAAACACTCTTTCCACAGAGAGGTGAGGTCAGTAGTTGAGGGGATGTGGAGATATCGCCGGTAGCTTGCTGTAAATTACTGTCATATTTCAACACGCCTGCTGCTGTGTGTGTATGTGTGTAGGCAGCCAGGCTCCTGGCATGACGGCAGATGATCCAAGGGTGTTTTTGATGCTGCAGCGTGCGTGGGAGTTGACACAAGAGGTTGAGTGCCGCTTTTAACATGTGGGGGAAGATTGTGTCAACATCTTCGGCAACAACATACGCTCATGTATGCAAAATAGATCGATAGACCGACAGGTACATGCATGGGCGTCGTAAAAACATTAGCGCATACATGAGTCAAGGAAAATTTGTGAGACAAACGGTGTTAAAATAGAGAAAATAAAAGCAGGAGAAAAACAGAGGCTGCTGGGAAAAACAAAGTGAGAGAGACACAGACAGGCTGTTTCTTGGTGCTGATTGGGGTCAGTTCTCTGCCATTAACCAAGTGTAGACAGGGGAGGGCCGGAGCAGCCAGTCGACCCCTCAGCTTTTATAGGGCTGCCTGATAATAAGGACTGGTGCCATGGAGGAATGCTGCAGAAGGAACGCGCTGTCAACATGTCTGTGCTCCTTAAACACTGCTTTTTACAAATATGTATCTGGTTATCAAACGCAACCTGGCACTTCTCTGAGACTGTGCAGTGCTGCACACTTTCCCAGGTTTTGAAATCCACCAGAAAGCTTCTCCCCTGAGTCTCTTCAACCTGGCCTCCCTATCTGCTTTCCAGCACTTTCAATGATAGGAAAATACTACAGGAACTTTTCCTTCTGCTAGTTTTGAGTCGTGAGAGTCTTGGTGAAAGGGAATAATAATGAAATGTGTCTTCTATTAGCTGTAATTGGAGACAAGCAGTGTCCATTGCAAGTGCTCTTATAAATAGCCACAAGAAGAGGAGTGATTTAAGTGGCATCAGTTGGTTTAGAAAGGACACAACCGCAGGCATTTCTGACATGTGCAGTTAAAGGGATAGTTCTGATTTTTTCATGTAGGGTTGTACAGACTACTTATCTAACTTATTAGTTTAAGTGTACGCTATATTAAGAGTATTTTCACTGCTTTATCCAATGTTAAACAGTGAATTTCAGCTGAAAAATTAAGCCTTTTTACTGCTCTTTCCAAAGCCAAATTCCATTAAGAAAAACAGTGATTTAAGCTAGCTAAATACAGGAGCTGCTGGTCAACTGCTGCATGAATCAGTTTGTTAGTTTGTGTTATTGCGTGACTCTGGTGTTTGACAGGGTTAGTTTGGATTTACCGAAGTCATGCAATAACACAAACTAACTTATTGATCAAGGCAGTCGGTGACCAGAAGCTCATGTGTACAGTGAGCTAAGATTACTGTTTTCTCAATAGAGTCTGGTGGCTTTGAAGAAAGTATAGAAACTGAAGCTGTTTACTGCTTCCAAGATGAAACAGGCTGTCAGACATTAAGGTAAAGAAATGGAAAATACTCTCAGTGCTGCTTACACTTTAACTGATATACATTCTTTTAAGGTATGACTTTTTTCAGGCAGTTGAAATGTGTTTTGTTGCTGGCCCCCATCAATAGCAGTACATTGTTTAGCATGTGTTGGACTCCAACTTGACTCTCCAAATTAGAGGCATTCTAACTGACATCTATGTTATACAGTACGTTGAAGATGGTTAAATGCCTCATACAACCCCACTTTGAAAGATCTGTAGTGTATCTATAAACAAGGACACAATGAAAACCCTGCAGTCTTATCTCAAGAAGATATTTGCCTCCTGTTAAGCATAAAAATAGCTAGATGCAGAAAGGATACAATTAAACACACCTGCTGTTTATAGCCTGTATGTAAAGATAGAAATGTCTGAGGTGAGAGAGAATAAACCGGAAATACCCAGGGTTTGTGAATGAGACTCTGTGTGACATTTGTGTGAAGTCCCCTGTATATTTAGTGTGTGTGTGCATGTGCTGGACCGTCTCCCATCCTCATTGATGTGCCGGTCCATAAACACTCGGCCGTGACTCAGGCTCCCCAGCGGGGCCACGGAGCAGTGGCTGATGGGTAGATGATCTGAGCCACACAGCTGCCGCCGCTCAAGGTGAGCCGCCCAGGGCGCATAAATCTGCATGGGTAATGAGCAGCCGCCGCAATGGGCCCACTTAGAACCATTACACAACGTTTGTGGTGTGTGTGTGTGAGAGAGTGTGTGCAAGGAAGAATGGGAGGTTAGAGAATATTTGTTTAGGACAGAGCAGGGGTCGGTCTGGTCCCCTCTTTAGCCTTGCATATTATGAAAGGTAAAAGGATGGGGTCTTTTGAGGGCACAATAAAGCCATCAAAAATCGATTTTTTTCCCACATATTTATTATTTTTGAACACGAAAGTGGTTGAAGATATTGGTGTGTTGTGTCAAGTACGGAGAAATTGGTGGCACACAACTGACAAACAGAGCTATTAGCCTGCTCATCTTGCACGCCGCAGTGTTAGATATGCCCACTTGAGCATTTACTCACTGTGTATTTTCTCCTCCATCGGTGATCATAAACTGTGTTTGTGTGTTTCACCACCACATATTCCAGCTCGCTGTCAGTGATGAACGACTCTCTGAAACACCCTCTGCAAGTCAGATGAGATATCCGAGCGTGATCGATTGCTCACGCCCATATCTTCCCCTAATATGACCGATTGTTTAAATATCCTTGTATCCGCACAGGGTCGGAATTCTGCTTCCGCAACTTCACCAGCTCGTCCGGCATGATCGAGTCCCCGGGCTTCCCGGATAAGTACCCGCACAATCTGGAGTGCTCCTACATGATCATCGCCCCACCCCACATGGATATCACCCTCACGTTCCTGACCTTTGACCTGGAGAACGATCCCCTGCTGGTGGGAGAGGGGGACTGCAAGTACGACTGGCTGGACGTGTGGGACGGCCTGCCGCAAGGTGGGTGCGCACAAATTACACTGACTCAGCACAACAAATCATTTCATTTATTAAAAGGATAGTTCCATTTTTTCTAATTCTGGTTATATGAGGTACTTAAATGTAGTCAGTGTATTATATACAGCAGATATCAGTCAGCACGCCCCCAGTTTGGAGAAGCAGGCTGGAGTCCAACACGCTAACTAAGCAATGTACTTCTGTGGATGGGGGTCAGCAACAAAACATATTTTAGCTACCCTAAGTCCCAACTAAATAATTCTATAACAGATAAAGTAGACACTATATTGAGAGTATTTTTACTGATTTATTTTAATTTTTGTAAGGAAACTGGATCTGTCTTCAAAGCCGAACTCCATTGACAAAAAGAGTCATTTTAGTTAATTGAAGACTCCAGCTGCTGGTCTATTGCTGCTCTGAGCAGTTAGTTAACGCTTTGAAACTATAGCAAATTAGATTGATTTCATTCAAAAACATAGAAAAGGGTCATGAGAAACTAAGCAAAAGATGACCCAAAAATGAGCAACATCATTTGAAAAAAAAGAAAAAATTGAAAGGGAAAAATAAATAAATTGATAATAATAATAATTAAAATAATAATAGACAGTTTTCCACAGTGTTTTGATAATTTTCCCGTAATTTTCTTCTTTTTTTTACCCATTACTAAGTTCTTGCATTATGCAGGACATTTCTTGCCAAATTGCTGATTGATGTTGTATTTAAAGAGGCATTGTTTTTCCTTTGGAAATCAGTGAGAATACTCTCAATGTACTTTAATGATATTGTTTGTTTTAGGTGGTTAAAATACATTTTGTTGTGGACCCACGTCAGACCCTAGTTTGTTTCTCCTAATTGGGGGTGTGGCAACTGACATCTAATGTATGTAATACACTGAATAAATAAATAAATACCTCATATAACCCCACTTATAAAAAATGAACCATCACTTTTAATGTACAGGGACACACATAAGTAGAAAATATTTCTGGGGACTCTTTACATCCACATTCAGAAAAGACTCCCCTACACTCCCACACAGAAATTTGCATCCCAGTCTTGAATTTCCTGTGCAGCCTTTGATGTAAGCAGCCTCGCCTTACATTTCTTCACATTCCTTAGAGGAAACATTATTTCACACGGGGAGCCGAAAGTGCCTGGACACCCCTAAGGAGCAGCCCTTTCCCATGCCCCTCTTCCCTCGCCATAATAACACCCTTCATCACCCCCTTCCTATCCTCCCTGTCCTCCCTCCTTATCACCTAGCGCTTCCTTCCTCCCCCCGGCGAGTGAGAGTGATGGCTACGATGAGTATCTGTTTGCATCCAATAGGAGGTGCTGGGTGTTGCGAGATCAGGAAGTGGTGAGGAAAAAACATTTGAGGATAGCATCAAGGGTTTTGATAGTGACCGCCGTAGGGTAATGTTGATGAAAAGCACATTAGCAGTGGCGAGCGGTTCACTTCCCACTTCTCTCTTGCTGACTTTTTTTTTTTTTTTTTTTTGAAATATGAAGCAGAGAACTGAGGATTTGCTCTAATTATTCTATTTTCAGTTGCTAAAAAGGGATCCGAGTGGATTTAAAATTCCAATTATAGCCTTGAATTTGGGAGCTTTGATAACTGAAAACAATTTATACCATTCAAAGTTGAGAATTAGGAGGAAATTAAAGTGTAACCCAGTTCCAGTGCGCCGAGTCCTCAGGCGTGAAAAGAGGGACGGGAGACAAGACAGGAAGGGTGAAGAATTTGGTGTCTGGTGAGGGAGCTACTCTTGAGACTATTGTAATCCTCGCTGGTGTGAGTCTGTGTATGTGTGTGTGTGTGTGTATGTGCAGCTGATCCCAGTGCAGCTTGCATTAAGGCGGGGATTCCAGTCCCCCTGCTGGGCCCTGGCTGAGACACACATGGCAGATGGAGGGATGGACAGGAGAGAAAAGGGAGCGAGAGGAATGATGGGAGGAAGAAATGTGGGGGAAGCATGCTGCGACTCATTAGACAACACTTACTTAAGCAGCATGGCCACTGCAAACCTGCATTCCTTTTCCTATTTTACAGGGAAAGGACGCCCCTAAAGACGCTGCAGGACAAAATGTTTCACATTTTTTCTTGTAGCATCTCATAGAAAATACAGCCCAGCTGGTCTCTAACATTATTAGATGTTTATATGCAGTTGGCTTAAGGGTCAAGTGACCAAGATTCAGTGTCAAGATGTCTAAGGCCAGCGTCAGTTTCACGTAGAAAATGAAAGACTGCATTGATATTTTGTTGGTTTGTATTTGTGTTTTAAACCCTTTCAAACCTGAAGTGGCTTGAATTCTTTCAAAAACATGGGCAATGAGAATTTTTAGAGGAAATCACCCAAAATCAGTGAGAAATTACTACAAAAGTACAAGAAAATTACCCGAAATTTTAGCACAAAAAAAAACAAAAAGAAAAGAAAAGGTAAGAAAAAAAAAACAAAAAAACTATTAGCTCAGGGTTTAAAGGTTTTAAATACTTGCAAAAGGTGTCTGAAAGCAGTACTAGAAAAAGTGATGTCAATCCAGGTTTCAGAGGATTAAGTAACATTTTCCAAATGTCTCATGCCAACAACGTCTTGACATAGAACAACAATATTTGATTGAAAGGTATGGGAACAAAACCCAACGTGTGGAAAACATTCACAAGACATGAAATTCTAACGTTAAAGATTTAAAATATTGTCAACCTGATTTTTATTCCAACCAAAATTTAATGTCTATTCGATGTAAGACCCATTTGGATTTAAACCAGATACATGGTTGCACGTTAAAGTACATCGTCATGCCTCCTCGTCGGCCACAGTCATGGCCGTCCATCCCATTCTTGTGAATGTGATATCTCAAGGACACCTTGATGGAATTTCCTCAAATTTAGTGCAAACGTTTACTAGGACTCAACAAGCAACTGATTCAATTTTGGTGGTCAAAGATCAAGGTCAGTGTGACCTCACAAACATATTTTTGTCCATAAGTCAAGAATTCAAATGCTGATTATGACAAAATTTCACACAAAGTCACTGTGACATCATAATGCTCTGCATAAAAAACTTTCCTGGCATTGCTTAGTGTCATAATTTTGGAACAGAAGGGGAGACATTTGTTCAGATACTGAATTGGTGACACTCGTCTTGTGTGTCTACTTTGAGACTGTGCTGATTGTGTCGATCTTCTGTGCTGCCGGATGAAGTCTGTGAAGCTAGTTTTCAAAATAAAGCACAAATGGCTTCCTTTTACTTCATAATCAAGTGTTTTTGAAGAGTTTTTTATTGCAATATCACCCTGAAAACTGATTTAAAATGAAACTATATGACAATGTTTGTGTCTGCAGTGTCTCCTCTGATTGGCCGGTACTGCGGGACCAAGATCCCTCCAGAGATCCAGTCGTCCTCCGGGCTGCTGTCCCTCTCCTTCCACACAGACATGGCCGTGGCCAAAGACGGCTTCTCCGCTCGATACAACATGACGCACAAAGAAGTCAGCGACTGTGAGTGCCAGATAACTTTTAGCCAGTGTGTGTGTGTCGGTTTGTTTACCCGTTTCTATCACCACCTCTATTTTCTCTCTTTCAACAGCCTCTCCTTCGTCATCTCTGCTGGCACTCGTCTCTCTTTCTTCATCTCTCACTCCTCTTACCCTCTCGATCTTTTCAGCTTTGCCTACTTTAATGCTATTTAAATCTCTCTCACCTCTCTCGGTCTATTTTGCTCTCTCCTAAGAGAGCATGGTTTCACAGAAGCAGGCTCATACTTTTTTCTTTTAGAATATAAATTAACTTAACCTCAATTTACCTTGGCTCACCTGTTGGGCTGCTCTTTGGCTCCTTTTGCCCTTTCTCTGTCTGGATTTACCTTTTCTCTGTCTTCAAGTGTATAAAATACAGCTTAGAACTTCACTTTCGGCCTCTTTAAAATGTTCTTGCATCTGTCATCTGTTTGACTTCCTTTTATTCTTTTTTCCCTGATAGCTTATTTTCCTCCTCTACTGTAAAGTCACCAAATATACATTCAACACCGCTGTCTCCATCTCTTTCCAGCGTTCCATTGTAGCATGGCGCTCGGCATGGAGTCTGGGAAGATCAGCGACGATCAGATCACCGCTTCCACAACTTTCTACGACAACCGCTGGCTGCCGCGCCAGGCTCGCCTCAACAACGACGACAACGCCTGGACGCCTTCAGAGGACAGCAACAAGGAGTACATACAGGTCAGTTTTCCATCCATGAGATCTTGCAACAATTCCAGCAGTAAAGTGGAGAAGATGCATGTGCAGTGAGGACATACAGCAGGACACACACACGTGCTGAAAGGAAATAGAGGAACTGTGAACTGATGATAAGGAAGTGCTTCTGCGCTCTCAATCTTTTCCTGTCTCGCGTCGGCATGCATACGTCGACACACACACGAGCGCAGAGCAGCCCGTGATTGATGAGGGCGCTCTTCAGGAATGCATCCGAACACTACGCCATTGATCTCTGCCTCCAGCCTTCCTCCCCTTTACACACACCAATACACACACACACACCACCTAAGCTCCCGCAGCAGTGGGCCACAGTCGGTGTCTATCCCCTGCTGTGTGTGTGACAGATAGAAACAGCAACCGGTCTGTCTCCGTTATCTACATCAGCGCTATAAATCCCTACAGCAATCTGCACACTCCTTCTATTGCTCAACTCTTTTCTAATCCATTTTATTTTTATTAAATAATTTCCCTTTTGTTCCTTTTTCCAGGTTGACCTCCACTTTTTGAAGGTTTTGACAGGCATTGCCACACAAGGGGCCGTTTCCAAGGAGACACAGAAGTCCTACTATGTCACTACCTTCAAACTGGAGGTCAGCACCAACGGGGAGGACTGGATGGTGTACCGGCACGGCAAGAACCACAAGGTAGGAGTTTATACACTCACATAAAAACACAAAGGGGAAAAAACGCACTTCCCTCATCCAGGATATGAACTTGTAGCTACAAGACTGCTTTTCTCCAAGCTTTACACAACCATCATGATACCTTCTCCAACAACAGAGGCTGCTGTGTGCATCCAAAAGCCATATCAACATTCCTGAAGGAGTCGTTCCCCTTCCAGGACTGTTTATGAACCTGAGTCATGAACCCAGTCATGACGTAGAGAGAGAGAGAACAGGAGGGAGGAAGAGATAGAGATAGAGAGAGGTGGGGAAGCTGACAAACAAGAACAATGGAGTCCTCTATGTGCCCTTATCTGGGGCTTGCTATTCATCATCTCTCTCGCGCCAACACACACGTAAACACACACACACACCTGGGGTTGTGAAGTCAAACCAGGTGTGAAGTGAGGAAGTTCAAGAGTTTCATGGATTTTTAATAAATGCTGTATTCAGCGGTAATAGCTCTGATGGCTTTCTGGAGATGTTGATGCTGAGGTTTTTAATGTTACCTGTTGTTATTGTCAGGGGGAGTTTTTAAACACATCATTCCACAGGCTTTGTATAATCATGAAAAACCTGGAAAAGTCATGGAATTTGCAAATAGCAATTTCTAGGCCTTAAAAAGTTTTGGAAAACTAAATGTACTGTGATAGATTTGGAAAGGTCATGGAATTTTGTTTCACAAACAACTCAATATGTTCAAAGACTGTCAGAAATGTGAAAATAAGTTTGGTTTTTACGATTTCTAACAGATACCTGGTGCTTTTGGTGTTTTTTTTTTTTATAGAAAACATGGTTTGGGAGGCAAGTTTTCCTTAAAAACTGCCATATTTCCCCATAAAAATTGCCAGTAGACAGTACAGAAGACAAAGTCACCAATTCTTTTCTTTAAAATTGCCCAATTTTTTTTTTTTTTTAAACTTTAAAACTTTTAAAAAAAATTATTTTATGTAAGAATCCGTAAAAATGTTCGAAGAGCAAAAGCAGACAAATTTCTTTCTTTTTTTTTTTTTTTTTTAATTTGCCAAAATCAATTCTTGAAAAATCTGCAATGAAAAAGAAGAAATAAGGAGGGTCATTCAGAGAATGTGTGTTCTTGAAATTTTCCCTCAAAGTCATGGAAAGTGTTCCGATCAAGTGGATGAATTTTAGATTTTAACTGATTTATAGAATACCCAGATATCTTGGAGAACATGGAAAGGAGCTTGAAGACTTCTGGGCTGGGTTCAGTGCTTTGCGTGTAAGGTTTGGCCTGAACGTGTTTACAGTGCAGGTTGTTGTTGTTGTTGTGGCGTACAGTAAGCCGTCTCCAGGGGATTTGAACTCTGTCCCTTATATCTGGGTTAAGGTCACTGCGGATTGCAAGAAAAAAAAAAAATAGAGAGTGGCAAGGGTTGGGGGAGTGTATCGAGGGTTAATCCACATACCAACACAGACTGGGGGCCCCCTTCTGTGTGTGCCAGTGATTGGTTTGGGTCGGGCCGGTGGGGGGTATCTGATGTGGTGATTATTGAGCGAAACGTGGATTTGACTTAAAAAGTCAACATCTGTGCAATTTATTAGAACCCCCCTCCCAGATGCCCCCCAGTCGTCCACATACACACACATGCAAAATGCATAGACCTCTCCTTTAAATAACCTTTGGCTGATCTCTCTGTCTGGAGATCTGTGCGTGTGTGCACATATGATGTGTGCCTGCCTGTCTGTCTGTAGCATGTAATCTGAGTCTACTAATCCGTCTGAGTAAAATAACACTTTCAGACATGAAAGCAGACCGATGCATCGATGGGCATTCGGGAGAGATGCTGCTCGCATGAGCGGTCACTTTGGAAGTTTTAAATTTGGTTATGTTTTCAGCTTTTAGAAAGTCCAGCAGGAAATAATAGATCAATGAGAGATTGCAGACACATTCGACTCAGTATCAGCTGACCAAAGAGCTTCTGAATATTCCTCTAAACCCAAGTTAAAACCAAGGAAACTATATATCAATAAATATACATAATATATACTATATACTATATATATATATATATATATATATATATATATATATATATATATTACTGGTAGTTTTCTTGGTTGAAACCAGAAATCAAGCTTGTTACTTTACTAATGCAATCAGAGATGTCAGTTTGTTTGTTTGTTTGTTTGTTTTTTGCTTTTAATAGCCCAACACTCATTAACTGGTTACTACCTGGTTAATCTTTATTTTTTTTTATTTAAACTTTTCTTAAAAGAAGCAAAATTACGTAAAATACAAGTTTTCTTTTGGTGGTGCTCCATTCTTGGGTTTCAAAAAGTTTGAAAATAAATGCAAAATACTACTAGTTAAAGTTGATGGTCCCTCCCCTTAGTCGAATCAACAATATAACTCCATCCTTAGTGTTTTAAAGTTTTTTGTAGTGCCTCCTCCGTTTTACACCACCCCCTCCCAGCTTAAAAATGACAAACAGTCCCTAACAGGTTGAGATTCTCCATGTTTAACTGATTAATGGTTAGCTGTTGACATCTCTAAATGGAGCATTACATCATCTATGTAAATGTAGATAAATGCCATCTGTTTTTGATGATCATAAAGAAAAGATGACAACATTTATTCTGTGCATGATCGGAATAAATGTTGAATTATGTTTCAAAGCCGCAAGGATTTATTTTGCATCATTCTCTGATGTATAATTTAAAGATCTCAGATTACACAGGATAAAATTGTCTTTGTATTTTTGCCGACCTCAGACAGTGACGGATGGATACGATTCAAGAATAACACTTTGACTAATCTGATCGCACACAATGTGCAGTCCCGGCCTGACTTTAAAAAGCCAAAGAGTTCACCGTACCCTTCACTGTCCCCTGTCAGCCAGGTCCTCCTCCGGACCCTGTGGGCTGCGTTTGAGTCTTCCGTGACTGCTAATCCACCAGTCTTGTCGTACGAACTCCCAGTTAGCCCGTCCTAAGCCCCCCAAAGAGCCCTTAAGTGGTTGAAACTGAATTCTCGTCAGGGGGTGCTGTAATGACTGGGATTTGGTTCTTCTAATTGTCATTTAACAGTGAGCTCAGAGCTAATGTGGCTTTGGGAGAGTACATGTGCGTGTGTCAGTGAAGCACAATATGTGTGTGTTTGTGGAAGGTTGAGCCGTGAGTGAGTCTGTGCATCAGATATGAATCACCCGTGAATAAAAGGATTGGCTTGGCAGTTCTTGCCTCACTGTGTTTGTTATTGGGGGAGAACGTGTTGCCATTTATTGTCAAGATTTGTGTTCTTATTTGCTGTGTTAACAAAGAGCGACGGATTTAATGCCAATAAAGATTATTTGACAGAATGAGAGGCGGAGGGAAAGAAAGGAGCTGGGAAAGGAAAGGCATTGTGGGAAATGGCACTTTTTTTTTTTTGTCAAGCAATGGAAGTGCTGTCAGAAGAGAAAAACACCAGCGCTGCAGATTGCAATCACCTCAGTCACACCAGCAAACACGCTTTGTGCACGTGTGAGTTTGTGATTTTTTTTTCTTTTCATTTTTTTGCACGCCAACACATTTTCACTTTGACACCCATGTGACTTGTTAATTTTAAATCACACTACTCACATATGCACCTCATTACTTGATGAGACGCTGGCACTCTTAGGAATTGCATATCTCACACACACACATGCACACAGATACAAACACACAATCTTTTTTTTAGATACACACCCAAACAAATTAACATTAAATACACACACTGTCATTCGTCTGTGAGAAAAATCCCATCAGCCCCAGTGCTAACCGAGAATTATTATTGAAAAGCATTGTGAGGCTAAATCTATCCGACACACACGCACACACATACATAGACACACATGCTTGTACTTCTACCTTTGTGAGGACCATCATTGACATAATGCATTTCCTAGCCCCTAACGCTCACTGCAATCATCATAATTAAATACATAACCCCAAACCTTACCTTGGCCCTAAGCCTAATATTATTGATCCTCAGCTAAGCCACGCCCCTTTGTGATGGTCGATCAAGCAGTCAAAGCGAGCAAGGCTCTCACACTGTAACTAACGGCACTCCCTTAAGAAATATTTTCGAATATTATGGTAAATGACACAGCGATTTCACAATGAAAAATACAGATGGGTCTACAATATGTGTTTAAAGTAATATATATATAGGATGTGTTAACCTCACTCAGCAGCAAAAACTGGTTTTAAAGATAAAGCTAAAGCCTAACAGAGAGATCACAGAGTAAAACTGAAACACTGGTGTTGTTGTATTCAAGACCACTTTTAAAAAGTCTCGTCTCGGAATTGAGCGCATTTTGACTCAGTCTTGTCTCGGTCTCTGACATTGCAGACTCTGGACTTGTAATCAAGACCTGTCGAGACCACACGGATTTATTTGTGGACATAATTACTGTGATTGGATGTAAAACTTCCTTCTTTAAATCCAGCTAATCACATCAGTCATTTGTAGTTTCCTTTTTGTCACTGATACCGGCTGCCACCCATTATAGAAAGGAGGAGGAAAATTGTTTTTTTGTTTGTTTTTGTTTGTTTTGTTTGTTTTTTGTCTCGGTCTTGACTTACTCAAGGCCCTTTAAAGTCTTGGTCTTGTCTTGGTCTGGGCACACTCTGGTCTCAGTCAAGTCTTGGTCTCAGTTAGTAGTAGTTAACGCTATGAAACACCATGTCGCCTGGCAAATGAGACAGAAGAAAGTGAAAATAAAAGTAAACTTTGCTGATATTCAACCAGTTGTGTGTCATCGCAGTGTGTTTAAATAAAGAGTGTTAAGCTTTCCCCCATGTTGCTGCCAGCACCCGGTCCTTCATCAGACAGGTGGAGGACAGGCCTCTGCTCTCTGCTGCATTATGTTTTTTCGCCCTCACTATGTAGCATGTACCAGTGAAGACACGCACACACACACACACACACACACAGTAACCTGGAAGAAAGAGAAAAACAGCCCACACAGCATTTCAGCCTGCTTCTCCATCACAGCGTGTCACATACCCTCTGACACACACACACACACACACACACACACACACACACACACACACTTTGTTTTTTACATCCTTCAAGCTAATATAAACATAATTCCGCACATGCAGACAGACAGACACAATATTGGTACAAAGTGCAAGACTTTGACATAAGACAATTTCTAAGGACCACTGCTTCAACCTCACACACACACAAACATACACAGTGCTAGTTCCTTTTAGAGGCAGTTGTGGAGAGCAGCCAGCTGGAACCAGTTCCTTCTGTCAACATCTTCATACCGAGAACGAGGGAGAGAGAGGATGTCTGGAGCAAAGATGGAGGATTGAAGGGGAGAATGTAATGGCTAGAAAGAAAGAGACAGAGGGAATAACTAGAGCAAGAAGACGGGGATGACGAGAGTAATGGACAAAGAAAGGGACTGGGACCGGGGGAACAACACTGGGATGAAAAAGCGTCCAGGAAACGAATAATGTCTTGCGCAGAGCTCGCCGCGTCTCCCTGCGGTGCCATCAGCTTGAAGGAAAACACTGGCAGAGGAAGGAGACGTGCCAAAAACACACAACTGAGACAGAAAAAGATGAATCATCTATCTATCCACACATCGTTTTCCAGGCAACAAATTTTCTTCTCTCTAACAAGACTCCAGTGAAATTGAGTCTGTTTAGGATGAAGAGAGGATGTTTACGATAAGACATGTCTTTCACGGTGACCTCGTTCTCCGGAGAGGTTATCAATAGTTAAATACCCATGGTGCCCATGTCCCGCCAATGTCCACACAAAGGAGTCTGGTCGCCTGCTGTGTGTGTGTGCGGGGCTTCGTTATATTTTCATGACTCCACACTGGGAGACACAACATGACGGCGTTAATTATTCAGCCCACCTTGCCAGCACGTCACGTGACAGACAGAGCATATACAAAAAAACACACTAGTCGTCAGGCAGATTACAGATGTGGCGCAGACAACAGACTGGCAGCTTTGGTCCAGCTACAACACGAGCTGACGTTTCAATTCACATTCCTAGTGAGTCAAACAGTAACCACAGCGTGGTGAATGACCAACCATCTGCTTCCCCAGGTCACTGACCTTTAACCTTGGAAGTAACAGGTCAGAGGTCACATGGGTGACCTCTCAGGTACCCTGACAATAACTGGGAGGAAGTGAAGGAGACAGAAGAAGCTGACTGACACTTCTCATTGTCTGTCTCTCTCCCGTCTAACTTTGTTCTCTCTCCGCTCACATCTAAGAAAAATGGAAAGAGCCTCCTGAGAGCTGATTCGTATTGAACAAATTGTGTCAGTAATGTTAATGCCATATTGTCTGCTTTTATCCAAAGATGAAAAACAAAAGGAAAGCAGCTGGAGATGTTGTAATGCATCAACTAATGGCCTTTTAGTCGTGACGGGCATCTCGAACGACTGGAACATCAGACATTTCTGGGAAGGCAAATATTTTACAGACCTTTTGGAACTTTACACTTCTGAAACTTTTCAGAGATCCCAGACAGGCTAATTTCTGCTGCTACAAGACCGTCTTACCACTTCCCCATAGCACTGCACCATCTTTTAGCGTCATTTCCATTTAAAGGTGAATGGATGAATTGGTTTACAAAAAGATGTGTGTGTGTGTGTGTGTGTGTGTGTGTGTGTGTGTGTGTGTGTGTGTGTGTGTGTGTGTGTGTGTGTGTGTGTGTGTGTGTGTGTGTGAGATGAGCCAAATATGAAAACCTTATGTTGTCGTGATATCAGATCAATACATTCCTCTTCTTGGAAAAACTGACCCACGCGATGGCACTTTTACTTTAAAGGTGCAGTATGAAAGATTTAGGTGGATTTAATGGCATCTAGTGATAAGTATAGCAGATTGCAGCCACATGAAACTTTTCTTAATTAAAATTCTTTTAGTGCTTAATGTTCAGGAGGTTTTTTTTACATGAGCTAAATTATGCAGAGGACTCTTCCTTTCCAAAAACAAAGCAGGTGATTTAAACTGGTAAAAACACCAAATAAAGCCGTTTTGTGTTAAAATCAGTGTTTTCCTACCCTGTTTTGTTCACTTGCCCAGCGCCTGCTCATGAGCTGCTCATGTATTTTGTGATCCATAAGTTTAGCAGATTTCTACTGTAAGACGAATTATCCACAGAGGTCCCTTTCTCCCTATATAACTAACAGAGCAGGTGATTAAAACCAGTAAAAACACTGAATACAGCAGTGTCACATTACAAATCATTGTTTCTCCAATGCTGTTTGGCCTGAAGGAGTCGGGCCACTTGTCCAGCGCCTGTTAATCTTGTTTCTCTGATAGCTTAAGATCCCAATATTCAGGAGGATTTTGCTGGGAGCAGAATTATCCACAGAAGTTTCTTCCTCTCCAAACAAATGGACCAGTTGATTTTGGATTGGATAGATATCTCTAAAAAACATGAGAGGAAGACAATGAACAACTTATCAATAATAGCCTAAAAATTAGCAAGGAATTTTTAAAATGTTACAAAAAATTACTGGAAAATATAGAAAAAAAACAAACAAAAAATGCCAATGTATCCCCCTAAATCCAACACACTTGAGCTTTAATTTCTTCATTGAGAAAATGAAGCCAAAGTTCAAACTATTGGCAACAATATTCAGTCATTTGAAGAGTTTCCGCAGAGTTTTGTCTCATCATGAGATAAATTCTTGGACAGAGAACTTCCTGTTTCAGTGATGAATCTGTTGTTCTTTCCGTCCTACTCGCCACCACTCCCTGCCTCCTTCTCCAAATTTCTCTGCTCCTGCTCCTCATTCAGATATATCCGCTGCCCTCCGTTCAACCTGTTTTTTCTCCTCTCTCTCTCTCGCTCTCTCTCTGTTTCTGTGTCTCTCTCTCCCGCCTCCACCCCTCTCTTCATCTGTTTTTAACTATTCTTCTGTGGACTCTCCCTCCCCGCAGTCATTTTTTTTTGTTTTTCCTGTCCTCCCTGTGTCTTCCCTCCACGCTGCTCTTTGTTTCACCGACAGAATATCTGGGAGCGGTTGAGATGGGGCCGCTTGTGTTCGAGGCAAACCCCTCCATCATACACTCGTCTTTGTGCGAGCATGCGTGGGTGTTTACATAACCCCCATAAGAGCCCACATCCACTGTTTGGCCTCTTAGGTAAACATAACGGCTGTCTGTCCTCAATCGAGCCGCAGATACAGCGCAGATAGACCCGCTTATCTGTTCAAACACTCACGCTGCTTTGTATTACCAGTGTCAGCTCCACTTGATTAAATCAGGCCATGCCCAAAATCAAATAAAACCCCTCGAGTCGGATTTTGAAGTCATATCTCTCATATTCCCACTGGTTGTGGAATTTCTGGAATATCATTTTTTGGAGGCATATGCCAGACTGGGAATTTAACAAATAGGTCACTTTATACCAATATGGCAGAGCGATATTAACTGAAGTCACACTGTTTATGACTTATAATGAATAACAACATTATCAAATCAAGAGGGAATCAGATTTTTAGGCTCAGGGAGCGTGCTTTGGTTTGATCATCCTGTGCTTGGATTAGAGTAAAAGAAAAATCATGTTTTTTTTGGGGGTTTTTTTTGTTTTAAAAAGTGATGCCTTTGATGTTTAATTCAGCTGCTTGTAGCCGTTGTCTCTCCTTTGTGTGTAGTGATGTTTGTCAGTGGGTTTTTTTGGTCTGCTGTGGCTGCTCCTATCAGGCGACCCGGTCGACCACAGACAGATAGAGCGAATGACACTTAACAGTCACTCAGTCGGTTTAAAGACACTTCCTCTGCTTATCTGAGTGACGGAGTGTGTGTGTGTGTATGTGTGTGTGTGTGTGTGTGGGTATGTGTGTGTGTGTGTGTGTGTGTGTGTGTGTGTGTGTGTGTGTGTGTGTGTGTGTGTGTGTGTGTGTGTGTGTTTGTGGCTTCCTGTGGTTTCCTGTCCCTTTGTGTGTGTGGTTTCAGTTTGTAGCCACCAAAAAGAGGCTACATGTGTTGAAAGAGGATGTGTGCAGAGATGTCAACTGTAAGGTTTAAAAGAAGAAGCTTAAAGGAGGTGTTCAGACGTCTTCAGAGGGACGCGGTAATGACACACAGAAAGTGGAGGGAACTTGGCAGAGTAGGAAGAGGAAGTTTTTCAGTTTGTCCGTCCATCCATACATAGACTCGTCCCATTCCTGCCTGCGCAGTATGCAGTTTGTCAAGAGCATCTTGAGGGAATCATTTCAAATTTGTCACATACGTCCACGTGGACTCAACGAGAAACTGATTACGTGTTAGTGATCTATTGTCAAGGTATATAGAGAATATCTTCAGCTTTGGCACAAACGTCCTTTTAATTAGTCTTTTATTTTGTCTTTTAATCTTATCTTCTAATTTATCCCTTTACTTATCTTTTTATTCTGCCATGATCCTGCTTATTATTATCATTATTATCAATGCTCTGTGTCTCCTGACTTTATTTTGTTATTTTGTTTTCTGCTTCTAATCTCCTGTTTAATTCTGCCTCAACTCTTATCTCTTGTCTTCAGCATTATTGGCTAACTTCAGTTGTCAAGGTCAACCTCACAAAATATATTTTTGGCCACAATTCAAGAATTCATCCGATAATCATGACAAAATTTCACACACATGTCTAAAAGGATAAAATGATAAAAGTGATGATGTTTTTTTTGTACAAAAGGTTGAAGGTTAACTTCATGATAATGTTTTGCAGAAACACTCTGGCTTTTATTTAACACCATAACTCAGGAACAGAAAGGGGAGACATTTGGTCAGATACTGAATTGGTGACTTAACCTTGAAACTGTGCTGATTGTAGACATCTTCCATGCTGTCGAGGGGAAGTCGTGTGTGAAGCATTCATGTTCTCACAGACATGGATGTAAACTATAACTACATCTGGTATGTGGAGTCATACAACAGTGAAGCAGTAATTATTTTCTAATTATAAACAGGAAGTTATGGTTTTAGAAACAAAGTGTGACAAAAAGGATAGAAAGGAAAACTCATGTCTATCATTGATTGTCTTCATCAAACGCCCTTGAGCATCATGGGATTTCCACCCAAAACAGGAAGTAACTTGATCACCCTAGTTACACTTGCCCTCTGACCCCCTGCTGCCCCACCCCGCTGCTTAAGAGCAAATGGAAGGAAGGGAGTGTTCATAAAGGAGAAGTGAATGTTGATGCTTTGGGAAGTTAATTTCTCTCACATCCTGCCCACCTGCACGGATTTCCTACGTCTGACGGCCAATCATGTTTAGTCGTGTCGGGTCATGTCTCCCACTGCTTTGTACGGCCACCAGCAGAGAGATGTGTGGAAGTTTCCATGTGAGCGAGGAGCAGCGTGTGTGTGTGTGTGTGTGTGTGTGTGTGTGTGTGTGTGTGTGTGTGTGTGTGTGTGTGTGTGTGTGTGTGTGTGTGAGAGAGAGAGAGAGAGAGAGAGGAACCCTCGTCCATCGTCGGGCTTTCCCAGCCTCCCAGCGCCGAACCTTTGACCCCAAAACACATCGACAGCTGGGCTGGTGACATCGGATCTGTGTTTGGGTTGTCTCTGCTTTGTCCGGCCTGCCACTGTGTGCGTGTGTAGCCAAGCGAAACCGTGCACTGTGGGTGGCTGTAGAGCAAGATGTGTGTGTGTGAGAAACAGAGAGATAAGACATACCAGCATCAGCAGCACGTCTCCCTCTCACAGTAACCTGTTTGTCTTCTGTTTTCCCAGATTTTCCACGCCAACACAGACCCAGCTGAGGTAGTTCTGAACCGGGTCCCACAGCCAGTGTTGGCCCGGTTTGTGCGCATCCGACCGCAGACCTGGAGGAACGGCATCGCCCTGCGCTTCGAGCTCTACGGATGCCAGATTACAGGTGTGTGCGCAGGCGTGTGTGCATCACAAGGTTGCGCTTTTCTCACCTTGATTTTTGCCAGAACAAAGTCGACTTTGCCAGAATCACACTCTTACAGTTTGACTGAGCGGGAACAGTTTTCTGCCGCACTTCTGTGGCATGTTGTGGTCTGAAGCCCAGTGTTGTGCATGTTAACACTTTATAAGCGCAAGCTGAAAGTTCAGTTCGCACAGAATAAAATCAACTAGTTTTCATTCATCTCGTCTGCATGTTTAACAGCTTCCCCATTTTTTGTTTTTTAACTAGAGCTGTTCTCGACCCCGACTCATTGACTACGTTTACGTCCACACAAATATTCCTCTTGCCTGCTTACAGTCAGTTCTGTGTGTTTTCATGGATACATTGTACACAAACCAAAGATCCCCCCCCCCTTTGCACCGTTGAACAAGTCATCCAGTGGAAGCAAAAATGGACCAAAAAAATCCCATTTTGACGCAAATAAGCAAAATGGCGCTTTTAAACATTTTGATGTAATAAACGACTTGTTAGGGCACGTTAATCAGAGTACACATGGCTGCATATAAACGGGAATGAAATGTGATAGAAGTAGTGTGTTTTTCAAAATAAGGACAAAAAACAGAATATTTTGGGCATGTAAACATAGTCATTGCCACTGCCCACTTCTCAAGCTAAATACTTTTTTTTTTGTACTACTATATGTAGTTTCACAGACACTACTTTTAAACAACAACAAAAACCTATGTCAGCGCATGTTTTACCACTTAAAAAATGTTGCAGAGTGAAAAAGAGGTGCAGTACAGTTAAACTGTAGATGAAATGGAAATTTAATTTAGCCCGCACGATCCACATTATGTAAAAGCTCAAAATCATAAAATCTAAAATTCATATCCTTTGAGCGAGTTGGTACACACTCCACCATTGGCTTGAATACAGTAGCCAGAGCTGAATGATGTATTATAATGTCAGTTCTGCAGAGCACGCAATTTACAGAAGCAGTGAAAGTAAAGAAGGTTTTACTCTTTGTTGATGATTTTTTGTAATCATCATTCACTCGCATGTATTATCTAAGACTGGCCGCCTGCTTCAGCTGGATGTGTCGTTTTAAATTCATGCCAATGTGGCTGATGTTGACTTGTTTTTTCAGACCCAGCAGGAACAATTTGCATATAAATCTGTAATAATTTGTAGATAAAAGTCCTCCAAATATCCATATGACCTGGCTTCAGCAGGACTGGCTGCAGTTGTGTTGTGTCGGCATGCCAGGTGCCATAAATGAGGGTTATTTGGATTAACTGTTGGGAGAGTGGACGATTGTCACGCTCAGTTTCATAAGTTGCAAACTGATGTGTTCAGATCACCATTGATCAAAAATATCAGCATGTTCAAACACTGCTGAAGCCTGCCTTAAAACAAAAGACAACAGTTTTGAGTACTAAAAATAAATTTGTTTTAAAAAATAAACTTCAACTGCAAAAAAGTAACACTCTAAATCATAAAACCCAGGAACACACACACTCAAAGGCACACACTGGCTTACACACAGTGCATGTGTGTTTCCACTCTTTCCCACACTCCCTCCTGCTATCTTTTAAACATAGCAAGCCTCGGGCTAATTAAAGGAAACTTTTACTCTATTCTTCCTTCCAGAAGCACCACCAGTCACATTCCCCTCTCTCGACGCTCTCCCACTTCTTCTGCACTCTCCGTCTTCGTCTCCCCCCAGCGACGCCTCTTTTCCCCCTCTCATGGTTTCAGATGCGTTTTTGATGTGTCCTCTTTGCTCTGTGAGCTCGTCTATGTTGAGAAATGAGTCGCGATCAATCATTCATGGCTCCCTCTTCGCTCTTACATCAGAAACTGTGATTCGCCGCAGCCTCGACAGCTGCTATTGAAATAACTATTAGCTCTTACAGTACAGGTACATCCACACACAGGCGGCTTCTAAATATAGCCGATGACCTCAAAAGCAGGCGCACCCTCTGAAATGTACACAGACACCACCCACTGGCACACACACACTCATACACACTTCCTGTGCCTTTTATTCATTATTTACATCTCCTGCTTTTGCAGTGACATAACAGCATGAAACTTTGATCTGTGTTCTCTTAAACCGTCAGCACAACTAACATCTCCCCGTCTTCCTCCCCCCCTCTTCCTCTGTGTCTCCTCCTCTTCCTCGAGCTCTCTTTACCTCCCTCCATCCTCCCCTCTCCCACTGTTTGCCTCTGCAGGAGCCTCATCTCAAACATCTTGCTCTCCTCCCAGCTTCCCAGAGCCGTCATCCTCAGCTTTTTTCCTCCATTCTTTCCGCTCTCTACTTCTCTGCCTCCCGACTCCTCGTATTATACCTCTCTTATCCCCTTAATCCTCATTTCTCCCTCTCACACACTCCCTCAGCAAGTTACTTTCAATGATACCCGCTCATCCATATCTGAATGTTTTCATTTCCAAGTGCTTTTGCGTGTATGCTGAACTTTCCCTCACTCGCTGAATGTACTTTCAAAAAATGTGTGCAGCACGTTGAACAGAGAAGCTATTGTCGAGAATATAAAGATGCAGTCACATTTTTTAAAATGTTTGTGTGAGATGTGAAGTGCATGAATGCAAAGCAGGGAAGTTAGCTTTTATCTTTCTAATGGCAGCCTAATTGCATATAAGATGAAGCAATAGTGCTGCGCTACACACATCTCTGCAGACTCCTATCTGCTCCAGTCTGAACTCTTAATGCTCAGTGGCCACTAGTGCAATCCTGTGGTGAAGCTTAACAGCTCCCAGGTGGGAATATGTGTAACAGCGTGAGTGTGTGTGTGAGGTCATCAGCTCAAACTTCTCCATCATGAGGCGAAGGTTAAAGCTCTCTCTGCCTCTTACTCCAGATGCTCCGTGCTCAGACCTGCAGGGCCTGCTGTCCGGCCTGCTCCCTGACGCACAGATCTCAGCCTCCTCCAGCAGGGACATGGTGTGGAACCCCGGGACTGCCCGTCTGGTGGCCAGTCGCTCCGGCTGGTTCCCCGCGCCGGCGCAGCCATTGGCTGGAGAGGAGTGGCTTCAGGTACAAGACAATTTTTATTACATTTATTGGACATTTATACTGTATTTTTCCAGATGATAAGCACCCAGAATTGGGTAGTAGTGAACCACATGTGATTAAACTAATCGTTTAACTTTATTTCGCAGTAGCTTGCTAGTAGTTCAGATTTTCATTGTGATTCCAGTAGTAAAAATACTTTTAATGTATTTTTGTTTTTCATTTTTTTTAACTGCTGAAACTACAAGCAATTTTAGGCCATTAAAGGAAAGAAAATATATATATATATTTTTTTTCTTTATTGTAATTGAAGTATTGATTGTAACTATTTACTAACATGTTCAGATGGAGTTGCCCGATGCTGTGTTAGGAGTTACGTGGCACAATTAGTAATGAGTATATGGTGAATATTAATTGCTTGGTGCAATTCCCCCTCCTGGCAACAAGTTTCTGAAGGCAGTTGTCTGACTAATTGACATTAAGCACTTTTTTAAATAGCTTTATTTCTAAGTAGCTTTAATCAACCAAACTAGATATCTCCCTTTGGTAACTTTGCTGTCGGTTAACTTTTTCCATTGTGAGGTTATTAGTAGCTTAAAAAGCTATGCTTTCAAATGAGCTTTCCCAACGCTGCAAGCACCCATAATAAAATATGATATTAATGTAATAATAAACACTGAAATAAATGCATCTACTGGTTCCCACACTGCATTTTGTCTGTGCAATGGGGTCAGGATTAGTGCTAAATATGCAAGACAAAAAACCAGCAGCAGCCTGTCTGCGGTGTCATTTTTTCAGGGTTATTGTTGTGATATACATAATAAAGATGTCATGTATATGTATGCAACAAGTAGGACCTTAAAGGTCCAGTGTGTGGGATTCAGGGGCATCTGTTGTCAGAAATGTAATGCAATATTCATAACTCTGATTTTATTAGTGTGTAATCACCTGAAAATATGAATTGTTGTGTTTTCTTTGCCTTAGAATGAGCCGTTTATATTTACATACGGAGCGGGTCCTCTCTCATTGAGTCTGCTGTGTTATTTCTAAAGTAGTCCAGAAAGGCGAACCAAACACCGGCTCTAGAAAAGGCCATTTGCATTTTTGCACTGGCTGCTGTAGTTTACCTTGGCATGGGAAAAGTTTGAGTTCTGCAAACAGGCTAAAACAAGAAGCATAGCTCGCAATAAAACCTAACCATGTGCTATTCTTTGTTAATGGCCATCCATTTATCTCAATCTGATCGCTGCAGGTGGACCTCGGTGTGCCGAAGACAGTGCGTGGAGTGATCACCCAGGGAGCGAGGGGAGGAGACGCAGGAAGCGGGGCGACCACGGATAACCGCGCATTTGTTAGGAAGTACAAAGTGGCGCACAGCCTGAATGGGAAAGAGTGGAACTTCATCATGGACAGCAAGACGAGCCTGCCCAAGGTGGGGGAGGGAGAAGGATAGATGATAAAATTACGTGTTTCTAAAAACAAACAATCAAGATGACGTTTATACAGGGTTCCCACGGTCATGGAAAACCTGGAAAAGTCATTGAATTTCACAATTCTAGTGTAACTGTGTGGGCAAGTGCCGCATACACAGTGTAGTGCATGCTTTTCCGAAATGGAAATGACATTATGCATCCTTGAAACAGTTTGAAATGTTCATGAAAATTTGTTTGTATTTGTGTGTTTTTGGACAGATTTTTGAGGGGAACACACACTATGACACCCCAGAGCTGCGTCATTTTGAGGAGATTGTGTCCCAGTACATTCGGCTGTATCCAGAGAGGTGGTCTCCTGCAGGAATCGGGATGAGAGTAGAGATACTGGGCTGCGACCTTCCAGGTAGGACACTCTGCTGCTGCTTCTATGACAGGGAATCACTTTATATATGATAATTCTGTGCCCGCACTATTCCAAGCTGAATTATTTGCCACACACTGTAATGAACTGATCTAACCAGAAGTGAATGGACCTTGAGGAAAGGTGGCTCACCAGAAAAGTGCAGCTCGCATTAGATATGCATGAGAGTCATTAGAGCCTGCCCGAGGTGACGCCGAGAGAGGGAAAGTGAAAGCTTGACCCTGAAAGGTTGTGATTTTATTTCTGAGGTTGTTTCACCTGGAAAATCCCAGTTAGTTACAACAAGTGTTTGCATCAGCAGGGTGCGGACGGGGTTCGGTTTAAAGGAATGCGTCCCCAGAGACAGAGAGTGTTGGTTTGTTCACTCTCCAGCCTGGTCTGTTATCCAGATGTGAGGTTGTGCAGGAGGAACACGTTCACCAGCACTCGCACACATATGGACTCTCACTATTTACCACTCCCTCTGTGCCTCAACAGGATGACTATATGGCGCAACATGCACAGCAGAAAATACACCACAGAAGTAAAGAAACATGCATGTATACATTCTCCAGACACTAACTGTGAGTCAGCCTTCATTCTGTGAATGTTTGTGTCAGCATGTGTGCAAGTGCTGATGAAGTTAGCGCATCATCATTATCGTAGGACAGAGTAATAGTCAGATATAATAAAAAGCCACAAATAAAGAAAAAAAAGAAGTGATGAGGCAATCATTTCTGTACAAGTGTGCTTGAATTTAAATGCAGTCCATGAACACATGCTCTCAACACCTGCTATCTGGTCACCTTTTTACACCGCACCATGCGGGCAACGTGTTTGCATTCAGTGTTTGATTAGGTAAAATAATCCTTTATTAGCCCCACAGTGGGTTAAGGTTTGGGGTTAGGTGACCTGTGTGAAGGGGAGCCTCATGACAACAATAAACAGAAACCAAAGACCAAAGACATGAAGAAAGAAATGAAATGAATAAAATAATGATGTTACCCATTGGTTTTTGGATCCATTTTGAATCTTTGAGTTTGGCATTTTGGCTGTTGCCATCTTGGACAGAACTGAACTGTGAAAATGCTAATGCAAATTGTTTTTTTTTCTGCAAGCGAAAAACTGTCTTGAAAAATTAAAACAACAGTGCTTCCTAACCGATGGGTCACAGCCCACAGTACAGTAAACTGATACAGAAATAGCACAGATTGGTGCATAAAAAATCACCAGAATACAGGCAAGTAAAAATTCTGGCAAACAAAAATTTTGAGCGAGGACACCCAAGCGATATATGTCCCCCCAATGTTGAAACAAAACCTATGCCCTTGTTACCTACAATAACCAATGTTGTTGCTGTTGTAGCAACTTGTGAATGAACAGCACCTACCTGTCACTCAAAGCAGCCATACCCGCAATTATGCATAACTTTAGACCCTAATAACATTGAAACAGGAGCGTTATATAAAAATCTTTTTGCTGTACAGTTGTCATGATGTTGACATCGGCTCTAGAGACCAAAACTGTTTTTCGTATCAGGCTGTAAACATGTTTATTTCTGCTGTAAAGTTTGGCATTTTAAGAAGGTGGTCTATGGAAACTGACTCGCTCTTGGAGCCAGCCTCAAGTGGCCATTAGAGGAACTGCAGTTTCTGGAACGGCAGCTTTGGCTTCATTTTTCATGCCTGGAGGTTTCCACTTGGACAAAACAAGAACTCCCAGGTCAGGGGATTTTTTGCAGAGCGGTAATTTCAATCAGATAGTGTGGAGGGTTTGAGGGAAATGTGTGTCAGAAAACTGCTGTTGAGGGTCACACATTGTTCACAGGCCTCCAGAAACTCAGCAGGAATAGCAAACTACTGCTGACATCCTGTAAATCATTCACTTCCTCTAACACGCTCACTTCTTTCTGTCATCTCTTAAGCTAAGCCCTCTTTTGAATTCCTTCTCATTTATAGGATTTAGGAAATTAAATGGATGTATTTTTGTACCCCAAATCGTGTAGTTTAAACATAGCAGCAGCTCCCACAGTGAAGCAGAACGAGGTCTCTCATCATTCCTACACATGGTTGCAGTTCTTTCTTTTCCCACCCTGAGGCCTCAGTGCGTGGGTCCGCAAATGTTTTTAGTTCTTTATTTTCATTGCTGTGCCTCCTCTCCCTTTCTCTCCTCCCTCTCTCCCCCGTTACTCATCACTTGCACCTCGTTTCCATGCTCTCTGCTGTTGGTCTTCATTCCCTCTGTTTCCCCCGTTGATGCGCAGCTGCCTCACACACACATAAACGCACACACCCACACTACAATTTCTAGTGTACGTACTCCAAAAATGAAAAATTTATGAGCTCAGGAAGGAAATTTTAGAGACTGATCTGTAACAAAAAAATGCAAAGTATCACTTCTTTCCAGGAAGCATCATTTCACTCTTAGGAACTGTGGCTCCCACATGCACACACACACACACACACACACACACACACACACACACACACACACACACACACACACACACACACACACACACACACTGTAATGTAAATCTCAGGTGTGTCAGCCTCACACTGGCTCTCTGGTTCCTTCAAAACCTCAGTAAATACAGTGACTTTAAAATGGTGACAGATTTCTCACAGTTTGGTCCTGTACTTACCGTAGCTGCTCATATAAGCTCTTTATGTCACTGTCAAAGCATCCTATCCTTTAAAGGCTTATGTGTGTGTGTGTGTGTGTATGTGTGTGTGTGTGTGTGTGTGTGTGTATGTGTGTGTTAACCCTGAGTAAATTGGCTTGATTTCTTTCAAAAACATGGTACAAAGGCAATGAGAAATTAAAGAAGAAATGGCCCAAAAAATTGGAAGAAATTAGTAAAAAGTTACAAGAAAGTTGCCTGAAAAACAACTGACTAAAAAAATGGGGGAAAAAAGTGTAAATATAAAATTATGAGAATTATAGGTATAGGTTTTTCCTAGCTTTTTTCTCCAGACATTTTTTAAAATAACTTTATAAATCTATGTATTTATTAAACCCTTATGTGAGAACTAAACTATTTAAAACATGAGCAAATGGGTTTGATTTCTTTCAAAACATGGGAAGATGACAACGAAAGAAGAAATCACCCAAAAATTAGCAAGAAATTTGCAAAAAAAGTTGCAAGAAAATCACCTGAAAATTAGTTTTAAAAAACCATAACAAATCAAAAAAAGAAAAAAAATATTTTTTTTTTTAAAAATTGCTGAAAACTTCTAATTTTGTGACATCATTTTAAATATGTAATTATTTATATAGATTTTCCCTCACATTTTTCTTTTCTCCCTAGTTTTTAAAAATAATTCTTTCAATCAAAGAGTTTCCTGTAATTTGTGGAACATTTCTTACCAAGTTGCTCATTACCTTATTTCCCATGTTTCTGGAAGAAATCGCACCGATTTGCTTACAGTGCAAAGGTTTAAATACTTGTGAAAGCAAGAAAATTGATGAGGCTCCAGGTTTCAAAGGGTTAAACTCACCCAACGAAATATCAAACAATGGCTACTTATCTTTTCCATCATGTTTTCATCTTTTGGGGTGAATGTGTGTGTACGTGCACGCACACACATCCATTTATCTGTGTGTGTGTGTGCCTGGGACTGCCAAGCAGAGATTTACAGAAAAGCTTTCTACATAATTGAAGATTTTTTTTACTCCTCTCTGACATATTGCTGAGTCAGATTCTTTTGGAGGGAGCAATGTCTTTTATGCAGGGAGGCCTTTTTCCACTGTGTGTGCGTGTGTGTGTGTGTGTGTGTGTGTGTGTGTGTGTGTGTGTGTGTGTGTGTGTGTGTGTGTGTGTGTTGAAAACTAAGCCATGTCTACGTGTGTATTTACGAGCATGCTCAGCTGCGGTGTGTGTTTGTACTTGCCTCCATTATCTATGCCAGCAGTTCCCCTGGGTCCAGTTCTAAGTGTGGGTGTCTCATCCTGTGCATGACGATGACTTGCATCATCACCTGCAGCAGTCAACACATTATGTAAGACAACACTCCGCTGCAGAGAGGACTTTTCCTGCATTGCAAGGCTGCACATGTACAGTAGGCCTGCGTGTGCATACATGGGCCAACTCGCGCAGCTCCATGACATCACACACATCAAGGACAGGGCTCGGGTCAAGGTAGGCAGGTCACATACGTTCACACACATCCTCACATAAACATACGCACCCACACGCAAGTCGCTCCCATTCCCATTGCCCCCGAACACTCCTGTCACACCATGGAAAGGTCAGCACATTTACACTGTGACAAGGCCTGACCTTTCAAAGCATGGATTGCTCAGGAGCCGGCTGGAATCTTAATGGACTCGACCGTGTGTTTTGTGTTTATGTGTCGGACGCACATATGGGTGCTCAGGTAATGTATAGGCCCCTGGTTTATTTTAACACCCAGTCCCAAGACTTAAGTGGAGGGCTGAAAGGTTATACTGGAATAAAAAGGCAAAAACAAGAGGAGAAGGAGCTCAGGAGATGCATTTGCAGGAAGAGAGGTTTGAGGAAGAGGCTCGCTTTCCTTGTTTTTACCTTCCCGGTGGGCCGGCAGCGATAAGAGTCTCATTAGGTAGTTAATGACAAGCATAAAGGACATGACATTAACGCTGGGTGAATGTCAGGAGCCGTCGCCAGCTGTGGCCGGCCCTTTCATGTCTGCCATTTCTCCAGCTGGGGCGCCGTTACGCTCATTTCCACAGGAAGTTCCTTTAAGCGGATCAATTGTGTATCACACCGCGTTTGTTGCCCCTAGTGCCTTTCATAGTCTTTAAACGATGATGGTTGTCATGCAGAAAGACCAGTAGGAGGCTCTGGTGTTGCCACTAACAGCCAGCCAGCAGAATAAAACGTAGTGATGGATCCATGTGACTTTTTGTGTGTTTTTATTTTCAAACTGATGAGCTATGTTTCACAGAGAGATCTTCAGGCTATTAAGCCTCGGAGTTGTTTGGGTAGACTTTTAATGAGACGTGTCAGGGAAAGCTAACAGAGCAGTATCGGTATTTTTCAACATGGACTCTATTTTCTCATGTTTTTGTTTCTAAATGACTAATGGGAGCAACAGTTTTTGAAAATGGTCCAGTGTTCAGTGACGGGGCTGCAGCCAGCAGCAGTGAAATAGGCTGCAGTGTAAACACTGCATGTTCCCACCATCAGTTTATGTCCACTAAAGTGTTTGTTTTTTTGCCACTGACAGGTTCAGAGTATTATTATAATGTGTAACGATATATAGATAGGATCCCTACAGAGATGGACCTTTTTGTTAAATCGTAGTTCTTTTTTGTTTAACCAGAAACAGCCTTGAAATCACTATCGGCAAACATCCCAGACTCTCCAGAAATTAACAAAAAAAAATAGTAATATGTGGGACACCCGGTAGTTCAATTGCTAGAGTAGCCCCCCCCCCCGCCTCTAAAAACTAATTTTCCGGTTATTTGCTGTTACTAATTTCTCATAATTTGTGGGGCATTCCTTGCCATTTTGGTCGTTGACTTTTTTCCCATGTTTTTTTTTGTTTTGTCTGTTTTTTTTTTTTTATGAGCCCATTTGAAAGAGGCCGCGGTCATATATCTGTAGCTGCAAAAAGAAAAGTGTGTAGCGAAATGACAAAAAACGACAGAAACAAGTTACTATATAAACATGTGTTGTCATTGACCCTTTGCCATGGTTGTACAAAGAGAATCGGAGGCTCACACAGTTTATTCACATGATAAATTTGGATCTTTTGGTTTGAAACGTGACCCAAACCTCTGCGTTAACTCCCACAACACACCAGAGTTGACCCATCTGCTCCTAATAACACAGCGCTTTCTCCCACTTTACATTCCAGCTGCAGCCTGCTCAACATGTGTCAGTTTGTGCGCACATGGGATGAGTTTTAATGAGCAAGTCGCTGGTGTGTTGTTTGTGTTTCTTTGTGATGTATGTACACTTAAATAGATGTTAAGGGCAGAGAGAAAATCATACATTTCACTCCGTGTTTGCTCTCCGTTCTTTCAGTGAGTATGAGTTATAGAGTGAGCGAGACACTTGTGTGTAACACACGATAGCTCACACATGCGCAAAAAAACAGAGCGGGAGACAGAGTGTGTGTGTGCGCTGTATTCTCCCTGACAGCCAGTGAGTAGTCCCAGTCAGAGTGTGATCATCCTGCCCAAGGTCGAGGGGAGTTTGTTAGACACATCCATCCATCAGCCTTAACCCCAGACGTTCTCTGTGTACATGTGAATGTGTGTGACTCTGATTGTGTGTGTATTAGCATGTGGACATCAGCATATTTGAGTCAGTGTGAGGCAGATACTGACGCCTGAGCACCCAGACACAACATGACGGGGGCCCCTTTGGGTGCTCTTGGGCTATCTGTGCCTGCCCTCGCCTGTCTCTGACACTCTGGGTGGGTTGGCCGGATAGAGACAGGAGACGGCAGGAGATAGTTTCAGACCATGACCTCACATTCTCAATTATGACTTTATTTCATTATTTATACAGGGCACTGAGACAAACTGTTTGCGTGCAGAGTTATGGGTAAAATTGATTCAAATTAAAAGTATATCGACCTCTTAGTGCAATTAAAGGTCCTGTATGTGACAATCAGAGCATTAATATAGCAGCACACTGATATTTGCTATGTGAAGATATAGCTGAGTAATGGCTACGTAAGAAGAAAAAAGAAGTCTGAGTGCTATTGTGACTGATTTATTTCTGTGTATCCCTCATGCTATCTCATCGCCACCGCGCTACACTGTGCTTACACGCCACTTAACATTGGTATTTTGACGGTGGCGTCTCGGAAGCATTGCACCTACCTGCCGGATGTTTTTACTCCATATCAGCCTGCCTTATTGTTGCCTCATATGTAGCCTGCAGACATGACGGTTCTTCATCTAACTCTCAAGAGAGCAAAACAACTCAAACTATAACTTCTTCCAGCTTACTTCCCTGTCTAAATCAGAAGCATATAGGCAGAATGGAGAGTCATAAAAGGTAGAAAAAGACATTATCTCATTACCTGCTGGTCTTTTCTGCCTTTGTTGCTTATCACTTCCTCTCACATCTGTTTTTCCTGCCTCTCCCTCATGTGTGCGGAAGGAGAAATTCCTCATAAATAATCTCTTAAACAAACATTAGTGTGTCCTCTTTACAGTAATCTGACGTCTGATTGTTTCATACACCCACCTTTGACCTGCGTTGTGTTATGTTTATTCCATAGAAACCACCACGCCGGCCGACACCGTCACGCCTACTCTGCCCGCCGACATTGAAACCACCACTGTCCCCGTTACAACTACAGGTGAGTCCAGGCAGCAGAGTATTTTACACGAAAAGAAATAGTGGATTAATGGCGTTATTAGGGAGCAGTAATAGAAAAGATGAAAGCGCTGAATGGCATTATGTAGAGCAGCTGCTTCTTTATCTGAAATGATTTCTCATACCTTTGTGCCCTTTGGCTCTTACTCACGTTTCCTTCCTCGCTGCTCTGCACCTCTACAGCCGCCACGTCTCCGCCATCAGACAGTGTGTGTGACTTTGACCATGGCCTGTGTGGGTGGACGCACGACCCCAACGCTCCTCTGCTCTGGTCCCTGCTCAGCAGCGGTGAGTCTCTTCATCAGTCATGTGAAGATTCTGCTCATGACTCAGAGCTGCTGTCTGGTTAGCAGAAAACTCAGAGCTGCTTCAGGAAGTTTTTATGCCTCTCTGCCAGCGATAGCTGTGGACGGTGGTATTATGTTTTTGGATTGTCCATCCTCTGTGTGCACATCACATTTTCTTTAACACTATATCTCACAAATGCATTGAGTGAATTTCTTCAAAGTTGGTACAAACATACACTTGGACTCAAGGATTAACTGATTAGATTTTGATGGTCAAAGGTCAACAGTCAAGGTCACTGTAGCCTTGTCTGTCTTATTCATATGAAAGCAATATCTCAAGAAAACCTTAAGGGAGTTTCTTCAAATATTGCACTAATGTTTTCGTAGGTCAAAGGTCAATTTTCCTGTGACCTCACATCTGTCTTGTTTTCTTGAACCCGATATTTTAAGAACACCTTTAGGGTCACTGTGACCTCATAAAACATGTTTTTGGCCATAACTGAAGAATTCATACACACATAATTATAATAAAATATCACACAAATGTCTAGTAGGATAAAATAATGACATGATGACATTTTTCATCCAAAACGTCAACTTCGCTACGACATCACTACTCTGGCCATTACTCAACATCACAACTCAAAGAGAAGTGGAGACATTTGGTCAGATACTAAACTGATGATGCTAATTTTAGGTGCCCACCTTGAAACTGTGCTGATCGTATATAACTGTTTTGCAGGGAGGAAGACATATTATAACAGTGAACTGGTAAGACTAGTTCTCCATGTAGCATTCATTTGATGGACATTGACCTGAGGGGGTTGTTTTGTTTTAAAATTGGTCTAACATTTAGGATGATTTCACAACAACAATGGAGCTAGCAGCTCAAGTGGACATCACACATGACTTCTTTGCTGCAGAGCTTTTATGTATGCAGCTACAGGGAAAATTCCATTTGGGCGCAGAAAATTGCACAAGCACAAATGCACTGAGTTTATTTTATCACTGAGTCTAGACAAGACACTAATTAAATGGAGTCATTCTCCCTGTGCATCTTCATTGAGTCCTTTTTTTCAATTTGATTAAAATAATTCCTTAAATTGAGACTGGTCTAATTTAGCGGGCTACATCGTCTGCCAGCCGCGCTGCTCTTTCCAAGCGATTGAGAATGAAAATGGATTGAGGGAGCGAGTGGAGTACGAGACACAGCCGCCATGTCAAGCAGCCTCACACGCGACATGTGACACGCGCAAGCTCGCTCGCCTCTGTGCATCTCGGCAGGAAGGGGTTAAGACCCAGTAGCTCCAATTAAGTTCAGAGCAGGAGATTCCAGCGACGAGCGGTTATTCCCAGCCGTCCGTTCCTGCAGGCACATCCCAGATGATGCTGTGTAGACTTCCATCTACTTAGACATTCCTTAAAGAAATAATTATTCATTTTCCCTTCATACACGCCCGCGGATCAAAAGTACAGCTTTTGGCGTGTTATTAAAAACTATAGAGGATGTATCCTGCTGGGTTCAGGAGGAATTTTTTTGCAGCACTATTTATAGCAGGGAGTTAGGGATTGTTATCCCAACCTTGTTTTAAAATTCATTGGTTTTGAGCAAGTCTCCATGAAAGATTCAGCATCTCTCCAGCTGGAGAGAATTAAAGACGAGCTTCAGCATGCCCTCTTTCTTGTCAAATTTGTGATGTCACCTGGGTCATGTTCAGCGGGCCTCACAGCAAAGGTTCCCTGAAAGCGTGACCGATTTAGGTCAGAGTCGTTTTGACGGGGGGGCTTCAAAGCAGCGTCTTTCATCACCGGCCGCATTGGAAAGGTTTGCTTAGATTAGTGAGGTTGTGGCTTTCATGTATGGAGTACCATTTCCAGGCGTTTTGACACGCCACGCCAGCCTTTGATTTTTCCCGCTGATGTCAAAGGTCAGAAATCCCAGCCAACACTGGATCATTATTTCACTGCTATCAAATCGCGGTTTAATCCTCTGTAGAGTTCCTCTTTCTCATGTGATCTCCTCACCTCCTGACCCCAGTCATGAAACCAATTATTAGGCACAGAGATGGAATTATCTGTCATATACTGTGTTATTTGGCTTAATATCCCCCCGCTAGTAAAATCATGCTAAATAGGCTTCATAGATTGAATCCTTGTTTGCTTCTCGCTGCAGGAGACCGCTGTGAAATGGATTAATAATGCTCTGTTGTGCTGCGTACAGCGAGGCAGTCTCGATTATGAGCTGTCTGGCGAACAAGAGGCACAACAATGGGGGGCTCGCTGTGAGGCTGAGACGGCGGAAGAGGCTTTGGTGCACACATCAAAATGTGCGATAAAGCACCTCGCAGAGTCACAAATATGTTTCACTGGCCCGTCCTCTATATCCACACAGTGTAAGAAAACAGTGTCATGTGGAGCAAAGGGAAGCACACACACTCATTCCAAGGCTGCGAAGGGCCAAGGGACATACTGTCACACACACTGTCTGAAGTGTCACACACAGGCGAGTCTGGGCGTATGGCGGGCAGAGGGGAGCTGTCAAGTCGGAGGAAGATTTGTCCCTCCAGATACTGCTTGTCGGATCTGCTGGAAAGGCCGCACACACGCGCGCGCGCACAGCGAAAGGTTATCGACCCAGTCACTCAATAACTTGGCTGCGCTAAAAACACACACACTTTCTCGCTAAATGCTACTGTAAGGCGCTTTGGATAAAACAAAAATGTTGTTGTTTAGTCCAGCTCCCACGGTATGAGTCAATTTGCAATGTAAAGCCAAAGCTCAGGATTTATGTGCTTCGCTGTACAATCCGATCATACAACCAGAGTGCTCACAGTGGGTCACAATCATGAAATGTCAACAAATCTGTGAGTAGATCTGCACATAAAACACCTCAATACTAAAAACCTACACCGGCTTCATGAGCGCTGCAAAAAACTCGGATTTGAGCATAGGCACATAGGAAAGAAAAACTTTGCAGATGCTTAGATTGAAGTTATTTTGAGTTGAGTTGAGAACAAATATTCTATTTAGTAGTAGTTAGTAATGGTGTGACACGGACAGATCCACTGAAGCAGTCAACAGCAAACTCAGAAACACACATATTAAATTGAATTAAATAACTCATTCACATTTTAAGAAACCTAATCTCAAGCTTGTTCTATTTGTCAACTAATTTAGCTAAATAACTTGGTTACATAACATGCAGACCTGATCAAGAGAAAAGTAAAGTAAAATATTATATTTCCCAGATCCTCTCCATAATGTTTTCAAAAATTTTGAATAACAATCTGAGCCTGTCAGTGGCGAAAACAAGCAGTTTCAGGGGCCGTTGACATGGGAAAGGTGGACCATCTCTAAATGTTATCATATGAACGCAGAATTTTTTAAAACGCAAAGGAAAGACTTCCGTTTTTGGTAGGGCTGTTCTCGCCTTGATGCTGCACATTGCTCAGAGTGGTTACATTGCAGCCTTTTTCTTGGCTGCAGCACTCTCTCAATACTTGATCAGTTTTACAAAATGTTGTATTTGTTAAGCAATAGTAGAGTCCCATGACACGTATAATAACTGTACTTGTTTTTGCCACTGAGCAAAAATAAGTACCTTGTACATTTACTGTGCAATATTGCTCCAAGTTGTTACACTACAGCCTGTTTTGCAGCTGCCGGCTGAGGCGCTCTCTTACAGTACTGGAGCTATTTTAAAAATTGTAGTTCCCATTAGTCACTTTGACATAAAAACATAAGAAAATAAGGTCCAGGTTGAAAAATACAGAAGTTTCTCTTTAAAGGCAAATCTTGTGGTGTCACGAGGTAACAAAAACTAAAACAGACACACACTCTGGAAAATACCTTTTTTTCTTTGCCTGAGAGTACTTTTTTCCCTACTTGTAAGACAGAAAGGCCCAGAGTTGCTCACACACACACACACACACACACACACACACACACACACACACACACACAGAGTTGTACATGATAAAGCAGGTGATTTAATCTGCAGATTGTTGATACTGGACATTTTCCCACCGGGCCCACTTAAGAAATTCTTCACCAGACACCTCTGTGAGTCACTCTCTCACACATTTTTCTCTCTCTCTCTCACACACACACACACACATACACACACACACACAGTCAGACATACTGTAGACTCACCGATCTCTCACAATAGAATTCATGTCGGAGTCCTAATTTGCAAACTAAACATCCTCTGGTGTAAACAAATGGAGTGGCGTGCATTTTGTTGGGCTCTTCCGTTGTTTAAGTCAATCACCTGGGAGGGAATGAAGAGAAATAGTCCCCGAGGGGTCTTGGCTGGAGTCCGGGTAGCGCTCTGTGTGAGAATGACGCTCTCACTGCCCCTATTCTTCTCTGTGTTTATATTTGTCATTTCCCTATTGTTTGGGGTGACTATTGTGCAGTAGCGATCCCGTTCCTGTTAGCAAATGGTGATTCATTTCTGTTTTGTTTGAGGTATCTGTAATTATGTGAAAACATACTGTACATGTGTGCATATGGATATTCATGTGTCTCAGTCCGCTTGTACGTGCAAACAGGGATGATTTATGATTGTAATTGTGCGACTGTGTTCTCACACTGTATGTGTATGTGCTGCATTCGTGCCCCACAAACCAGCAGCATTTACAGTGCATATCAAAAGAGGAAACATCCTTTCAAATTTCTGAGTTTTTGTCGCCTCCAGGGCTGAAATGGAAACCCATTAAATCAGGCCTTTTTTTCCCTCTTTGGTTTGACTGTAGCAACCAGCAAACTCAAGGTTAAAACAAGGCTCTGCTCATTTCAGACAGTGTGTTACAAATACTCAAACAGCTTGGTTGCATATTGTTGCTGTGAAATTTTTCATGAGGTTTTATTTTATTTTATTTTTTATTTGATCCGATGTATTCCTGAGTTTATCGTATTAGGCTTAAACAGTTTCATATGTCCAAAGTTTAGAGGGTTTTGGAAACCCGTCTGTTTTCAAAGCACGGAAGTTTAAAACAGTGTGTGTGTGTGTGTGTGTGTGTGCTGATGTTGAATTAATTGTTTTGTAATTCACAAGTCAGTCTCAAGTCTTTGCTGTCAAGTCTCCCAAGTCAAAACAGACAAGGTGAAAGGTCCAAGGTCAAATCCTAAATTAAGCCCCAAGTCAAGACAGGCAAGTCCCAGGTCAAATCATAAGTCCTCAATAAGGACAGGCCAGTCCCAGGTGAAGTCCCATATTTAGTCCCAAGTCAAGATAGGCAAGTCCTCGGTCAACTCCAAAGTCAAGTCCCAAAACCTAAACATTGACATTTGATTCCTAAAAAAGTCATTATGCACTCTTCACCAAACTTAATGTCATTTAAAAAACAGAGTAAAAAAGATATTTAATTTACAAAAATGCTTTTTAAAATTTGTTTTTAGCTAAGCATTTGCTTACTAACCATGTTAATATTAGCCTCATCTTACTGGTCATTGTGTAACTTCAAGACTTTGAAGGAAGTTGGAGGTTGCTGCGTTTGCTTCTGTAAAGTAAAGTTTAAAGTATTTTCAAGTCAAAGGGCTTTAGTCCAGCTGAAGTCTTTTGCAAGTCTTTTTTGATTTTTGCAAGTCTAAAGTCAATGAATTTGTGCCTTGATTTTTGACTTGAGTCCACGCCTCTGCATTTTAAACTTTTAGAATAACGCAGACTCATCTTTCCTCTCATAATGTCCCCTCCAGAGCTCAACAGCTATCTGTACATGGACGCCAGCCTGAAAACAGAGCAGCAGCGCGCCCGGCTCGTGAGCCCCGTGGTGGTGGCCGACACGGGGCCCCTCTGCCTCCTCTTCTCCTACCAGCTGTCAGGGGAGGCCCAGGGCCACCTGAAGGTCCTGCTGCGCGACGCACACAACGAGGAGACTGTGCTGTGGACGCTGAAAGACGATCAGGGCCCCGTGTGGAGAGAGGGACGCACCATCCTTCCTCAATCCCCTAAAGACTTCCAGGTAGTAATAAACCCGTGAATGCGTCACACTTCTATCCAATATCAGCTATATTAAAATGTGTCTGCGTGATAGTCGGTATCTGGGTCAACCCCTTTATTACGTGTCTCCCCAGAAAGAGAATCATGTCTTTTATTTCTTTATCAGGCATCAGTTTTAATCTCTCTGTCACCTTAGGCCAGGTTTGACTTCAAAAGGAGCTAAAGTAAGCCATATTGTCTCTATTGGCGGTGTGATTGTTTGGGGATCGCTGTGCATTTGTCAGAGACATCACAGGCAGTTAGCGTTCTCATGAAAAAGTAAGTGGAGGAAGCTTGCAGAAAAGGGGAGGATGATTGCAAGTGTTGAGCGCAACTTTGAAATCACAGGCACCATATTAAGTTTTTATCCTCTTTCTCCTCCTCCTCCTCTCGCTTGTCCCCATTTTCAATTCGCCTCCACCCCTCTGCTCCCTGTTGCCTTCATCCTGTCTCCGTCTTCCTCTTCCTCCTCAACTTTTACCTCCTCCTCCTCTTCCTCTTCCTCCCCTGTTTTGGCGGCGGTAGGTTGTGATGGAGGGTTTCTTTATGCACGGCACCAGAGGACACATCTGGATCGACAACATCCACATGAGCCCGAACACGCCGCTGAAGGAGTGTACACGTAAGTCACACACATTTCGGGGACAACTCTGACTGACAGACGGGGACAAACTATATTTTTCTGGCTCAGAATGCCAAGAAAAATATTGAAAAAAAAAACCCAAAACACACACATCCATTCGACCCACCACCTCTCATTGTCTGTCAGCTCCACCAGGGACGTTTTTAGGATTTGAAGACATGCAGGCGTAGCCCGGACCTCTGTAGGGATGCCCTGGTTGATCCTCCTTTTTGATAAACAAGTTCTTGTCTTGCCTATTTTGCAGTGTATTTACCCTGAATAATTTTTTTTTCACTTAAATTATGAATTATGAATTGTAATGTTAAAAATATTAGTAGTTGTTAGTAATTAGTACTGAGTAGAAACAGAATATTTTACAATTGCTTTCATTAAGTATTTATCGAGTGGACTTGGAAAAATAGTCTGTATTTTTGTTAAAAGTGGCGATATCAAAGAATTCTTTAAGCACTGGGTAGGGACTTAAAGGGTGTTTTTTTTGGGGGGGGGTTGGCTTAGGGAAGGGGCATACAACCTCAGATGGTTTTGTGTTCATTTTACCGCCGTTTTTAAAGAAAAACTTGTTTTCTTTAAAACTTTTTGGTGATTTTCTTTTTTTTTTTTCTTTTTTTTTTCTTGTGAAATCTTTGGTGATTTTTTTTTTTTTTAAACATGCCTTCCAAATCTGCAGGCCTGCCAAAATAAAAATTGACAAAATTACACCATTTATCACAACCAGAAACTGCAAAAACAGAAATTATTGTTGGGTTTTTAAGTTTCTGATGGTCTCTTAACACATCATGTGAGATGAACACTTTACGTGTTTTACCTGAGTCACTCCGGGTCAGGGAAAAATATTTGTATCTTTGAGGAGGGTAAAAAAAAAAACAAGCCACCCCCTGCCTCTGATAAATATAGAACAGTAGAGCAGTCCCCTAGGCCTACTATATATACAGCATACAGTATATATATATATATATATATATACATTCATGCTTCAATCTGGGGCTATTTATTAAACATTCGAGGCTGAAGCCTTGGAAACCCACTTCCAGTGACATCACTGAGCTCCACCATCATCTCGCCCTCCATCATTTTGCCATTTCCCCTTCACCTCCTCCACTTTTAGCCTGGAGGTCTTTGAATGGTGATACAGACAAAGTGATAAACACCCCCAATCCTCCCTTGGCTCCCTCGCCCTCCCATCCCAGTTTCAGAGACTCCTCCAAAAAGCCCACCAAATATCGAGATGAAAGGAGGCAGGAGAGGGAGGGACAGCATTTATTCCTCCACAAAAAGAAAAGAAGAATAGGAAAACTAGGCCATAAACGCCCCTCGGGCCCCAGCGATGCTAATCTATGTTTCATTAGATTTCTCTTCTTCTCTTTCTCCGCTCTCTCTCTATCTCTCTCTTGCGCTCACTCCTCTGTCGTATTTGTAAACAGAGCTTTTCCCGAGCCGTCAAAGGGAATTACTAGACAGGCTGTTTCCCAAGCAACTTTTCTGGGCGCCTGGTGCGAGCCGAGCGCCAGCGCAGCCGCCTTAATCTGGCCCGAGCAGGGGCTTTGGAGAGGGTCTTAAACAGATCAGAGAGCGAGCCGGGGGTTCAGAGCCAAAAACCCGCCGTCATCACTTCTGAGTGTGCTTTGGAGCTGGACCACGGTCCAAGTGTCATCAAGGGGGAGTGTGTGTGTGCTAAGTGTCGCTAGCTTCTGTTTTTGTGTTTTGTGTGTGTGTGTTGCAAGAGTCTTGAGAGCAGCACAGCAGCTTGGAAGGCAAAGAGGACAGCCCAGCCCCCCTCCTTTGCCACTCCCAAAGCATTCTGGGATGTTGCTTATCACCTAACGCAGTTGAGTTTTTCACAGTACGTTGGTGTTCCCGCCAAAAAGAGCCAGTTCCCAAGTCCCTCTTTCTTTCTCTTGTGCTCACACACTACTAAAACACACATACACCACGTCTTTGTGTTTGCATTCCAGGCAATCAAAGTGAAGGTTCTGCTCTGTGCATTTGCAGCAAGCCAAAAACCCCCCTGCCCACTCCACTTTAACTGGACTCGGCAGATAAACAACTTGAAATGAACTTTGCGAACACACACACACACACACATACACTCTCTCAGCACAGCCCATCTCAGATTCCCAACTCACACAATGCACTCCGTTTGAAACTGGCAAAGGAGCCGAGTAAATGCCATAACACATGCGAGTTATCTGAGGAATTAACTTAAATTTCCTCAGGAGGAGTTTGATAGTCTTGTGACATTTGTGTGACATTTGGCTGACTTTTCGCTCGTATTTAAAGTTATCTAACAATCGTCTCTCTCTGTCTCTCTGCTTCTCCCTCTCTGTCCTCGCAGAACCCTTTGCAGCATTTTCTCCAGAAAATCCAGGTGAGTTTCACTGCTATGATGTCACTTCCTCTCTGGTCTTGCTTTCTGCCCGTTGGTATGCACTAGCCTGGGGTTTTTTTTTTTTGCTTGGTGGCACTAAGTTGTTTCAAACATTAAGTCCAAACCGACAACACCGAGGCTGCTGGAGCTGTGTGTGATTCCTCATGAATAAATCTGCATTCATTATTATTAAAACGGAGTGATTCATGGCATCATCAGCAGCATGTAGACTTCACCAAACAAATACTAAACCCCTTGCTAAAATCTTAATTAGGGCCTGAGCACCGAAGAGTGAAGCTGAAGGAATTATCCTTTTACTTTTTCTTAACAAATAAAAAGCACTTTTTTAAAGGACTAAAGGTGCCCAAAAGCTCAAAGGATTTTGTGCAAGCATCAGAACGGGTGAACATTTACATCTGATATGGGTCTTGTGATCTGGTGTGAAAAAATTGGCTGAGTAGCACCCCTTACAGAATTTCTACAAAGCAGCCCCCATCGGAAGTTTCACCTGGATGTACAAAAATTGTGAGGCAAAATCTTTTTGGGTTTTATAACCTAAACCCAAAAGGAGATCAGCCAATATGAATTTACAATTCAATTTTTGTTCTTTTTCCACCATTTACAAGGGTCATACTTTAACAAACTCCTCTGACAGAGTTATTCCTATTGACTTTAGGTTTTGTCTCTAGCATCTAAAGACATCTGACATCAAAAGTTATTAAAAGCTCAAATTTTCGTAGAACCGTGTCACCATGGTGAGGCCTCAGACTTTTCACACCGATGCCCACTGGCAAAAGGAAACATTTTATACTTTGATTTACTTCTCCTGGCAAGTTGATCATTTCTGCCTCAAATTTATTTTGAAAAGCCTTAACAATTTAATAATGCTTTTTTCTGAAGATTGTAAATTTTGGTCAAACAGTGCATGTTTCACCATGAAACACAAAATAGTTCTAACACGAGCATGCATTGTCCAATCTGTCCAAAACTGCTCACCCATGATAAGAGTCCAGGCAACATGACATCTACATGACACAACTGAGTTACAGTCATAGCGCCACCAACAGGCAATAAGAAATGACATGTTTTATAGTTTGACTTTGACTTGGAACAGAAATCAACTACCCCGTTAGCCGTCATCCTGTCAGTACCTCCTACATGTACAACGGTGCGAAGGCCCTTTCATAGCTATTTGCAGCTTTAATTAGCAAAAAAAATTTCACAAACAAAAAAGTTGGAAAATGAATTCATTGAGTGATGCGCTGTTGTGCACCAGTTTTACCTTGTCAGTCTCGGTGGAAACAAAGGATTATTCTCAAAAGAGCAAACTCTGCGTGCAAGGCAAGCTGAATCAAGCACACCTCATGGAGCCAGATATTTGAAAAGAGCTACATATTCTCAGCTCCACGCTGCCTGACACAGCCTGAAGGGTTTTAAATAACTGTCTGCCTCATGAAAAATATTTAGAGCATCCTGGGGGACTCTATGAGATTGATGTTAGTGTTTTGGCATCTCATAATGTCTTCCAATAAGATAAGAGCTCGGCGGTTTCAATGTGATGTGTGTGCACTTCTCCGGCTTTTCTCCTCCTCTGCCTTCACATATACACACCGAGGTTCTAACCCTTGACAAACACACACATTAATATCACACACACATACACCAGTGTCCCCAGTGAAAAGCAATCAGATAGAGTGACTGAGCAGCGGCGAGCACGGGTGTCTCTCTCTCCTCTCCCTTACTCGGCGCTGTCTAATGAGTGTGTGCAGTGTGAAGTAGCAGGAGCACGCACCATTTCCCTCTGTAATTATGTGACACGGTCCAAAAATCAGGATGTATTCAGCTCTGCTTCACTCTCCCTAGTTCAATTTGACATTCTCTCGCTCTTACAACTCTCCACATCAAGTTTGGATGGCACATTTTTGTAGTTTTCCGATGTCTTCAGGGGTTCGTTTTTGCATAGCCGCCTTGGATAGAGGAATAGAGGCTTCTTGGAAGGTGGTTAGTTGGTTCTTACCAAGAATTTGAGACGGGAGGTTCAAGCCAGGGGCAGCAGCGTAGAGGATCTGTGGAGATAGTCTCCAAGGAGACAGAGCTTGGCTTGAGGAGGAGAGGACTGGCCAGGAGGCTGATGCATGAGAAAGAGGGAAATGAAAAAGCAGGAACAGAGAACAGGATAAATTATGTACTCAAAACAAATCTGCCAACTCGAGCCAGCTAAATACCAAATCCCAATCCAATACGGGCTCCGAGAGCTCTAAAACATTGGATTCCCATGTGGTGTCTGACTGATTTTTGCATGGAGACTTTATCAGGGGGGCCTGTTTGTGACTTCCTGTGCCAAACGGGAAGAGGAAGCTCCTTAATTCAATGTGTGTGGGTGCTTTTATAACTAATTATTTTGGCTTTCACACCAAGTCATTCCATCGGAGCTTTGAGAAAAAAAATAATTTCGTTATATTTGACTGGATCAACCATTGGACTGATTTCAAACCAAATCTCTTGATGATCTTGGTGTGAAAACTTGTCCCAACCCAAACTACATGGTCAGTGTACTTTTCAGTCTTTGAATTTTTCCTTTCAGAAACAGAAGTGAGAAAACAAAAACCAAATAATTATTTGATTTTCATTTCAAATCCAATTTTCAAACACAAAAATGAAAAACAAGCCGTTTACAGGTTCAGAAATAAAACATACAGGATACTTAGTGAGAGAAGCAAAAAATGAAGACTGAACTTATTGTCATAACTAACACTGTAAATGCTGTGTAACTTTGGTCCATCAGCTACAGAAATCTGTGTGTTTGTCACATGAGTATGTTCGTCAGAGGTTTTCCTGCAAGGTGTGTCAGGAGATTCTGCACTGAAAATGGAAGACTTCATAAGACTTTAGACTTTATTTAATATTTATTAAAAAAAAAGAAAATTAAGTGGCATTTCTATTCTGTAAATTCGATTTCTGGCCACCAAAACTAAAAATGGCTTGTTTTTTAAATTTTCGTTTTTGGATTTTAAAAATGAAAATCAAATATGTATTTTGTTTTTTGTTTTTCCATTTCTTTTTCTGAAAGGAAAATTCAAATACATAAAAGTACACTGACCCTATATGAGAGACATGGATGCATTTTCATTTTTTTTTGGCCTTGGAGATTTATTTTATTTTTTTTGCAACTGGCATGCTTGTGCATGCTCATATGAGGCCTGCTGTTCATGTGATGAACACCAACAGGGATAGAAAGTAGAGAATTAAATGTAGTGCCACTCCTCTTTTCCCGCTGGCCAATTACTCTGTATCTCTCCACCAGGGGGAGGCGTTCCTGTGCCTCCCTTGCCCATCCACTGGTATTACATTATGGCCGCCGGGGGCGCCCTCCTTCTCCTGGCGGTGGCCATCTTGGTCAGAGCGCTCTGTTGCTGCCGACAACACCTGGCCACCAAGAAGAGCCAGCTGTCAGTGGCGTATCACAGCTCCTCGCAGTGCTTCCAGTATTCTAACTGGTCCTCCAGTATGGCCGCCCCAGGGGTGGAGCCAGTCCTGACAGTGAGGTTGGACAGCCGGGACCGCCACCGTACCCTCTGCTGAAACGAAGCACTTAGCTGTGTTTGGCAGAGCGGGAACTTGTGATGTCAGCGGCGCAAGATGCCGCAAGATTGACCGACCGGATGAACTCATTTAGTTGCAAGGGTGATGACGACCTAAACTGCCAAGTGAAAAGTTGCAAACACTGTGCTCTCTTTCTGTCTCTCACGGAGCTTCGGTTGCTGTTTTCTTTGTTCCATTACGGAGTTTGCTGTTGACATTTTCACACTATGCTGCTCCTGATGAGAGGACTGAAGTCTGAGTAAGTTATTTATCTGAACAGCTTGTTTCGGACCATTGAGTGCCGTCTGGTTCCTCATAACCCCAACGGTCCTCCTGGAATGACCCCAGCATGGACACACACACAGACATGTGTGAGCTGAGGGGGAGAGAACGGGGTCGAGCTGGTTCCGCTGCGAGAGCCAGCCAGAGCTGCCAAACCACAGGCTAAAACAAGACCCCAGAGACACGAGGAGCTCTGCAGCGCTGCGAGAGAGAGGAGAAAACTGTTAGGCTGAGAGGCATTCGACATGCTAGCTGTGGAAATGATCTGGCAAGCCCCAGAAAATAAAGCTCGTGGTATCTCTGTAATAACAACACGAGATAGCTGTGATATGAGTTGTACCAATAGCGAGGGGGGTGAAGCAGAGGAGAGAGAAAAATCCTTCCATTGTGCTTCTCAACAGAGCATGTGCACATTTAAAAACAAAGGAATGCAAATCCATCATACTTTAAGTCCTGCATCACAAATGGAGATAACCAGCTCGTTTGATTGAACGTCTTGTCTCCTCCTGATAAAGGCATCAGTCAGTGATGGATGCGGCCGTCTTCAGTGTTTAGTGTTTCATCTTGATTGTCTGGCGTAATAAAGCACGTTGTTCCCACTCCCATTTACGCTCCATACCACCCACTCCCGTTGTTCCCCGTGTCTCTGAGCTGCCCAGATGAAACTCACGCTGAGCCCGAGCCTTGTCGTGTTTTCAGTGGGAATATGCGCTTGTTGTTTTTAGGGTTGTAAATAGACACAGCTGTCTGCCATCACCATTTTTTGCTTGATTTACACTCCTACAAATCCCACAATGCTGCTGCACCAGCTGGAAGCCATAAGCGCAGTGTTTTCTGTATATGTGCACCCTTGAGAGGGATCCAAGATATGATGAAAACCAGAGCAGAGCGCCAGCTATTGATGGTTCTGCATCTAGTGCCATAAGACGCCTTGAGCGGCTGTTAAAGGGGAACTACACCCGCTTTCAAATTTCAAATGTTATTCCTATGATCTAAAACAGTCCAGAAAATATTACAAAACATGAATGCCTCTGCCAGATCTCAAAGTTAAAGTGCTAAAAAACAAATTTATGATGTCATAGAGAATAAAATCTGGAACTGCTCATAGACGATGAATGGTGAAAGATGTTCTCGATGATGCTGAGAGCAGCCAGGGAAAATTCTGAGTATTTATTTTCTGTTTCAGGACTGAGGATGTTGAATAAAACTCAATGAGTATACAAAAGAAAAAGAACTTTCTTTTGGTCCACAAAATCAGGCTTCCTGTTTGTGGTGCAGCTCCAGACTTTAGACCCTATGACATCAAAAGTTTGAGATTTAGGACGGATTAAATTTTTAAAAAATGTACCCTTCTCCCTCATTTTGAGTGCCCCTTTGTCCCTGGCAACAGACTAACAAGGGGGAGACAACCCTTCGAGGCCCTGACATTTAAAAAGGCATGACTTACGTAAATATAACTATGCAGTAGGGGGTTTACTGCTCCGTCTTTACCCAGAGAGTTATATATATATTCCAATAGCAATTTTCAATGGTTTTGCATTTTTGTAATACTTGTTATGAAGAAAATGACTCCTCTATTCCAACAAGAATGGGGACGCCTTACCTCCTGGAGGGATGAGGGCTAAGTTGAAGGGGCTAGGAGTGTTTTGGGATTCAGCCTCTGATTTCTGGCTTTAAGAGAGAGCAGCTCATATTCGCCATATTAACTGGGCTTTCCTCGGCCATGGAGATAACATGTTGGAATTCTGAATTTAGTTGTTGTTCCCCTTTAACATCAGTGAAGACAGAGCTAATGCACTTCTTACTAAAGCATATCTGAAATCTAAACACCTGTTTTATTGTTTATGTCTCAAAAGTCTGACTGAAATAGACAACTTGGCACCAATTTCTGTGTCATCAGTCGGGACAGAGGCGGTGAGATTTGAACACGAGCTCAGTTTAACACCCTAGATTGGATCAAATTGAGGTCTTCACTCTGTGGCTCAACGGGCCGTGCTTTTCGTGATCTGTCACACCAGCAAAAATCCATCAGCCACTATAGCGCACAGCTCAGCAGAATGCGCTTCGATTTGTTGCCACAATTTGGAAGCTGCACTTTTCTCTTTGGAGTGAAAAAAGTGTTTTTTTGGCACGCTCTCACCGTGTGCTTTTAAATCAACTCATGGAGGAGGGATTGGACACCCTACTCAGGCCATCTCGACACCGTTACGCTCCAAGCCTCTAATAGTTGTAATTAGTTAATGGACAGATAACATTTATTAAGGCTGCGGTAAGCACTTTTCCCTCCCATCTACCGCACCTTCCGCTGCCCAATCCGCTGCCAACTACAGTTCCCCCGGAAACAGTATTAATAACGCCATTGGCCGCCATAGACCTCCACATCGAGATGTGTGCCTTGCCAAGCAGTTACTCCCACTCCTGCATGCTTGCCAAGAGCTGCAAACACACACACACACAAACACACACACAAAAAGTGAAAAGAAACTCATCTAAAGTCTAAGTACACTTGAACTATTTGGCTCAACTTAAGTGCTGCAGCCATTGCTAGTTTTAACACACTTATAATCTTCCAATTCAGACGCTCACACACACATATCAATTTTCAGTTCAGTGAGTGTCACCGAACGGAAAGCACTACTTAAAATGTTGACATTTGTTTCTCTTTTTTTAATTTTAATTTACTCATCTTATCCACCACTCTTAAACTTGACAGTAACCGTGTCGATGATTTTAATGGTGATAATGATGGGTTGCGTTATTATTTGACATGTTTGCATCTTTCTCCACACGGAATGAACAGTCTTATACCATCAGTATGCTATGTGATGACTGTGTGTTTGACAGGAATGTATCATGATGATCTTTCTCTATTAATAAAGTCATATTTTTCTATTATTGCAAGACTTATGTGTGTGTATGAATGCCATAGTGCGATGTAATCATAATTCGCACCAGTTCATATGAATTTGCAGTAATCAAAGGGTTATTGTTTAGGATGTATTTGTCTGGTCTGTTGCTGATGATTGCATATGTGTAGATTTCGTGGTAACGCAGGGGGCACATCACCCTCAATATTTAGAACATGTGCATTTTACCTCTGCTTTAAAAACAAGCAGAGGACTTTTATTTTGAAGAAAGACATTTCTGATGCAATAAAGGTGCAAATTGGTGCATAAAAAGTCACCAGGATAAAGAAAATAAAGTGTTTGATGCTCAAAATCTACATCCCTGGTTGATTGTATAAAAAAAAGTATTTAATTGGAAGCAGAAACAAACAATTGTTGTGCTACACAATAATATTTCTGTGTAGAATGTGCTTGATGCTTAAACATCCTGTTTCCTGTTCTTTCTTTCCGACAGTTAAGAGACCCAATGAGTTTGGAGATGGGCGACTGTTCAGTGGCAGAGACCCGCTCGGTGGAGGTAAGACACAAGAAAATCACCTCAGCACATTTTCATCAGTACAGTCTGAATTTCAGTCCTTTCTAAGGGACTGGTCTTTATTTTCAGAGGTAGCTAGGTCATTTCTTCTCTTTTTTTTTGTTTTTATCTTGAGTTTATCTAGACTCCTGAGCTACTTAGGGGAAATAGGCCTTAACCCATATTGTTTTTTATATATTCACACCAAATGTAGGTTATTGGAGCCAAAGCAATGAGCAAAAATCACTGTGTTATTAAAAAAAACAGCTAAATTCTGAAATAAAATGCATTTAAAAAAACAAGCAAACAAGGAGCTAAATTCTTGAATAAAATGCAAAAAAACTTAAAAATCATCATCATCACACACTGATGTTTGAGAAGTTGAAAATTAAATTGTTGAAACAAAGCTTTGTTTCTTTCAAAGATGCGTGCATGCAGGAACACATGAATAAAGAGCCATATTTTGTGAGGTTGCTCTCTGCCTTCTCATGATTTTTTTTGTTTAAAAAATTCAAATTAAAAAAAAAAAAAAAGTCCCTCCCAGTGCTTAAAAAAATATTCGACATGCCTCTCCTGTTTTGCACGACCTTCTCACCCCTTTGAGATAATGAACAGTCCCAAACTGTGGCGAAACTAACTTCTACTTTTCCACTTCTCGTCACAGTTTTACAGTTCCCGGAGCGGAACACAGCGTCCCCGTCATCCGAGCCTCCGGTGACCCGAGTCTCCGAGAAGGACAACTCGTGGCTGTACACCCTGGACCCCATCCTGGTCACCATCATCGTCATGAGCTCCCTGGGCGTCCTGCTGGGGGCGGTGTGCGCCGGCCTCCTGCTGTACTGCACCTGCTCCTACAGCGGCCTGTCATCACGCTCGTCCACCACCCTGGAGAACTACAACTTTGAACTGTACGACGGCCTCAAGCACAAGGTCAAGCTGAACCAACAGCGCTGCTGCACCGAGGCGTGAGGAGAGAGAGAACGAAGAGCCATCTTGTGAAAAACCTCTCGCTAACTTCTTCATTTCCTCCACTTTCAGTTTACTTCCTCGGCGGTGCAGATCTCTGGACACAACGAAAGCCACTTTTTTTTAAGCTCAGATGAGAACTCCCCGCTTGTGGCGTAGTCCAGTGTTGGTAGTTTTTGTGGTGAAATGAGAGAAAGACTGGGGTTACCCATTGCGAGGATGTTAGGCCTCAAAAAATATCTACACATATCAATTACAGATTCCTGCTCCACCAAAAGAGAACTGTTTATAAAAGCATCATAGATTTGTAAGAGGTCTAGTTTTGAAGCTGGATACTGTAAGCTACACACACCGAGTCAGAACACGTCGTGTTGGAAAGGTGGTAGGTTAGGAACGTGCTTAGAAAGCGTCTTTTTTGATCACATGTGAACACAGTGGCCTAGAACTTAGCTCCTTTGTGCTGGCTTTTTTTTGTTCCGTCGTAGACTCCGCTACCTATCAGTTATCCTCTTAGTTCCTGCGGTATTTTTAGTCACAGACGTCTATCGTCTCGGCCATTCTCTTTCTGTTTTTTCGTTCTGGCCTGTCGCCAATGTGCGATAGCAGATAAGTAGAAAAATGAGGCAAAGAACATGTATGTGTGTGTAGAAGTGGGAGGGGGGGGTATTTTAACACGTTCTTTTAATGACAGAGAGAGTTATTGTTAGATTTAGTTGTGGGAGACGGTTGTTACTGGTTCCTGTCAAACAGAAGGTCATGTTTACATTGTGCGTAATGGTGAAAGGTCAAGGAGCTTTGGTCGGTGCAACCTATGGATTGCTGGTTAAGGGCAGAAAACCACTGAAGAGACAAAGAGAGAGTGAGAGAGACTGTGACTGACAGAGCACTAAATGAAGCCCCCTGCCTCTCTCTCACAGGGGGGCGACGGACAAACAGGATCAAAAACAGAAGCAGCTCTTCTCAAGCGACTGACTTACAAAGCCTTAAAAAGCAAACTGTTCACGGAAATGGTGAAAAAAAGGAACGTTGAGGCGACACCGAGACAAGAGACGAGGTGTCCATCTCTCTCTCTTTTTATGTGGACCTCAAAAGCCATGATTTAAAGGACCTACCCCCCCGCCCCCCCCGCCCAACTCACAACCCACATATACACACACATCACCCTCACCTTAAACTACTGGCTGATTGTGTCCTGCTTTTTATGCTTTTTTTGTATTCATTTTTTTTTTCGGCTCTCGCACAGCAAGGTGATCATTCTTTGCGAAAGGGTCTGAGTAGACTCACAAGCCATGAGAAGGAGAGGGTGAGAGAAGTCTCCCACACACGCACACGCACACACACACATTACTTCACTTGTATATACAGATGTATATACAGAACATGAAGACACACCCTCTCTTGCTCGAGAGGCACCGAATGAAGGGAACAGTGACTGCTGCCGAGAGGCCTGACGTATATATTTGAGACCATGGATTCACACACATGCACTCGACATTTAATTCCATCCACCATTGACATGTACACACACATCGTCCCTCTCCTCTGAGGCCCGCTTCTCTGGACCCCACTGACTCTCTTCAAAGTGCCTTGGAGCCTCGGGGATCCAGCTTGCCTTTGGAGCCGGTATCAGAAACAGTAACTTGACGCTGACAGTGACGGTCGCAGCGGCCCCTTCCGCCTGGGAGGACCAAACAATGTTTAAAAGAGAGAAAAAAAAAAAAAAAAAGGACAAGAGCCCCGTTTCACACTCCTCGGACTGCTGTCGTTGTTGTTTTAAAGGGGTCTTTGTACAGAAATGCTCTTTTTATGATTGTTATTATAATTATTGTTATGATTATTTAATAAAGGATTTATACCATACTGAGGAAAAATGGTCCGTTTAGCTGCTGAGTTTCCAAAACTTTCGCTGGGAAGGTCAAGTGCAAAAGTTGAGCATTTAAAATGTTAAAAACAAAAGTGATTACAGCCCTGGATTGATGCACTGTTTTTGTAGCATTATTGACATTCCTGCAATACTTGTGGACACAACTAACGGTTTCCTTTCCCCAAACTACATCTGAGACTTTGAGCCAAACTCTTACTTTTAATTGCAAAAGGAATACACACGGGGAATCTCTCTCTCACACACACACACACACACACACACACAGACTCATGTTCTCGGTCTTTTTTCTCTGTCACATACACATACATACATAATGCCGTGTTGTCAGCCTGCTACAGTTGGCCTCTAAGCTCCACATGATGTCCCATTAGTCTGGACCTCTGGTGGCCCTCATTTAGGAGCTCCAACATCAAAGCTTTGAAGTACCCGACGTATCAACCGCACACACATACACACACACACACACACACACACTCATACAGTACACATGCAATTACTCTGCTTTCTTTTATACAGCGTGCTGAGTCTCCCACACATGGCTCCATTTATCCACATAAGCTTTCCTCACCTAAATGCAAACCCTGTTAGCAAGTCCAGCACAGAGTTTCAGATCCGGGATGTGATATATTTGACTCTTTGGGGTCTCCTGGACGCCAGCTAAGACAGTCAAAGTGGTCCAAGCTTTTTATGAGAACCTAATGCTGCATTTCTTAGCTTGCATGCACTGCTGAAATGTGTTTTTCTCCTTCCGTCAGTGTAACTTTTTAATTAAAGCAATGTTTAACACAACTTTGAGTTGATATGAAATGGAGCTTGTAGCTCAGGTACCACATTATGAGCCGTACAAAGCAGAACGACACATGTTGTCGCTGCACAGCGGCGATGGCAGTGGCTGTTAGCGCGCTCCGGTCCATGACATAGCGGGCCAATTACCGCCTCTGAAAAAAAACCACACACAATCCCCAGTCCACCAGAGGAGTGCGATGCCATCTGCTCACAGGTTTGATTGATCCCGGCAGAACAGTCACGACCACATCACACGAATGAACGCCGACAGGAATTACCAAAGGAGGCAGATTGTCATTGTTCCATACCGCCTCTTGTTTTCCCAACCAAATTATTCTTAATCTTTTTCCCTCCCTGCGAGTGTGTGTGTTACCCAAATGTTGTTTTTCTTGGTTTTTATCAGTCTGTAACGGCACACTGCAGGGGCCCTTTCCTTTAGCCGTCAGATCAGAGAGTTCTTTTGCCTCTGAAGCCGAGGCGGCCTTCAAAGAAAAAGCTCTGGCACCCTGTAAATCGATAGGCCAGATTGAGGAGGGAGTCCATTTGAGGGTCGCGCCACAGGAAGTGACTGCAACACACAGCTAATTAATCTGGGGATTATGTAATCAAGATGGAAGAGAGAGCAAACAGGCGGCACGTTAGCCATCACAGGGAGAAAACTTTGTTTGGTTTTTCAAACTTAATCACTTAGTATTTCCTTTATGTCACAGCAAAAAGGCGTCTCACCGCGTGACAGTTTTAAAGGTCCAGTGTGTAGGATTCAGGGGGATACTGGAAGAAATGTAATATAATATTCATATCCATGCTTTCTTTAGTGTATTATCACCCGAAAATAAATAGAAATTTGGAGTTTTCATTTTAGAGTGAGCCTTTAGTATCCACACATTTGTATAAAAAAATTATATGATTAAGTTATTTAGGTTCTTTGTGGAACTGTAAAAGTTCTCCCTTTTAGGTTGCATTGGGAACCTTTTATCTAGAGGTTCTCTGAGAAACCCACACAATCTGTTGCTTTAGAAAGCCAGTACAGACATAATAAAAGGCTCTTAGAAAATCTAAGATTGATGTTTTAGATAAAATTCTGTTTTTTATTGAAATGCAAAAACACACAAATAATTGAGCCCATAATTACTTCAGCAAAAAAATCGTCTGGAGGGAAGTGGGCGAATCTCTGCAGCACGTCCTCAAATGCTCAGAACAAAATAAACCAATCAGAGCAGTGTGTAGTGTCTGGCCTTTTTTCAGTTTATCCATCTCATAGACTGTATATAATATCTGTGTCTTTACATACAGTTTATGATCTGTCTGCATCATTCTTGTTCAGAAGTGTGACTGCAGAGATCTTCTTAAAGACGTAGAGAAAGAGTTATTACTCGCAGTGTGGAGCTGCATTACACTGACAAAACAGGAGAAATTAACAGTGAACTACTAATTTCTTACTAGCTAATGTTAGATATGAGCCTAAAGCTTGCGTTAGCTATAGTGTTGTTGGTTAACTTTAGGTTATCTGACTGCACTCCCTTTCAGAAATTTGATATGTATTTATAACTGCCTCTTTATGCTAATAATCTAACTCTGCAGAGTCACACTTCTGAACGGGGATGATGCAGACAGATCATAAACTGTATGTTAAGACACAGATATTATATACAGTCTATGAGACGGATAAAAATGCCATTAACTACACGCTGCTGTTATTGGTTGATTCCACTATGAGAGTTTGATGACGTACGGCGGAGGTCCCGCCCACCTCCCTCCGGACTATCCATGCTGGCATCCATCGATATGTTTGTTTGTCGTTAGTTTCAAGTTATTGTCCACGTTCATCGTCTACAAATGAAGTTTTGATTGAGGACTGATGCCAAGCAGTGTTGGAGCACGGAGTGACAACCACAGGCTCAGTGCCTGGACAGGTAGGTCGACATCTCTCCCCTTTAGCCCAGCAGCTAAATGCTAACTCTGGTAACACGCATGGGTGACGCGTCAACACGACGCTCTGACCGGCGGACAGCTAGCATCTGTCCAGCGCAAATATGTCAGACTTTTTTGTGCTGCTTTTGGATGTCCCAATAAAAGAAACAAAAAACTCAGTAACAGGATATTGCATTTCACTGGTGAGAAGTTGTTTTACATTAATTCACTGTATTGAACGTTTGAAATGTGATATATCTCTCAAGCTAGCATAAATGAAACGAATTGAAATTCAAAATAACGGAAATGCTGGCGCGGACTTTAGCTTTAGCTCGTGCTCTCGGTAAAGAAAACAAAAGGAGAACATTTTTGTCAGTCACACATCAGTAAGATGCTGAAAATTACATTTGTGAGTCAGCTACTGTATTTGTAGGTGTGTTAAGTAGGCAATGTTATTCCTGAATTATCTATTCAGTCAGTTTTATCGCATTGACGTTAACTGGAATGTGAATATAAGTTATGTTTTGCATGTGATCAAGTAAGTTGTGTTAAATTATTGGTTCTTTGTATAGACTCCCGTGATCAAAAGCTGCTTTTACACATTTGAAAGAATTAAATCTAATTTGATCTCAACCAATGCTATTGGATAAACATGCATGAGTCAATTATTTGTAGAAACAAATTTTACATTTGTTAATTAAAATAATGTAGCTATTAACCTGTAATGTAAATTAGCATACCATTACACCCCCCCCCCGCCCCCCCAAAAAAAGATAAATATGGACTCTGACACCGTGTGTATACTAAAAGTACAAGAACAATTACCAGTGTGAATCACTTTATTTTTATTGTGAATTACAAAAGGGTTGGGGGTCCACCAGGCACCCTATCAGAGGCCAGATTTGTCCCGCAGGCCGTAGTTTAAGTATCACTGCACTAGACCTTTAACTGTCAACCCTTAGAAGTAGCTGGTGATATAGTTGTGCCAAATATTACTAAGACAGAATTATACCTTCTTGGGAGACATTCAGATATCAAAACTCCTCCGTATCCTCCTCCCTGCACCTTCAGTGACAGTCTGAAGAAGAGAAGCACCTGGAGACTAAACCTCACATCTCTTTCAACAGCATCCAAAGTGCTGTCACAAACTGCAGCAGCCTTGCACACACACACACACACACACACACACAGATTTACATGTTTCATACACACACCACCACCACCACGCACCCACATCCCAATGGTCTTCCTGGGAAGGGGGCCCAGATAATCTTGTCGGGCCTGCCAGCGGTTCAAAGCACCTATATGGGTCAGAGTGGGGAGGGTGTGTGTGTGTGTGTATGTATGTGTAGGATGGAAAGGGGCTCTGTGGCAACTTGCCCGCCAGTGACGGCAGACCCAATGACAACAAATGCCAGAGTCTTGTATAAACACCAGGCGGACCATCACTTTCCTTCCTCCGTGACATTATCATCTCCGCAGCCTCACCAGAGGATACTGCCTCCGAAAACAAATACATGGAGGAAATGATTGGAATGAGGAGAGCTCCATTCAGATCCACAAACTAGGACAGTTTCCTCATCACTGTGAAGCAGCAGAGAGGAAATTAACTTGATAAAAAGATACTCAGGGTGGTTTGAGGCAACCTGGTAGAATGTTGACGAGGGACCACAACACTGATGTTGTGTTTTAGCTCAGATGAAACTTCCTCTCGATCAGGATTACTCAACTTGCTTTGCTTGGGGGCCACTTTTGCAAAATGACAGGCAGCCATATATATATTTAAGACATTTTCAAATTTTAGGATTTTTCAGGATTTTGGGATGTTTCTAGGATTTTAGGACATTTTTAAGGATATTAGGCATTTCTAGTTTTTTGGGATAGGATATTAGGGACACAAGGAATCCTCCACTTGCACTTTTCTGATAAACTAGCTCTAGTTTGATGCTGTTTTATGCACTCTTGCACCTTATGTATACTAAAAGTACAAAACCTATTCCCAGTGTGAATCACATTTTTTATTTTGTGAATTGGAAAGTGGTTGGAGGGCCACCCTTGCACCCTATCGGGGGCCAGATTTGGCCTGCAGGCTGTAAGTTCAGTATCAGTGCTCTAGACTGAAGTTCATACCTCATATTGGGATTTTTCAGAAGGAGTGTCTGGGTGCAGAGCTCCGGATTTGATTTCCCAGAGGCATCTAAATATTTTCTCCATCAACAGATCTGAGGCCATCATCTGGAGCTTTTCCTCGTGGCTGAACTGTCATTGTGGACGCTCAACGTGACCAGTGGTCCTGTGTGGTGGGCCACCTGTTCGCTCCACTTGAGGTTGGTGTGTTTACAGTTACGGTTGTCCTGTATAGCACAAGAAACTTGTTATCAGGCACTGCGGGAGGCCTCTCTCAGACGGTCCTAACCATCTGTCTTGAGTGTTTGTGTTTGAGTTTGAGTGAAGGTGTTGCAGCTCAAAAGCTTGACGTCAGAGATCAGTACAATTATTACACAAGCAGAAGAAGGAGCGCTGCTTGAGAAATTCTCTGTTGAGATTATGATGTTTAAGGAATGGTATATTCAAAATTGAATATGCAGAAAACAGAGATATTGTCAGTTTTATGTAGTTTGCTTTTCCTTGTTAATATGCAACACATTCTCCCTCCCAACTCATCAGTTACGGCAGATTTAAACAAACAAAAAGCTGGCATTGCATGTTTCTGCAAAGCACAAATATGTAACAATTGTGTGTATCAAAGCTGTGGTTAAGGAACTGTTAGCTTTAGGCTCAACACATGATAATGGTTTGGAAAAGATCATGTTCTCAGCAAAATCCCACCTGGAAACACGAGCGTGAAGCGTAAATAAAATATGTAAGTATAATAACACTTCACTAATTGAAGAAATTTTTTAAAGTTGGAGAACAGCTCTCTTTTTTTTCAGTGAAGTCAAGATCTACTAGACATTACACACCCACAAACGAGAAAAAATGTCTCAAAGCCCATTGCACAACCTTTCCCACCATTTCAAGGAAACATTGTGTGCAATCCAGAAACTGGTAAACCGTGGAAAAACGGTGCAAAATGTTTTAAGAATGTCCCTTGTCTGCTGTTCCACACAGGTGAAGGAGGCATGGCCTTGCAGAACTTTGTTGGTGAGGAGGAACAGGGGAGTGAGGAAAAAAAACATATTTTAATTAATTGATTAATTTTATTACAGTGGTCTCTGAACTGAATGGATGCAGCAGTGAACCAGAGCGTATGGAGGACTGTAAAGCAGGCCACCAAGCCAAGGCCGGGTCCTTTCTTTTCCTGATCAACAGCCGGTGAGTTTGATTCTTTTTTGATTTTTTTTTTTGCAATGCATTGCTTTGTCCAGGCTTTTATTTATATTACCCAGAATGCAACTTCAGAAGTTCTGTCACAGATTTAGGTGTGTTATGTAGCTAATGATGAGCAGCGGGGCTACAGAAATCTGTACACTAGTACTTCGCAATACTTTTCTCTGTAAAATCGGTTGACTTCCCCTAAACTACTGGACAAGAAGTCACATCAGAACCCTTCCTATCAGCCTGGCTGCACTGGAATAGTCTTATCTCTTTAAGAATAGGATATACTTGACCATCCCTCACGTAAGTTAAGGAGTCAGTGCCTTTCCACAATTCCTTACCGCAGCAACATTTACAGGACCCGGGTCAATAACTGGAAAAAAGGCAATGAGCAACTTGGCAAGAAATGGCCTGCAAATTGAGAAATTAGTAAAAGATTACAAGATAAATCACCTGAAAAAAAGAGAAGGAGGGAAAATTGTAAAAAACAAAAAAAAAAAAGTTAAGAGAAATAAATGCATATTTATTGTGATTATATATTTAAACCTGTGCCACATACATATATTTACACATATTTTTTTCACTTTTCTCCAGGTCAATTTTGTTTATTTTAGATTTTTCTTTTTTGCTTACTTTCATGACATTTTTTTGTCACTGTTACAATTTCTGGCTATTTTTGGGGGGATTTCTAGTAAAGTTGCTCATTGCCTTCCTCCTATGTTCTTGAAAAAAATCAGGCCAATTTGCTTATGTTTTAAAGGGTTAAGTGCAATTGGATTCTCTGAGGTTTTCCTCTCCCAAACATCTCGTCCACACAGTAGCAATGAAGTCTTTAAATTATTTAAAGAGAGATCAGTGTGTTGGTGCTCTAAAGATAAATCAATACCTGATAAAAAGTTTTAACTCAACCTAATTCTAAAAACAGATCTAATAACTTCTGTGAAACCTTAATCAATGTGAACTCTTGAACCTGAGAGGGAAAAAACCTAAAAATAAATCTGCCAATCACAAGTTAAGTAAAAGAGAGCTGTTATTGGAGCACTCATGCTTGACAGGTTGTCAGGGATCTCGGACAAAAACATCTTCTGTAATATTCAGTTGGTGCTGAAGCCGTAGACAATTCTTCACTCCGAATCTGTCAAATGATTTCAGAGCCGAGTCGCCAGGCCTGTTGTTATTTGAACAAGCATGTCGATAGTAGAGCGAAAAACAAAGTTGTATTTCATGAAAAGTGGTAATCAATTAACAATGACAAAAAAAGCATAGCGCTTTCAAGAATGCAGCTGGGGCAGATTTCAGAAATAAACAGCTGTGCTCATCATGAATCCCTCTCGCTGTCATTAAAGAGGGACGAAAGAAAGAAAATAAGAAATGGAAAATCATCTGAATGCTCTAGTCTGTTGTGTGAGGCCAGTTTAGTTTTTGGAGTAATTGAAACGGCCTTCTCATAACTTTCTGTACAAATTAGGGCTCTTTCATTATGTATTCCATCGAGGCGATAATCAAATTCAATTGCACTTTGAGACCCATCTGTTCCAAAATAATTGACGATTCTACCCTTCAAAAAAACAACCTCCCGAGTCTCCTCGGCTCTGCACATAAATCTCCTCATCTGAATCAAATTAGCTCCACAAGTAACATGTGTTTACGAAGCGGCTTTGTGAGAACGCCCGCCACATTTCCCCTTTGATGGAGTTGGACGCGGCAGAATGAAATGCAATAAATAAAAAGGTGCAATGTAAAAGCTTCGATTGTTTTTCACTCTTACAGTGAAAGGCACTTCAATTGTACAATGCAGTAATAAATAAAGTTATAATCATACATTTAGACATATAGTAGATACATTGACCTAATTCCCATCCTTTGTGTATTTATACACAGCGCTGATTTCCATTATGCACTAGCAGAAGCACCGCCTGAGAAACTATCCATGTTAGGATTTTATTGTTCCAATAAATGCTTAGTTTCTGAAATATCATACCCTTTTTCCACCAAAAAACCTGCTAATAATAACCCACTAAATATGGTGATAGACTTAATGCACCACCCCTTCCACCTGCCCCATCAGCAACTTTGTGATATCACGTCATTAGTAGCAGCATTTCAACCTGACGCCATCGTGCTGCGTTTCACGCAAACTCGACAGGTACTGTGTGGCCATGTTCTCAAGTGAACTCTCTGAATATTGCTGCGGATGGGTTTACACTGGAGTCTCATACAGACTCCAGGGTGTTTTGTGTCTTTGAAGTTGGACACTGCAGTATGAAATGCTGCAGTAATAAAAAGGTGTAATGCAAAAGCATGAGATAATGAAGTTGTAGTCATGAATTTAGACATATAGTAGATACCTTATTTCCATCCTTTATTTATTTATACACATTGCTGATTTCCATTATGCTTTGAAACCATCGTGTTTTCTTGTTTCCGTCTTTCCTCTCTTGTCATGATTTGATCATAAGCTATGTGGTGGAGGGAGATTATGTGCCACTGAGGCCTGCGAAGCCTCAAGAGGAGATACCTCTGTGTTTGCTTAATGTGGGATGGAGCTCTTGTGCTCTGTGTACATCCTCAATCCTCTGAGTGGGTTGCTGCTGATGGTACGGGTTATATTTTATGCCTTGTAGGAGGCAGAAATGAGTGCGTGTCGTGTGTGCGACAGTAATGTGGTGGCATCCTTCTCTCTGTGATCGTTGTGTACCGTGGCGCTCTGAGTAACTGCACCCAGGAGAAAGCGGATTTACAGCCTCATTCGGCTGTGCTGAGCTCCAGTTAAACATCACTCAAACCGCCAACTTAGCAATCCAGCTCTCTTTTGCGCTCTCTCTCTTTCTCTCTATCTCTCTCTCTCTCACACACACACACAAACACACACAAACTCTTCCTTATAACAACATACACACACACTTATGCTGAGTGATGTCATGATGGTGGATTCATGGGGCATTTGCAGTAGGTGTTTTGGAGATTTATCTCTGCATACTCCTCTCTTTTCTCTGTGCAGTGTTGTTTTCCTTCTGAATAATGAGATGAATCTCACACTTGCACAGGAGGGCCGTAATCACCTCTTGAAGATGGGTGGCGGGGCAATCTCTGTCATGATCAGATCTCCTATGTCTTCGCTTCCTGCGCTTATGTGTGCAGTTGCTTCTTTTTTTGCCTGCATTTGGTCTAAGCCTGCTCCCTGCTTTCCAAGACTGGGACATTTTAAGTCGGCTTTGCTTTTATAACTTTTTGATGACTTTTTATGACATGTTTAGCTACTTTTTAATAATAATTATGCTATGACATTTTTATGACATACTTTACTTTGACTTTTATATGACTTATGTCATTTTAAATAACTTTAATAATTCTTGATATCATCATGACTTTTTAATGAGTTTTTAATATTTTTTACCTACTGTACCATGACTTTATATTGCATTTGAAATTGATATGCTATACTATGACATTTAAATTTTAATGAAGCACTTGAATGACTCTTAATTAAATTATTCCATGGCTTTTTAATGTCTTTTAAGTGGCATTTTTTAAATGACCTTTAATAATAGTTTTTTAATATATAACACTATGACACTTATGGCATACTGTACAATGACTTTTTTAAAAACACGTTTACAAATTTTTGATGTGCTATACTATGACATTTTGATTGTTTTATGACATACTATACTAATGCATTTAATGAAATTCATAATGAATTTTATATAATTTTTGATATACTATGTAATGACATTTTAATGACTTTTCAATTTTATTTTTATATATCTACAACATTTTTTGACTTTTATTCACATACTATACTAGAACTTTTAATCAAATGATTTTTAATTTTTTTAAAAAACATTTTACTATGACATTTGATTTGTTTATGTCATACAATGGATTTTATGTCATGACAAACTATAGTATTACTATTATTATATACTACTATACTTTTTATGATTTTTCAGTGACATTTTGTTTAATTTTTGATATTTATTTCTATATTATACAATGGCTTTTTTTTTTTTAACATGTTTTTGATCATTTTAATGACATATTATTCTATGGAAATTTTCTGAGTTTTTGATGCCACTCTATACTATGACTTATGACATATTATACTATGACATCCTTTGTAGTGCTTCACTATTTAATAAAAACAATGAAATAGAGACACAGTGTTTGACAGTGATGTACCCACCCACAGCAGTTGAGCAGTGGCTTCTGCTGGGGTATGACAAACCTCTCACAGAACTGCAATACACAGTAATGCTTGATTTGGTAGTGATAATAATTGCAATTGTCTAGTTGTCTAGTTTATTCATGATTTCATGAGCTTATGATTATTTAGGACAGGTGTGTAGGCGTGTCTTTATTTTTTATCAATATACTGAGGGGTGTTATTTTTAGCATTTTTGATTATTGGGTGTGATGAATGTCACTCCAATATATATTATTATTACTCCCTAGTTGTGCAGGCGTGAAACCACCAAGGTTTTGCACTCATGCTCAGAAATATTCATACAACTTACACTGATTTAGAGCAGAAGGAGAGCGAGCAGTAAAAAGGAGAAAATAGATTTTACACAAATGAAACAATCGTTGTGCATATAAGCAAACAGAGCGGGGAGGAAAGGGGCCTGCTCAATTTGCTTATCAGCCCCTCTCAAGCTCCAGTTTGGGCCCTTTGAGACATAACAGCATCAAGCCACTGGGGCACAAGCGGGGAGTCAAGTAAACACATCGTAGTAGAATAAGCAAGCCACACAAAAGGCCTTCCTCCCATGACCAAGGCCACACACAAAGACACAGAGCTGCACTTTCCATATATACACACTGGGAAGAACAACAAACAAGCAACCACATCCACTGACAAATACTGCTGTAAATATCAAATCAATATCCCAGCTTTATTTTTGAAACTGTTTGGACTTGGCGTCATCGTGGGATTATTTGTTACAGTAATAACTCTCGGAGGATGGAACCAGGGGAGCACACACCACCTGCCCTCTGAACACACACACAGGAAGAGAAAACAACATTACAACTGCATGGTTGTATGTATTCACGCATTTAGTTCCCATGCGTCCTCCCACCCATCCTGCTCAGTGTTTTCTGCTTAGCGGACTGTCTCCCTCACCTTAAGTTGTTATGGAAACAAGAGTGGCTGCAGCAGCATTAGCATGGGATGTTGTGTGTTAGCCCTACAGAGCGTGGCATGCTAAAAAGAGCCAGTTCAGCAGGTCAAACTACAGCATCTCGTTCACTCGGCGCCCTGCCAAAGAACGAGAAGCACTTCTGTACTTGGGTGCCTCTGTATTGAGTGGTTTGCCTCCCAGATTTATATAGAAGTGAAAATACAAAAGGTTTTGCAAATTATGCGCATATAAATTCACTTCTCCACTGCTTTTCACCTGTATTTTCCAGCCATTTGTGTCCAAAATATGATATTTTCCCTGCAAACGAGTCAGGAAGAAGAGGATATGAGCCTCCCTGCTGAACAGGCGTGTCCCCTGCTCAGTTCTGACTGGTGCCATTGAAAATCATTCATAAATATGAAATGATATATTCTTTTTATGTCAGCACAGTATATACATAATTGTAGATGTTTCTTACTGTATTATAGGGCTGGGGTGACGTGTCAACGTAACTGATGTAATCAATTACGTGAATACGTTGATTCACGTGAAGTGCGTCGACGCGTCGTATCGTTTCACACAGCACGCATCATGAGGGCTTGAGTAGCGCCAAGCGTGTTGTTGTTTTTTTTTTGGACACTCATTTTATCAAGTTAGAGCGTGCACACTGCCTCCCTGAGCAATGCCTGTCAGGCGCGTCTGAGCCGCGTGTCAGCTGCAGCACATCTAGAGAAACGGTGGCTCGCCGTTTTTTGCTGATAGAATGCATTTTATTTTGAAACATTTATAGGACTGGGTTGTCAGCTGTGCAGGAGCTTGCGCAACTTCATATATGAGTGGAATATGTACTTATGAATATGAAAATACAGTACTCATATCAGCAGGTAGCGATATGCCTTAAGGCCCAATGACTTTTTAATATATTTTATATGCTATACAAGGACATTTTTAATTACTTTCTAATAATCTTTGATATACTTAACTATGACGTATTTGACATTTTTATGTTCTTATGACATACTATGCTATGGCTATTTCAATGTTTTTTCAGTGTTCTATGCTTGTAAACACTGTATTTATGCAAGTGTGCATGTTTCTTATGACATGACCATCCATCCAACAGATCTGTATGACAACATTTGGTGTTAAAAAGGTAGCCTTTGACACACAACACACACCACCGCTGGCACTGCAATGTGTCTGAGAGCATCAGTTCTTCATCTGCAACAAGATGCTTCCAGTATTCCCATGACCCCCAACCAAATAAATAACCCACCCCCGTTTGACATCAGTGAGAGTCCTTGTCTCCAGATGCTCTGCCTGCCTTGCATCCACCCAGAAGGCCTCTTCCTCCTCCCCCTCCTCCCCTTCCATAACCACACTGAGCCTTGAGGAGAGCAATGCTACCTGCATACAATCAGCACATGCACACACGTAGCCATGATGGATGGCCTTCTTCTCTCGGTAATGCACAAAAGCATTATCCGTCACCCTGCAGCCCAGAGGAAAGAGATGCTCTTTTAAAGTTGACACTCTGCTCCGTGGCAGCATCCCCAGCAAGCCTGTGTGGAAGTCAGCCCGGCTGTGGAGCCACTCATGCAGGAAGGTGCCTCCTCCACCTCCCACTAATCTGTCTTGGGTGGGAGATCATGGAGGCACTTCCAGTTCATTTAATACTTCTCACTTTATACTCCATTATTCAAAGTTGTTCAGGATAAATCACACTAAGTGTGCATTTGTGTCTCATGGCAAGGGTATATGCATAGAAATACTCTGTAACCTTAAGTGTTTGTGAATGTGCATACTCCACCAGTGTCAAATCCTGGAGGAAATTAAAGGGAAGTTTACCTTGCATAGAGTAAGACAGCATGTCATCAGAATGGCCAGTTCATCATACAGAGAAGGAAACATGATGTGTTTCAAATCTGGGTACATATTCTAATTGTCCAAAACGTTGTGAGCAGGTTAAGGTTGCAGAGGCAGTAGAACCTCTTGAAACATTGTGTTGGGATTATTTGGGTCAGTGTCATTGTCCAGAGAAGGAAACCCAGTGCCTCTAAAATCTGGATTCTTCTCGTGATGGTCTTTGATGACAAGCACATCCTTTAGAGGAGATGGGGTTGAAGGCATTGGAGCCTACTGAGGCAGCAGGTTAAGAGGCCTTAACATGAGACGGGCCTCTTTATCATCAGCTACATCAGCTTCATCATCCAGAGAAGTAGGTGGAGGACTTGAAGGCAGGGGACGCTCACAAGTCTTTATCCTGAGGCGTGATATTAGATCAGCCAGTTCTTCATCCAGAGAAGCAGGTGGAGGACTTGGAGACAGGGGAACCTCACAAGCCGAGAGAGGCTGTGACACTAACAGGCCAATTTGTCGTCCAGCGAAAGAAACCCATTGTTTTTCAAAGTTGGTTGCATCTTCTCATTTTCCATGGCCAACACATCGTCAGCAGGTGGAGGACTTAAAGGAAGTGGAATATCCACCAAAAAACCCTCTCTACACCGCATTTCAATATATAAGTTCTCTGCTGAAAATTCACTTTACTTCAAAATAAAGTGGATTCTTCACAATCTTGATATGGCCGCAAGTCACTTGAGGTCCATTCAAAGTAGACCATGCAACCAACTTTTGTACTGTTTTGGGACCTACCAAATTAGATCTGCTCTATTATATAATATGATTTTATAGTGTCTTTTTGGTGTAACTGATTCAGTGTCTTTAGACATGTCAGACCCAACCAGCATTTTTATTTACTTCTCTCACACTCACTGAGAGTGAGTGATGCACTTTAGTGGTTTTGATCAGCAGACAGTGATGTCCAGAGGCAGCTGTGGTCGTGTCAAAGCCACTGCCGCCGCTCACTCTAGGGGTTGAGGATTTGGCAAAAGTTGCATTTGAAGGTCAAACGCATCAACCTCACGACATTTGCAGCAGGTCGCTGGAGGGCATGAAGAGCTGGATTCACTCATCAAAGACTCATCACTGGTGGTGGTATCAACCCTCACAACCACAAATCTGTGACTGTCAGGAGGGGACATCAGGAGACTGTGTCACCTCAAATGGCTCCATTTCTTAGCTAAGTGCTTATTCATTAATGTAATAAATTGTGTTCATTTTGGGCTTTTGATGAGAGGAAATCCTGTGTTTTTGAGAATTATTTTTGAACTTTCTTCAGCATTTGTTTCACTGTTTTTCGAAGAGGGTTTAAGAAATTAACTCAGAAGAACAGTTAGGATCATAATGTCATGATTGTGCTCTCTGTGCTGGGAGTTAATAACCTATACATATTTTGAAAGTTTGATGAACTCCAATCTTTCCATTTTTTTTTCCCAAAACTTTATGGTGGAAATCTTTGGCTTTCAAAATGGTGACAGACTTGTTTTTCAGTTGATCTCTAATGATAAATCAAACTGCCTTCTAAGTTTTGAAGCTTACCATATTTTTTGTAAGCCTCGAAAACAAGTGGTACCATTTTCAACACCCTAAATATAGAATATGATTGGTATTAGTGCCATCATATGCTGAGGGAATGAAAGTGTTCAGAAACCATTCTTCTCACCTCAATTCATCTTTACACTTCGTGTAGTCCATGTTTATTCCCTGTGGGAGTGGAGTGCAGGAGAAAGGTGCTTTTTTCCAGTCCATAAAGCACAGACTTTATCCAGCATTGATGTACTAGGGTCTGTGGTGCAGCATTACAATCATCCTTTGAAATTTGTGTTTCATTCTACTGTAAAGTCTTGTGCAGGTTTAAGATACACAATATCTCTCTTTTATTCCATTAATGTTCTGTTCATCTTCATATGACTTGTCTTGAGTAGCTGCAGGGAATTGCTCTGATGTGAGACTGCCCCTAGTGGTCAAAATAAAAGCATTTTGAAGATGGTTTTAGAGATGTGCCACTCAGGATGCAGTAGTGGACAGAGTATTTAGACCATTTACTTAAGTAAAAGTGCCACTACCAACCTGTTAAACTACTCCTGTACACTGAAATGCATTGAAGTGTTATTTAAGTAAAAGTGAGTAAGTATAATCAGGAAAATGTACTTCAAGTATTAAAAGAAAAAAACAAAACAAAAAAAACATCAAAATTGCATTATATTACAAAACACCTCAAAAGTACCTCAAAATCATTTTAAATAAACACACTTTGCAAGACAGGACAATACTCAAGTACAACTACCTAAAATTTGTCCTGAAGTACAGCACTGAATAGATTTCTTTAGTTATATTTCACCACTGTCAGGATGTAACAGCATTGGCATGGTGCAAATGCTTTTACACAAAGAAACTGCAGCTCAAAATCCACATCTGTATTTCAACTGGGTAAGGTGCGTGGTTAGTTTTCAAGTCCATTGTCCCTGAAGTGTGTAGATAGGTTAGTTTTGGGCTCTTCGTCCTCTCTAACAATACCTCTTTGCCTCAGCCTATCTGCCTCTGTATCTGTGACAGATTCGCCCACATACTGACGCACTGGGGCGTCAATCTGGTTTCTTTAGCCTGTGTTATCTTGCACATACACCCTCTCCTCTCTGTCTTTCTCCACCACTTCTCACCCACCTTAAGGACCATAGTCAGGGTGCAGTTGAGCAACACTGGAGGTAGCCCTTTTGTGTTTATCAAGAGCGGTTTGACAGCAGATCTTATCCGCCGTCACAGCAGGAGAAGGTGGCTGAACTACTCTCAGTGGGCTGCCAGGGTCGGACAGTTCAAGCTCAAGCTCATAGATACAATGTCAAGCTCAGTAGGCCAAGTGGAAAGTCTCTCCGAGTGGTGAGCGCTTTCAAAGATCTCTTAAGCTAGAGGTCATCGACCCCATGTGCTGAGGAGCTAGTCGCCCGTTTAAAGGCTTTGGGTTACATTCATAAAGTATCAAAAAATCAGAGCATCCCATCCTTTAGTATCCCCTCACAGGAAATCTGTTCGGGTGTGTCTTAACTCAGCATGAGAACTGTAGGTGGTCCACTCACTCAAGTATAACAATGATGAAATAGGTTGAAAACTTCATGAATGGAGAAATCTCGCCGCAGACAGCCGTCAGCGTGCAGGTCAAAGGAAGAGTCTAGACCAGATATCTAAACTAAGAACTGGGCACACAGTTTTTTCCAGGAAATTCTGTTTGTGATTTTAACTGTGGGTTGGCTCTGGCAGATAAGCGTGTCTCTTGAAAAACAGACACACAGTCGTAGTGAGGGGGAAGCTGTAGTATGAATACAGACCATCAGACATATGCCTGCATCATGCATTCAGATATCTAAACACAACAAGGGCTACCTATCTGCGTTTTTCCTCAAAAAGATAAATATACAGCTTTAATATGAAGGAGAACATTCATTGCAAGCAATAAAATATTTTCTAGTAACTCACATTCCCAAGTTTCACCACATCATCTGGTGTCCTCGGAGTCATGTAAGTGACTGGATGTTTTGGCTGTGGGCCCGCTTTGCATCGCTGATGGCTCGGTTCAGGGTGGCTCTTGCACCTCATTGGTCATCCAGGGTTCCTCATTTGCACAGACAGTGATTGTTTTGGTGACACAGACATCCTCTATATATTTTGTGTATGTATCCAGATACAGCTTCTGCATACTCCTCCACATTGACCGTTTGTTGCTCACTGGCTGCCTCTTTAAACACAGACCAGTCAGTACATTCAGTCAGTCAGTCCAGCAGCGCGCTCATGCCCTCCTCTGGCCAAAACTTAACTTGCCTCACAACAGGTTTTGATCTTGTGAGCATGGGTCTGTGTGCTGGGATTAGCAGCACTGAGGTATGGTCAGAGGAGCTCAGGTGGGGGCAGAGAACTGCTTTAAAAAGCCCCTGCTGTTACTGTACACATTGTTCAGTGTGTTAACTCCCCGAGTCGCAAAGTCCATATTTTGGTAATACTGAGGGAGAACTTTCTTCATGTTGGCCTGGTTGAAGTCCCCAGCAGCAATGACCACTCCATCAGGATGTGTGGACTGTAACTCACTGATGGAGCAGTACAGAGTGTTAAACGCCTCACCATCAGTTAAAGACACACCTCCAAGTCGGTGGCCCCGTTGTATGGAGATGCTTATCCCCTGCCATGCTGGGATGATGAGCTGAGTCAGACCAACTCGAGCCAAGCCAGTATGTGTGTATGGAAAAAGGCTAATTGCAGCCCAGTCGCAAGCAGAAAATGTTTGCATTGTAGGTTCATATTGAGGTTTCTAAAGTGACGAGTAGTCTTTATGAGCTGACTTTATCATTGGGTGGTGGATGATATGTAGACCACTGTTTGAGACCTACAAACGACAAAAGTGAGTCATTACTGTATTTTCAGCGGCTTTATAGTTGCCAAACTTGGTGTGGGGGTATGGTTTTAGTTAGCCGTCACTGTTTGTCCAGTGGGGATAGTGTCATTAAAAGCAGTTGTTTTTAGGAGACATCACTACATTTACAACTCCATAGTGGCATGAAAACCAGTTGTATTTTTGCTGTCGCATTGCTAATTTTCCGACAGGAATTGTACCCCCAAAACCAGGTATTTTAAGCCAAATTTTAAGCATAACTAATTGGTTTTTGTGCCTAAACCTAACCACACATTAACCACAGCGTTTCAAGGTATCTGCTACATAATAATATGAAAATCGCTTTCTTAAGTATTTGCGGTTTGCAGAAACATAAAAAATTTCTTGCAATTTAGTTGTAAATGGACACCACCTCATCAGATAGCCTAGAACCTGGAGCTACACTTCTGTTTAATGCATGCCAAAAACAATTTAATTTTGGCAAATGTTGCGCATCTACAGTGTTTCACTTATGAGGGATGAACTGCTTTCCTCTATTACATTCTGACTGTTGGATCACGGCTGCTATGACAAGCATATTTTGGGTTTTTTTACATACGAAGCTTGCCTGCAGCTTTAAGAGGAGTCAACAGAGTGTAAAAGGTGTTAATGTCTTGTTATGGCCGCAGAGAATCATGATCATCACCATCATCATCATACCGTCACACCCACAGATGTCTAACGGTTATGGCGGCATGGACCCAAGCTGACAAGCAAAATGGCAGAGTCTCCTGAATCAGCCATTTTACCCCGACAGGATGTGTGACCCTGAGGGCACAAGCACAGAGCACACATGCGATTGTACTCTCACTCACACACACACACACATAGGCCATCAAAAGTAATGGTGTGTGTCCAGTGGCAGGCAGGGAGAGTCCTCTCATGTCTGGCAGCCATAACGGTATTATTGCTGTAGATGGAGCGTGCTGGGGAATATTGTTCCACACCATTGGTATGCTGCAGACGTCCACCAGTAACGAACACTGGCGGTGATGACAGAATTCGGTATTAACACCAGACTTGTTGGTTGATGGTTTGACAAGGAGCCGCAATATGTGGATTCCTCCGCAAGACGAGAAAAGTGCATTTTTCAAGTGGAGTGTGGATTTATGTGTCTTTTTTCAACAATAGGTGACTATTATCAAAGAGATGGTGCTGTGTTATTACTCTGAGCCTTTGAAATTCAACACAGACAGCTCTATCATTTACTAGATACTATCTGAGTTCATTTACTCACTCCTTGTTTTAATTTAAATAAATATCAAAGGCTGTTTAATTTAAGCTGTGAGTGCTCATTGTGTTATTATACGCCTCTGATACAGATTGCAGTATTATATCTGGGTCTGGTCTGAAGAATGCATGTGCACACAAACATGCACGCGACCTCTGTCCAGGCCCATAATTAACCCTCTTAATTAAGAGGGAAAAAAGTTGCTAACGAAGGAAATGGATTTAATTAGCTTGGTCTTAGCCCAGGCACACGAAAAACACACACACTCGTGCACTCACACGCACACACAAAACAATTAAGCCTCTTTTATCCCGGCTAATGGCTTCAGTGACTCAGAGCCTTTCTCATTAAGACTATCAATAATATGCTGATTACATGCATCCACTGCTCTCCTTTATCGGGGCACAAAGGGACGAGTGTGTGTCTCTGAGGTTTCAGGGGTGGGGCAGTCTGTCTGCACGACCTTATCAGCTAAAATAGACGTTTGAATTGTTTGGCTGGAGAAGCTAAAAGGGGCTTCGCTTTGTGGTGGCTTTATTTTCTGCAGTTTATCTTATCAAAGAGGCCACGTGTGTCTTTCACAGGGAGGAAATGCCTATGAAGTTGTACTGCTGAGGGCTTTATGGGGGCGAGATAATAGACTGTGGAGTGTCAGGGACTGTAGGGCCGTAGATCTGTCTGCTTGTCTGAATGTGTGCCACCAGCCCCTGCTGGCTTTCAATCAAATACGTTCCTGCCTGTCTTTGGAACTGTCGGTTTGTCATCTGTCCATCTGTGTTATTTAATCATTTTAAAAGGGACCTGTTATGCTAATTTTCAGTTTCATACTTGTATTCTGGTTTCGACTAGAACATGTCTACACGGTGTAATGTAAAAAAAAAAACATGTTATTTATATGATATTGTCAACTTCAATATTTGTATTCATCCTCTGTCTAAAACACTCAGTTTTAAGTAAAATTGAGGAAAAATTCATGCAGCTACTTGTAGCAATGTACTGTACATGCTGCTGGTGAATAACTGTAATGGAGCACTGCAGCACTTTCTGCTGTGAAAAGGCACCAATAAAAGCATTTAATCTCAAATGGACATGTGGACAAGCAGAAATGTGATCAGAAATCACTGAGAAATGAACATCAGCAAACAAAATTAAATGTTTCCCTGAAATAAGCTGGTAGCTAATGCAGCAGTGTACCTGTAGCTGAGGAATGTCTGTAGCAGAGTATAACAACACTTAATGTTGTGAAAAATCACAAATAAAAGCTTCTAAACCAAAATCTTCAGAAACTGACATCTTCTAGGTGGAATATAAGATGGAATCAGGGTAAATTGTATAAATAAATAACAACATTGTCAACCAGAATTAAATGTTGTCCTGAGGTTAGCATGTAGGCCTAGCTTTGCGGAGCAGTGCACTTGCAGCAGGGGAATGACTGTGAGAAAGTAGGCTGAACCCCAAACAACTTTTACCGATGTCTATAAGTGCTTCTCTGTTGTAGAAAAGTCATGCTTCAGCAGAAGGGGCCATGGTGTTGAAAAACAAAAAAGCAATCCTCTAACTTTTTCTCTTTTTCTGTTGTACTCTGTATGTTGAGGTGTGTAAAAATGTGTGTTTTAGACAGATAGTAAAGAGAGATAGACAGGCGTCTGTCACACAGGCAGGAAGACAATAGGTCTGTGGTTTGACCTTCAGTCTCTTCCTGTTGTAACAGACACTGGGGTCCCTCCCAGAGGAAGACAGAGGAAAGCGGGTGGCTTGACCTGCAAAGCCACACCTCCAGCCCCCCTCCATGCCGCATCCCTAAACATCCCTGGTAGGGGCTGCCACGCTCCCTCTGATCTCCACTGTTTTCCAGTTGATGCTATTGTGAGATTTGTTTTTCATGTAAGTTCTGAGGGTCTCGTGTGGCCACCTATGGTGCTGACAGACAGACCTTTGTTCGCTTCCCAGCCTCCTTTAAGTAATAGTTTAAAAAATGCATGCTGCAAATCTGATAAAATTCTGTTGACAAAATGAATCAAAAATTATAAAATTGACCAATGTGCATTTTAGTTGCTTTAATGGATAACAGTGAACACATATAATCGCGTTTAAATTTGATTTTTATTTTACTTTTCGTCCATTTGCTTGCTTTTCTGTAAGCTTTTACTGCATTTCACCGTCAACAGAAGGAGTTTGCGCCAGAAAAGGATTGCATGTGGACCTTCAGTTAATATTAATTTTTGCTTATAATTTCGATTAAAGGGACGCTTAATTAATTCACTATTGCTCTTTCATAAAATTGTGGGACTTAACAGCAACAGATTAAAAAAGAAAGTTTAAAATCTTTACAGCAACCGCAAAGATATTACAACTTTTAGCTTCCAATTTGGATCCTTCACCAATTTTTCATTTTCCATCATGCAACCAAAAGCATAAGCATGAAGGTTCAGTTTTAGAAATTGTAGTCTGACACTAAATATTGACTTCGTCAAACTTAGAGTAACCAAAAGCATCCTTAATGAGACACTCTTTCTCCCGCCTTGTAACTCAAGCTTGCGAAAAATGAATATGTATGAATATGTAATTTTCAAGCTGAAATAGCCCCAGTGACATCATCAGGGTTATTTTCACGCTGGGAGCTAGGCTTTGAAGCCAAATTAAGTAGTGGACAAACAGTAGAACGCCTGAGTCTGTCACATGATGCCAATGGCCCTAAAAGACTTTTTTTCCAAAGACTTAGATGGCAAACGGCACATATGTACATCAGTGGATTCATTTTTTAAAGCATCACAACCCCCTGCAAAACAACTTGTTTCACTGTCAGGCTTTAATGCATTTGGTCAGATATTCTTTGGAAACAGCCGCAATATTAAATCGCTTGATACCCATTTGAGTTAGCCGAGCACTGAATTGGAAGTAGCCAGCTCGGCCAGCAGAAGTCTCTTGTGCACTTGCTCTATGGGCCCAATGATGTGGACGCAGTACCGATCATTGGGGTAAATTCATATGATGGAAACAGAGCTTTTTTTAGCTTCATGTCCACTGAGCAGCTGTCATAAGAATGAGGGGGTCCCCACCTTGAATGCTGTATCTGCATTTTTTGATACATCTATGTTCAGGAAAAATGTTTGGGGACCCCTCAAAAAAAAGGAAAAAGGGCCCCTCATTTTCCACTATTATACAATGCCAATTCATGTAGGATCGCCACTGGAAATTTTACAGTTTTTTTCACAAGCTGAGTGACTTTTATGTGTTAATCGGCAAAGGTTCACTTTAATCTTGTGATACTGATTCTTATTGTCCAGCCCTTCATGTAGGTGCAATATAAATCATGCAATGTACTCAGCAGGGGGGGTAACCTGCTTCTAAAGGTAGCTACAGGCAGTAGCTCCTTGGTGTGGGGCTAATATTTTAGAAAGGACAACAAATCAAGCCACTTCCACAAAATACAACTGTAATCCATTGATTTGTTTCAATAAGCAGCGTTATAGACTTTGGACTTCTTACATAGAATATGATTCATCACAACACTGCAGCCTGCTTGCAGATCTGGATGTCACCGTTCTACCTCTGGATGACCTTTCTGAGCTAAAGATTGCAAAATAGAAAGAGCTCAGGAAGGATTAATTCACTGAAACCTTTCCTTAAAGTTGCAGCTACCTTTTTCACAACTTATCTTGTTCCAAAATTCCTCCCAACCGTCTGTGCCACATGAGCCAAATGCAACAGCTCCCAAAATGAAAATAAAGTCTTTCTCGGAGGCCTGTGCTCCCGTGGCTCCTCATCAGCTGTGCCAACAGCACGGCGCAGATCCTCTCCGGCCCAAACACCCACCGTATACGAGATAAATAAATCACCATGCTGGGAAGCATCTGCACCAGGGAAGTTAACACGGATGTGACTTACTGCAGAACAGATGTCTTTTCCGACTGAAATAACATCAGATCCATCGCATAGTGAACCTAACACCTTCCTTTTAAGCACCAGGAGGATAACCACAACAAAAGGCCCCTCTTCCGTTGATTCCAGCTTTAGATGTGGGTTTTTTTGGTACACAATAGATGAAAATATTCTGGCCTTCGTGTTTGATGTGGACTTATTTTCTTGCGCTGTTTTTCTTTAATGGGAAGATGTGAACGGTGTTTGATCCCGGCTCTCAGGCGCATAAAAGAGGAACAAGGCCGCAGACGAAATTCACACCTCTCATTTATGGATTCTAATATACACATATTTGTCCTATAGACCACGACCTTTAATCCTGACTGGCACGCTGAAAGGGGATGAACACCCGGCACACAAACACGCTCTTTTATTATTCAAAGTGCGCCAGAGCTATCAACCTGAATAAATAAATCCCCCTCTTATCTCACAACGCAAAACTGGATAAGCGCTCCCACCGGGTCTGGATGGAGGAAGCTGTCAGCACCTCTATTTTGGTTTGCTTCATACAGAGACAGAATCCTGTTTTTCTCTCAAATCCATCCTCCTGGTTTTCAATCCCCAGAGAGTCGTTTTCCCTCCATGTGCGTGAGACGTATGTGTCCCTGCCACGCCATCCATACATGATCCCTCTTTCCTGCTTATCTGCGCCGCTGCCGGGCCTATATCTTTCAGCAGTCGATAAAGCTGCGACGCTGCAGAAATTTCCAGGTTAGGGGGAACGAAAACAGGATTTTCCAAGTTGTCAGCCTTTAAAGCTGTTTGGGAGATATATTTGCCATTACTCGTCTCGACACCATTGCCTTCTATATCACACCTATGTGGCTGATTTGACACCTGTAGCTGCTGAAAAGGGTTTTATCTGTGGCCCAATTTCACAAACCTTGGATTTAGTTTGTTTCATGTATCAATACAGTAAGATTCTGGATGCAAAATCAGACATTTTTGCAGTGTCAAACATCTGATGTCCTCTGCCTATGATGGATATTGCACAGACATGATTTCTAATTTACAAAAGCCAAGACAGTTTGTCCAGAATAATCAGTTTGCCTTTGGTGGCTCAGAAAGTCTCTATTCTGCAGCGTTTTCCATTCATCATAAAGAACAAAAGGAACCGAAAAAGCCCACATGAAGGGATAGTCTTGTACTGTATGTCATTCAGCTTTCTCACAGAGCAACATTGCCACCTGCAGCCAATAAAAGTCCAAAAGAGACATTCACATGGCTCCTCAGGCATGCTCAGTTAAACATAGATAAAGGCTTTTAATGGATTGAAAAAAAACCTTGCTCAGACATTTTGAGTCTCCTCCTGGTTGGTACATGTTAATTTAAATGACATTTTGCATGTGAAGTCCAGGGGCACTCCTGATGCTTTGGACCCCTGGGCCTGTGCCCTTTCGGCACATTCAATAATCTCTCTATAAGTTCGGCACACTGGGAGCTCAAATGGAGATTCATCCATGCTAAATACTAGATGTAAACTGAATCCAGTTATCTGTGCTTTAACTTTGTTTCTTTTGGAAGGTAGTCTGTTTCCTTATGTTTTCAAAACTTACACAAAACACAAAACTTTCTCAGCATGTTTCATCCCCCAGACATGATACAACAATCCAATCAGTAGGAAAATGTTGGCATTGTAGGTTTCTATAAATCGATACTTTGAAACTTAGTTGTTTTATGTTTCAATGCAGTGGTGAATGTGTGGTTAGGTTTAGGCTCACGTTGATTATGGTTATGAAAGATGTTTGTTCATAATTAACCCAGCTTTGGTGGCATATTCATAACTAGAGAAGCAGTCGATGCCTCTGTAGAAAAAAAACAAAAAAATCTGTCAGGTAACCCAGTGATGTCTCAAAAATTTCTTAAAAAAACAAAAGGCTTTTCCTGGCAAAATCTACTGTGGAAAAACAGCAACTGGTCACTAAAAACACCCATGTTTCATAGCTGAAAAGCTGGAGCAACTTGGTTAGGATTGGGAAAAGATCATGTCTTGGCTTAAAATACTCCGTTTATGGGGGTACAATCCCAGCAGAAAAAGCAGTAATGTCTCAGTAGAAAAACCATCGTGGTTTTCGTCTTCTACAGTTGTCACGAATGTGTCAGTGAATGAGATGTTTGACTGTGAATGTGTGAGATGGAAGCATGGATGTATTGTAGAGAAGGATGGAAGCCATTCCCTTTGCTCTGCTGCACTCCTGTGGAAGTCTAGGGTAGGACAAATTGTGAAAAGGACGAGCGTAAGGGGTTGGACAGAGCACATGTAGTTTTATATTTGTGCTTTTGTGTTCCTTTTTAAGATAGGTTTAAATCAAAGACACGGCCTCCAGGGCCCGAGACTGAGGAGGAGTACTGAAGGGTATTCCATCAAGGTGGATTAAGGAAAAGCCTGGTTTACGAGTTCAAGTGAGAGACCTGTTCATGAACGTGGCTTATGTGAGTCTCTGCTCAGTAACCATGGTAACTTGTCCTACTGACCTAGTCTTCTCCATGGCCATGATGTTGAGCTTAGTTTAGCTGCATGTCAAAGAATAACGTCCTATATGTCCAGTGTTTAGACGTTTTTCTCACTATGTGACTGAGCATAAACGCACGTGTTTGGTTCAGTTACAAAGAACGTAATAGTAAAGTTTTTTAGTAGTCATGTCTCGCCACTTTTACGGTCTCAAAAAGCCAGTAGATTATTTGATAAAGGCCAGCCTATTTCAGTTAACCCCCATTTTATTCACAATCACCCTCGTTTTAAAGGTTTTAGGCTTTAGGCTATGTTGTTGTGACGCCCCATTTTCCATCATGCCTAGTGATGGACTGAGTGCATTTGGTTTGCAGTTAAGTTTGCTGTTTTATGTTCCAAAACAGCAAATGTCATTTGTTTTTAGTGTTCATAATTTGTCTATTCAGAACATGGTGGTTTATGCTGATTATTGTAATCTTGTGTAAATTATAATTTACACCATGAATGAGTTGGCGGTGAAGCCTTAGCGCTAATAACTGGGCGTAGTAATAACTGGGTTGAAGCGTGGCTATTGACATATCCTTTAAGAGCATCTTTTTGATAATTTTTTAAAAGCAAATTTAGGGTATTTATGTCAGTTTTCCTAAGTAATCCTGCACAATCATTCTAAACACATCTGAAATTATCTAGCCTACTGATACTATAGTCAACGCCTTAAGCTTATCTGACTGTTTATTTTTTATCAAATGCAAACAGAAAATAAGTAGGCTTGTACAACTTTTGCATTTGGTCTGTCAGCTTTTCTCCCCAGGCCGTCCCCTACGCCCTGTTAAGTACATACAGCTTTATATTCCTCATTAAAAAAAATGGCATTCTAATTTTTCCCTCTTTTGATCATCTTTTCGCACAGCCATTCATCTGGGCTTCTTATTTACCCTGGGTGTTAGCACAAAGCGGGGCTATGCAGGCCTGAGTCAGCCTTGATTAGATGAGGCTAGATTAAGATAGTGGAACAATTTGAGGCGTAATTGGGAGATGGCACTAGTTTAATATGGGCATTTTCAGGTGAGCTTGGCTCTTTTAAGATATGCTGATGGAAGATCCCCCTGGTAAAACAGAGTTTTGCAGTGGCCAGAAGTAAAAAACTAAGGTTAGGCTATAAACAAACTAGAACTATGCTCAGTCTCATCTGGCCACCTTTTTTTATGTCTTTTTTATTTCTAATAATTTTTTGTCTTTTGTCTTTATTGTATAGGAAAGGTTTACGAGAAAGGAGGCGAGAGAGAGGATGACATGCAGCAAAGGGCCGCAGAATGGAATCAAACCCACGGCCACTGTAGAAAAGACACTGTATATGGGACGCCCACTCTACCAGGTGAGCTATCGAGCACCCCAACATAGAACAAAACGTAAAAGTCTCTAAAGCCTGTGTTAACCACAGACATAATGTCAGGAATCCCACCCAAAATCCCATTCACAAAACCCACTGACTTAGAGACAAGTGAACAGAAGATGCTTGTATGTTAAGGGATTTTTCCAAAGTTTAAAAGTCATAATGTTTTCAGTCTAATGAAAGATGTTACTTAGCTGCATCATGGGAAATGTATAGCCTAAAAGACAGGATATTTAGGCCTCCACTGCTTCAATTTGGACCATTTTGTGTTTAATCCGTCTCTTGTGAGTCTCTCAGCTTCATGAATGTGCAACACTGAATCACCGAAAGGCCCCTTTAAGTATAAATTACCATAAGGATTTTATGTGTGCAAATTCAAGTCTGCTTTTTTCATGTAAAGTTGATCATTTCTGTGATTAAATTGCTTGGGGCAGATTTGCAAAATAATAGATTTACAGGCATATTTTTTGTACCTGCCAAGGCCACAAGATGGAGCAATCTACCCATTATTGGAGTTCAGGAATTTCGATGAATGTCATTTAGTAGTTAAAACAAAATGTTTAATACATTAAAATAATAACATTGAAGTCAGAATATTTTCAGTGTCTGCTTATTTAATGTCTGTCTGTATCTGGATTTATTAATTTTTATATTATTATTAATGTTAATAATAATAATAATGATAATGATAACATTTATCTTATATAGCACCTTTAATACATGGAATGCAGATGAAAGTGCTTCACAGAGCAAAAAAAAGAAATGCATAAAGGCATAAAGAGGAAAATAGCAATTAGGTATGCAGAGTAATTAAAAGAATCAGAAGGTAAGATAAAACATAAAAAAACACTACAATATTAACAGATCCAATATCAGAGACATCTGGACAATATCAATATATGACCATTTGAGGGGCAAAAAGAATCAACATAACCTTTAAGTCTCAATAAAATATCTGAAATTAGCAATAATATTATTATTTAAGAGCATGTTGTATATTTTGCTTAGGTCGTACATGATTTCTCTTTTATAATGTTATTTGAATGATAGTAATCTGTGCATTTAGCTCAGAGGTCAAGGCAAATATCTGTGTCTGTGTATGTGTGTGTCCATAGGTGTGTTAGCAAGGTATTTAATTGATTCAGCTCCCCGGTGCACCTCTCTTCCCGCGCACAAACACACTCACACAGGCACAAACTCGCCGATCCGCCGCCCACTCTCATCCATAAATACATTTCCCCTGCAAATCACACAGCAAATAAATCACCATGGTTACAGTAATATAATAATTGGTGTACTTGAAGGAGGCTCTGACTGATGATGCTTGCAAAGCCACTTAGAAATCGATAATTACAGAGAAAATATGGCATGCGCGAATTCATTTAGCAGCAGAATGGATGTTGAGATGCCTGTTTGATCCACTGAGCAGGATGGTGCGTGGAAATCAGAGCGAGGAGATATGAATATCAGGAAATATGAGTGCGTGTGAGCGTGTGTCTCTTGTTCTTCTCAGCTCATATGTAATCACTGGATTGTCATTTGTGAGGGTTTCTTGTCAGTGTTATCTGCCATCAGCAGGCTTTTAGAAGCTGCTTTGCAAGCCAGACTTCACATAAAAAGTTGCTAAATTTGAGGTGATCGTTTTTCTTATTTTCTGATCTTGTTTTAAAATTTGCAGCAGAATTAAACATGTAAACGCAAGATGAAACTTAACTGAAAAGATAATGACCTTGTCATAATAAACATTTAAATGATTTCATTATCTTGAGGCCCCGTCCTGGAGAACAGCAATATGTTAAAATCTTTGTTTAGGCCCTTTATTACTTCAGTACGAAATATGCTTATGCAGTGATTTTTGCAAAATACATTTGTAATTAATCAGGTTACCAAAAACTAATTACTGACTGATATATCCACAAAGTAGGAATAATAGAGGGGCCCACTGCCCATTTTAACTCCGGAGTGCTGTGAGTCGGTTAATTAAAGCCCCGATTTCAGAGCAAAATGTTTAAGGTTCAACTTTTTAAATCAAAGTTAAATTACAAATTAAAAAATCAGATGTGAAAGAGGACTTAAACAGATACAGGACAGTGATATTTTAAAGGAGAAAAAAAGGTCATGAGTTGACTGAGTACATCCAGGGGCAGACCCAGATATTGGAGACATTTGGGGCATTTACAGCAGCTATAGTTCATATTTTTCAAGCCATTGTAGTCAATAGAAAATCTGTACATCATTAGGGAAAAATATGATATGGTACATTTTAAAAATATCAAAACATTGCAAAAAACATTTCATGCTTGGAGGAGGTGGAAAAAGTTGGTTTACACAGAAAAGGTAATGTGACTACTGGAACACAAATAAATTATGAATTACAGGTCAGGACCCACTGTCATTGCTCTGTCACTGCAAATTTTTTTGTTGTCTCTTGAGGCTTTTAATTGTTTATCTCAGTGAATCAACTCCCAATATTTGCATAACGGCAGTGGATGAAAATGAACATTAATTCAATTTTTCTTTAGCTGTTTTTTGGAAAAATCAGGTTAAAATTGTGCTACATTTGGATGGGAACCCAACTATAATTGCCAAGCAACAAAACAAAACATCCTGTAGAGACTACATTGTATTTCTGAATCTAATTGTTATCCAGCTGTCTTCATAGTTCTGCAACAATAATACAATACCAGAAATGTTGATGACTAATTTTGACTCCTACGACCTAAAAGAGGAAAAAACTGTCTGATTTTACTGTTTTTAAGCTGAATAACATAGGTAAGGTAGGAAATTTGTATAAACACTCATCTTGAGACCAGTTTTTGTTATATTATGCTAAGTGGAGTTCACAGACCGAATGCTTAGCTGATAAATCTGCTCCATTTGAATCCATGCCATAATAATCTGGGACACTTTGATTGCAAATAAAGGATCCCCAACAATGCCAAGTGACTGTGGTATCCAGTGAACTGAAAATTTGGCAAACAGAGGCACATTTACTCAATTATATTAGTATTTAAGGAGTATCATGGCAGGATAAGCAGCATGAGTATACACATCTATATTAGGGATGCTAGATATTGGATTTTTTGGCGATAACTGACATGCCAATAAATAACATGTAATTTGGCCAATAACCAATATAATATAGATATTTCCACTTTTTTTCCCCACCTAATTTTAGTGATCATCAAGTTTCTTCTTTGATGGAATTAACATCAAATTATACATACTCTTATCATGATGACCCACCAGCAGATGGACACATATAATAAATACAATGCTTTTCACTGTATGTTATATTCATTTAATTGTGCAAAATAAGAAAAATACCACAACTTAGGGTTCATGTTAACTTAGTAAAACTTTTTTTCACCATGTTTTCAAATGAGATCAAACCAATTTGCTCAGTGTCCAAAGGTTTAAAAACTTTTGAAATGCCTCACAACACAAGAACAGTGATGTCAATCCAGGTTTCAAATAATTAAAAGCCTAAAAAAAAATAGGGGCTTTTGCAAAAACATACAGGGTTAGAGCTCATAGGTCCCCGACTGCTCCACCTGTGGTTACATTGACTACTGTATCTGTTTTTGTATACGTTTGTGTTCATATGTGACAGTATGAAAGCCTTTGCCAAATTTCCAATTTGTTGGAGACCACTTTAACGCACCATCAGCCTCAAAAGAAATTTGTTGAAATTCAAAAAGAGTCTAATACTATATTCATAAAAATTCTTTCATCAAGTAAAATAATTACTTTCTTAAAGTGGAAAATTACAGAGCTGGACAGAAAGACGGACACACGGTCAGACGTAGACAGAGGGGGGACGCCCACCGTCTGTTACAGAGTCTAGGAGGTCAGCATGTCTTTGCTAATGGAGGGGGTTGCCTGCTCTTCTATGAGGCATTGGAAGTGTCCTTGCAACCTGCTGCGGCAGCCAGCAGCCTTGCAGCAGAAACATCAATATTTCAAGCTGATGGGTCGCCTTGAGATAGGTTATTATTGTCTCTTACACTGAAGGAAACACATACACACAACCACATGTACACTAATATGTTTTCTCACTGTGTTACGTCTTTCACACTGGAAACAGAATCCAAACACTAATTTTTCATTCACTAAAATCCCAACATCATTATGGCTTGTCAAAGTGCAAATACTTAATTACTACCTCCAACTTCACTCTGTGTTTATGAGCGTCTGTGTGTGTAAAGAGGAAAACAGTAAGTGTGTGTGTGTGTGTGTGTGTGTGTGTGTGTGTGAGAGAGAGCATAATTAGCTGACTTCTCTCTGATCCTTAATGTATTATTGAATATTTCAAAGGAGCCTCAATCCTCTGGGCTAAGTGACTGCCAAGTGTGGATCACAGGGCGGGTTCGGCCGTGATGAAGGGTGGTTCAGCCATTAAGGAGTCTGGGCCGAGCTGCTGGCCTTGTGTGAACCTGGGGCTCATGAATAATATAAATACCTCTACTGTATTTGGAAGCACTTTGGACTGTAGAGAGGGATGACATTGATTTTCGGTCGTGCAACTTCAGGGAACAATTCAATTTTAGTGGTCAAATAATGGGTTGTAGAAAATAGAGGATTTATTGCAATCATCCCTGATGGAGATCAACAGCCAGTGTCTCGAATTTGTTGCAGCCGAACTCCACACACTGCAACCTTGACAAGGCAATAGCTGTGTTGTCATGGTAATATGTTATTTCTCCTGACATTTCCAAGATTTTCATCTCTCACAATTACTGCCAGTCTGTTTTCTTCTCTGAAATGTCACCATTCATTATTGGATTTACTCTGCAGTGGGACGAGATCTTGAAATTATGAAACACTTATAAGGCAAATCTTAATTATGTTGGGCTGAAAAATGATGAAGTACTTCATTATTATCTGAAATTTCTGTCATTATTAATGAGCGTTTAATAGGGAGGTATCTATTTGAGAAAGCAGCAAATAGTTCACTGTTATACTGAATGTAGACTCTAACTTGGTCCTTGGTTAACAAAACACTGCTTTACCCAACTAGAACACATATTTCTGAGACACTGAGTAATGCATGTTTTTCCAAAAATCTACACACTGTATTTGGTAATGAGCTCACACAAATGGAGCATCTATCATCGGCATATTTTATGGATCTGCGTGTCAGGGTTGATTTTTTAGATATGAGCCACCGTTTATTCAATAAAGCTGGAAAACCAGTGGTGGAAAGTAACTAAGTAGGCTATTTTCACTACACTTAAAGCTGTACTAATCAATAATTCTATACTGACAATGGTTAATGTGAAATGATGGTTAACGTTAATTCTTTTTTTCATCTTGAGGTTGCCAGGCAACCAGCAGGGACTCCAGAAAGTCACTGCGCTCAACCAAGAAATAGCAAATGGGAATCATGGATGTATAGAGAGAACTGACTTATTGTAAAAGCTGAGCTGGAAATTCCAAGATTAAACAAAAAATTACAATCTTGCCCAAATTTATGCCATATGCATGAACACAGCCAAAATTATCAAAGAATTAAGAATGAAAAGCACGTAAATGCGCCAAGCAGTCCCCAAGGGTTAACAACAGAGAAGTTAGGAAACAATTGCAGCACATTAAGTTAGTCAGGTGCTTCTTTTGAACTGACTCACAAATGATTCAGTGTGGATTCTCCAGTATCTCCATTTTTGCTGACATGGATCCTGGAGGAACTGATGAAGCAATATGACCAAATGGCTGCAGCAGATGATTTATGGTGATGCATAACTAGTGTTTTCACAGCAGACAAATGAATCCGCCTCAAAATGGATCCTCTCTGCATTTTGAATAAGCTCTCCTGGTGCAGTGGACCCGCATTTGGGGATCATTTTGTTCAGTGACAGCGGGACCATCTTCAATCCATCATTACTTAGGACCCTGTGATTACTAAAATGCTCATCAAAGTCATAGTGGGAGTAAAATGCCCATGCGATCTCCCTGCAATCAATCAAATTGACTAAACCACAATGAAAGTGTGCACACACACTCTGTGAGCTTTGTGTCAGCCATAAGCTGTTTCCATTAAACCTGCGCTGCATTAAGCATTTGGGTTAAAAGCTTTCATAATCAGGTGTGTTCGCATTTAGAGATTTTCAAGATCAATACTGTCCTTGACGCGGGAGCTTTGCCCACTGTGTGTAGGTGTGAGTGGGCGTACGCAGAAGGACCTCCGAGTCAGAGCTTTGGCCCGAGTGTGTGTGTCTATGCGCACGTATTTGCCCGTCTGAGTGTGTGTTTGCCGTCTTCTATCTGCGGGGGCAAACTGTTTCCTACTGTGATCTCTTCATTCTGTGTTTGAGAGGAGCCAACAGTGGTGTTCTGTAGATATTGCGGTTGTTTTTCTGCCTGACGCCCCCTCAGTTGATCCCAAGGTCCACTTTACAGACAGCAACTGCAACGAATGTAGAGTTAAAACCCATTAATGAGCAGAACACACACACACACGGGCATCTGCTTTGGTGCCTTTGAAATGCATGTTGTGCCTCAAAGTGTATGTGGATATCTCGTATCCGTCTTAACTGGTGATATTCTGTGTTAAAAGTGCGTTTTCTTTCACTTGCGATTGTTTTGTATCCAAATTAATCTGATGATCCACTTTGCAGTTGATGGATTTGTCTGTTCTTCAAAATAAAGCCACCTGTTTCCACATAAACTTTCTAAATGTCCAAAATGAGCATGCTGTCCACACTCAAAACACAATCTACCAGCTAAATTGTTGTCTTGTGTAAGACAACTAGGTAAAAAAAATGACAAAAATGTTTTAACCCTTTGCCCACGTCAGTGTATCAACCTCAAACTTCTTCTCAAATCAAGTTAAAGTCTTGTTGAATTTATATTTTTGTGCTGCATGTATGCGAGTGTGAGCCTAGTGTGCACTTGTGTGTTTTGTTTGCAAGTGTGTGGGCGTTCAGGGACTTTTAGAGAAGTATGCCGGCAGCAGCGTTTTTACAAATGCCTCCTCTGCATTCAGATCAATATGTTGGGCCTTGGGGGATGAGCTTGACCTATGTGAGCAGTTTTTCATAATCACTTACGTCTTGAAAATACCATTTTTTTCTCCATAGTGGAGCTGCCTTGGCTGGATTATATTTGGCTTTTTTTTAACATGATATATTTGGATGAAAATAAGATCTTTTTCAATTAAATATTGAAAAGAACACAAAAAGGCTGGGACATGGGTGTATTATGAGCCAAAGGGCCCCTGGGCACAGATATGCAAAAGCCCCCCACCTCTCCAACATATGAGCAAGAAACACAGACCTTGTGATGATTTTGCATGATGATGATTTTCCTTTTTGTTGTTGTTTTGTATATATTTGTAGTCATTATGCACCTTTTTGTGATTTGGTGTCTCTTTGTACTCACTTTTTGGGTGTTTTTGGTCATTTTGTGTCTCTTTGTTGTCATTTTGTGTCTCTTTGTATTCATTTTGTTTCTTTATTTTGCTATATTTTGTTTCTTTGTTGTAACTTTGTATCTTCTTGTGGTTGTTTTGCCATTTTTTGTCTCTTTGTGGTTGTTTTTCCCCCCTTTCTAGTGTTTTTTTGTGTCTCTTTACAGCCATTTTATGTTTCTTTGATGTCGTTTTCTGTCTTTTATGGCCATTTTGTGTCTCTTTTCAAATTTTCTTTTGTCTTTTTTGTCCTTATAGGACAGGTGAAGTGCGAAAGGGGGAGTGAGAAGGGATGACATGCAGTACATGGCCACAAGCTGGAGTTGAACCCACGGCTGCTGCGGCAACACAGCCTCTGTACACGGGGCACCAGGTGAGCTAATGGGCAAACCCTGTTTTGCCCTTTAAAAAAAAAGGTATCTCTTTGCAGTTCCTTCGCATCATTTTGTGGTCATTTCAGTTCTCTTCCTGGTCAGTACTTGTCTCCTCAAGTGATATTTTGCAGATGAAGGCCAGGGGGGATACAGTATACAGTATTCAAAGAAAAACAGATACATTTCTTGGTTCTCTTTAAGACCTTTCTGGTTGCTCTGTCTGAGAGTTTAGTAAATATTAACTCGCACTGTGCCACCACTGTGTCAAATGTCACATGATGAATTTTGTTGTGACACAAGTTACTAACACATGTCAGCAGTTAGCATCACCCATCTGACCCCATATTGTCTGTCTTTGCATCAACATGATGGATGTTGAATTGAGCCCGTGCATGCCTTTGCTTCAAACAACTCTTTATGAAATATTATAGTTCACATCAAACCACTGCCGACTAATAACGTCTTCATCCCTGACACCGCCACTGGCCTGTGTCCTGACTAACTGTGATGCCTTCATTCCCAGTAGCATTCCACTGAAGCAGCCCTTGGCCCTGACAGAGCAGTCTGTGATGGCTATGTTCATTGTTCATGTGCTCAATAGGCAGCACATGGCGTGGGCAGCAGTCAGTGGGGCTAAATTTGTGCCTCTCTGCTCATTCCGGGGATATTTGTGACTTGCTCCTTGTTGACTCGTTGCGCTTCTTGCTGACAACGGGTCTCTGTGTGTCACAGACGGCTAAATCCAGCCAGCTGCGTGCAATTAGGCTGCAAAATGCTGGGGATGTGCATGCTCCGCTGCGAAGCATCAAGTGGTGATGATGTGCTGATTTAAAGTCTTTGATCATCTAAAAAATTGAATTAAATATATCTTCTGTCATTTTTTCCCAACAGACATGTTTTGACAAATTTGAAATCGTAATAAACTCAAGTCAATACATCACAATACTAATGAAAATATGTATTAAGACATATCCCCGTTGTCATAACACAAATCTATATGTAATAAAAGAAAATTAAAATAACAATGATGATTATTAATTGATGAAAACATATTTAAGCCAAATTAATGAAATCACTTATGTGTTAGTGCCACTAGAATAAAATAATAATAAAAATATCAAAAACTTTCAGTATTTATCTAGGAAATTGTGTCATAAGATAAGGTTTTGCGTCCTTTTATTTATGGTTTGCATCTATTTTTCGTGTTGTTATGCGTCTTTTGTGGTTTTGTGTCTCTTAGTTGGCAGTTTGTTTCCTTGTAGTCACATTATGCCTCTTTGAGGTCATTTTGTCTTTTTTGGGTAGTTTTGTGTCTCTCAATTGATGATTTGTGTCTTTGTTGTCAGCTTTGTAGTGATTTTTTTTTCTTCTTTTTTTGACATTTAGTGTCTTTTTTGACATATCCTTTGTCAAAACATATATCTAGATGTATATTCAGGAAAAAATATGAAGTCAAATTAATAAAATCACTCTCATGAAAATACCACAAGACTAAAATAATTTAAAAATATATACACAAACATTTCCAAATTTATCTTGGATTTGTGTCCATAAATATAAAAGTGTAATAACTTATAGGAATTAATAGTGCGTCTCACAGACTAAAATGCAATATTTTTTGTCAAATGTCGTTAATGATTTCATCCTGTCTGTGGCAGGCTATTTTGACAGACAGACAGGCACTGGTTCATAAATCAGTGGCCACATCTTTTCCCCCAGGGAGATTCACTGTTGTTTCCTAGGTAACAAGCACCCCCTCCTCTCCCTTTACCCTTGGTTCCTCTGGACTGTACCACTTTACTGTAGGGTGGGAATTGTTTATCGAAAAGTACATTTCCGTGTTTAAATTGAACGCTGTGTGTTAACACGTTATAATATCATGCTTTGTGTCTTAGTTTCAGCTTATGATTTCTCAAATACTTGAGAATAAATGCGTTATTAATGTTTAGTACGTTGCACGAACCCCCTAGCGAAGCACATTCAACATTTCCTCGAACTGTCAAAATCGCTTGTTGCTTCCTATCCTAGCCTTAAAAGTAGTTAGCGAGCTAGCGTGTAGCGAGTGATAGCCCACTCCTGCCTTTCACTGAAATACATTTCGAAAGCGAAAAAAAGTTTGCCGCAGAAGAAAATAGTGTGAAGTCTCCGTCGAAGACTATTTTTTGCCGTCCTGTTCCGATCCGTGGGTCTCGTTACAACCGAAATAGCGCTCACGAGTAGCGGTGGCGGAGGCTGAAGTGCCGCTGGATGTGACAGGTTCGTCATCAGGTAAGCTGCAGGTAGTTAGCTTAGCAGCTAGCACCATTTGCCTATGGCATTTCTGTACACACTTGTAACGGCGGTTTGGTAAAAATAGCGGCTCTTTGGGCACGAGAGGTGGCTAAAAATGGTCCTAGTGATGTCATTACAGTATTATAATCATTATGCGCACATGTCTGGATCGCCATGCTAGCTCAAAATCACTGCTCATAGCTAATGAAAACAAGTGAAAGCAGCTCCATAAGGAGACAGATCAAATCAGCATGCGGAGTGGTGCCTGCGTGTCTCTCCTGCACGGTTAATGCTTTTTGGGGCATGCTGTTTGTTATTAGTGAGGTAACAAATGACCATAATGCAATCACTCGGGGAAAGGTTGATAATAACTCATTTATGATTGATTCCATGAATGATAATTTTAATGCTTATTATAAAACCTAATATATAGAAAAGGTAAAAGGTACAGCACAGGCCAAAAAAAAAAACATAAAACATAAATTAACATCTAAAAGATGTCAGTAGCAAAAAATATGTCAACAAATGAGCAGATGAGATAGTGAAGTAACGAATGACTATAATGCAACCACTTTGACACAGGTTGATAACTCATTTATGATTGATTCCATGTATGATATTAATTATTTATTAACTTTTTTATATACATATACAAACCGTCAGGTGAAAAAGTACAGCACAGGTTAAAAAAAAAAAAACAAAACAATATATGTGATAGATTTGAGTTTAAATGCGAATACAAATGGTAAAAATGATATTGACAAATTAGCAGATAAATTAGAGAAGTAACAAATGACCATAATGCAGCCACTCAGGGACAGGTTGATAATAACTAATTTATGATTGAATCCATGTATGGTGTATGTGTATTCATTTTTAATCTATTTATCTTATCAACAAATTGAACATATGGAAACATCAGGTAAAAGGTACAGAACAGGTTAAAAAAACTATATCTGTAAGATGTGACTGTAAATGCAGAATACAGGTGGTAAAAATGATATCGCCAGATAAGCAGACAAGATAGTGAAGTAACAAATGACTATAATGCAGCCACTCGGGGACAGATTGATGATGATTGATTCCATGTATGATATTTTAAAAGAATGGAACATATACAAAATATCAGGTAAAAGGTTTGTCATAGGTGAAAAAAACCCAATATATCTGAAAGATGTAAGTAATTATGCGGAATCCAAAAAGTAAATACATAAAGAGAAATCAAACAAAACAAATCATAAAACGAAAGACAGACAGGGGTACAAACATACAAATATAATGGTCGTCAGAGGATTCAGGGAAGAAAGGAGCGTCATTTTCCAAAAGCTTGACACTTGTCTGGATTATCATAACAACAGATGATATCCCCGGGGTTAAAGAAGAAGATTGAGTTGGAGGTTTTAAAGAAGTGAGATTCCAGATCTGTCCAATTTTTTTGGACATTTCACATCAAAATGTGTAATAGTTTCTGTGTTATGTTTGCACAGGAGCAGGACATGTCACTGTCTGTGATTTCATGTATGATAGACACTCATTATTCAGCAGTGTCTTAGTCTAAGGTGCACCCGCATTTCTGAGTACAATGAACTTACTATTGTATGCTAAGACACAATAAATGTAATGGGACCTCGATTAATGGATTGTTAGATTTAATTGCTGTGTACAAGAAGAAATAAAATGGATCTAATGAGATGTAAGTGGAGGCACATTTTAATCTACTGCAGGATGGCTGAGCATGAGCTTTAACACCTGGGTGAGGTTAATAAGTTGTGATCAGGCTGGCTGTTCGGTCAGTAATTGGTCCATCTGAAAATGCAAATGGACATCTTGGAAGAGAATTGCACAAATGAAAGCATGGTGCAGACAGGCAACAAGCGTTATTAGCTATCAGTATCAGTATAACAATATAACTTTGGCTTGTTATATTGTGTTCATTTGGGCCATTACAGAAAATACACTTGACACATAGGTATCCAGAGCAACTGTGATTGTTTGTGAATGAAATTTGGATAATCAACAGTATAGATAATTGGCAAATAAAGTTTTATAGGGTCAAATTAGCATCAGGTAAACTTGCAGTAAATAGTTAATATGTAATTGATTAATCATGGGGTTAAAAATGGGTTAAAAATTGATTTTATATCAGTATCATGACATGAGACTAGATATTGTCTTATAATTCAGATATTGCAATATAGTAAGTGTTGTCTTTTCCTGTTTTTAAAGCCTGCATCACAATAAAGTGATGTCACTTTCTTAATTTAGGAATATTAAGGCATATATGGTGTGTGACCTTTTTTTAAAAAAAAAAAAATGTTTTAAATGAGGCTCAAAGTAAAGAGGTTTTGATAAAATATCATCATTCTAAGCTCTGATTTGGTAATTCATTTATATATTTTTTATGATGGGAGCATTACTCGCACATGATGTGTTCATGGGTCATACGAAATTTGAAAATCCAATGATATCTTGCGTTTCTTACAGTTTCAGGCTATGATTAATGGTGTAATTCTGTCGATTTTTAAAAATAGGCATGTTGCCTACTAAAATTGGTGGTAAAATAAGTACAAAATCCAACCATTTAAATTTGTATGCCACTACCCTAAGACAGAATAACACACGCATTTCCTTCCTGAGTGTTTAATAAATTATTTGACATGCCTCCCACTTTTTGTACCACTCCCTCCCCCCTCATATAATAACAAACAGTCCCTGACCAGACCTTCCCAGCTATTCTATTTTTTTTCTTTATCCATTTAGTCATTATATCCAAATTTCTGATGATAATTTATCAAAAATCACATTATGTAAATATTTTGTGAAAGCACCAACAGTCAATCCTAAAAATCTTTCTCAATATCAATGTATTCGGTAAAAAATATTGTGATATTTGTCTTTTTCCATATCAAGCCGGCCCTATCTTAAGCCTGTTGTAGAGCATCCGGTACTTCTTGTTTGATCTCAAGGAAACTTTTATAGTTTCCTTGTTTGATCTTTTTTACACAGTCTCATTGCACAGCCTTGAATTTGCTCCAAAATATACTGGTTGACCACTTGCCTACGCATTCATTGGACGCTTGTTTATTGTCCATCATCGTGTGGACTTGTGTGACAGACTTACCAGAATGGGCGTCAGGCGGAAGGAAGCACAACTCTCTGCCGCTTGATATTTGATTACGGCTAATAATAGAAAAAGACAGCTGCCTTTTCATTGATCTGTCTTTGGTGCCCTATTTCTGAGCCCTGTTTTTTTTCTCTCTCTGTCGTGTTTAACTATCCAGCAGCACCACGGCACAGAGTACAATATTCTGTAATAGGGAGCATTTTCAAACCCATCAATCTTCATTTGCCGTAATTAGCCATTGTTTCAGAATACTCCTTTTGAAAATGAAGCCGCTTTGGGCCGCAGAATCCTGAATCTGGTTGTGTGCAAGCGAGCCAAGCCGTTTGGGGTCAAACAGGACAGGGATAATAAGAGGGGAGGGGACACGATGCGGGAAGGAAGTGGCTCGGCTTGTTTGTCTACCAGGCTTTTGTTTGTTTTCCTGTCGAACAAATCTATTTAGAAGGTAGGCTATCTGAGGTCTGCTGGTGGAAATTGTCTACAAGCAGGCAGCCTTGTTATACATTTATTGACAGTCAGTCAGTAATGTGGTTATTGAGAAGTCGGTTGCAGCCAAATGAGAAATTGATAAGCTTCATTCATCAGAAATAATGAAGCAGACTGGCCCATCCAACTGCGATTGTTCTGGATGAATGATGTTGAGTTGTTAAATTTTCTGGACATTACAGTCAAGTTTTATTCTGCAGTATTGTTGCCGCCCAGTAGCATCCCTGCTCTTTTAACCCTTTCTAACCTGGATGGACATCCATTTTTTTGTGCTGCTTTCAGATGCCTTTCACAAGTATTAGGAAAAGTTAATATATAAAATAAATATTAGTAAACCTTTGAACCCTGAGCAACTTGGCAAGAGATGTCCCGCAAATTGCAAAATATAAATAGATTTAGGAAATTATTTTTTAAAAAGCAAGGGAAAATATTTAGGGAACTGTATATTTATAATTATCATATTTATATATTTAAAGTTATTTTACAAAATTAATGTAATATTTAAACTTTTTTTCGTTTACCTTTCAGGTTGTTTTTTTTCCCGTTGTTTCTTTGGAGGTTTTGTGGTAGGGTTGCAGATTGTAAGTAATTACCTTAACCAATTATTGGTAAAATAGATAATTGATCAATTAATTAATTGTTTCAGAATTTTTTAGAATTTATTTATTTTTTAAAAATCTTTTCACTTTTTAAAAAAACGTTTTTCTGTAAAGTTTTTTTCATTTTTTGGCGATTTTAAGTTTTTTAAAACTTATTCCAAACCATACTAAATGGGTTTTTTTCTTAATCAAAGCTCACAGCAACCTATTACATATATTTTGACATAATTGTATAGCCTTTAGATTGATTGATTAAATTTCACGTTTGATTAAATTCTTGAGGACCACTTAATCGATCGTCAGTTACCAAACACCAAACATTGTCAGTGTTTGTTTGGTTTTTTTTTTGCTAATTTTCATGTAATTTTCTTTTACTTTTTACTTATTTCTTGCTTATTTCTTGGTGATTTATTCTTAAGTGGCTCATTGCTTTCTTCACGTTTTTGAAAGAAATCAAGCCAATTTACCCAGGTTTCAAAGGGTTAATCTGCTGCGTATGATAGTGACACTACATTCACGGAAGGTGTAAGCTGACACTTTTGCTTTCGACAAAGCCTGACATCCCCCGCCTTCCCGTCCATATAATGGCTGGTCCGTGCTGTTTTATTACAGGTGCTCTGATGCCTGAGGTGACGTCAGTATTCAGTGTCATGTGCTGAGGTAGACAATTTCTCATGCTAGAGAGATTAATCCCCCCAACCCCCATCTCCCCTGACAAATCTATTTCCTGTAGAGCATCAGATTATATATAGCTATTAAAGCACAATCAGCCAGTAAAAAGGTTTGTTTATCATGGAACTGTAAAGCATGTTTAACCTCATTGATGTCAACGAAACGCCCAGGCTGCCGCGTCATTCACAGCCTTTGTATGAGGCAGAGGGAGACAGACAGAGACACAGCGAGACAGACGGTACAGCTGTTCTATTGAATCTGGATCGAAAAGTCATGAAGCTGGATCTCTGACTCATCAGTTCTGTGACGCTCCGGTTTCACGGCTCATATGATGCCAAGCGGCATGTCATCGGCTGGGTGGGGGGGAGGGTGGGGGGAGGAGACAGAGCAAGACTTCCAATCCCACCTACAACCAGTCTTTTTCCAAATTCTGATGCAATAACAATAACAGAAATGTTCACCACTGTGCAATTTTCCAGTCCGGTGAATTTTAAATTGAAAAATAGGAAAGATTGCTTTTTGAAAAACGCGCAGGTGAGGAATGGAAGAGAGTAAGAGAAGGGGGGGAGAGGAGTGTCTGGATGGTGGATGAGTTTAGAGGACGGATGCTGAGGGGAGGTAGAGGAGAGTCAGGAGGGGGAGGAGGTGTGGTGCTCTTGTATCCTGGGGGGATGGTGTTAAATGTGATGATAGACAAGGACAAGGCTGATCTTCATTATGCGACTGCAGCAAATCTTTGATTATCGCTTACTTGCATTGCCCTGTATGAGTTTATATTTTGAGCTTCTATTGGAACAGTGGTTCCCAACTGGTCCAGTCACTGGGCCAAGATTTCTCCTGAGTCATTAGTTCAAGGTCCGGACTAAAGAGAAATGACCACATATTTAATTTAATTTGACAAAAAGTAATAATCTGGGTTTAAAACAGAATGAAATAAAACATATTGCAAGAATTAAGTGTAAATAGTTAAACCCAGGTTAAAACAAATTAGCATTTTTGTCTTTTAATTATTTGGTGATTTTTTGTTTTAATTGGATAAATATTTTTGGTGTTTTTTTTTTCTTAGAAAACCTTTTGCCATTTTTTTCTTTGAAAAAAAATGTGCTAATTTAAAAGGAAAAAAGGCAGTTTTATTTTTACCTAAACTTTTTTTATCATTTAAAACAAAATTAAATAAAACATATTGCAAGTGCAACAAAGTCCATTTTGTTGAAACCAGGAGTGTTTCTAGGGTTTGATGGCATTTGGGCTTAGCCCTGACTTCTAAATGAAAAAAGGAAAACATGTCTTCCAAAGCTCCAAGCCTGCCAAAATAAAGATCCAAAAAAATGACACCGTTTATCCAACCATAAACTGTAAAATAGAAAATATCTTTTTATTTTCAAATTTCTGTCATTTCAACATGTCATGTGGGATGAAAAATAAATGCATTTTTCCAAAGTCACTCAGGAAGGCTCAAAAAAACCAAACTTTTAGCTCTGGGGAGGGTAAAAAATAAGACAGCCACCACAGTAACTAACGAATGGTTCCTTAGGCTTATTATTTTTTTCTTTTTGGTTGAAAAACAAACAAACAAACAAATAGAACAACAACATAATGCCAAGAACAGGGCTGTGAAATAGTTTCTGTTCTCAAAACAACAACAACAAAAAAAACATTCTACAGCAGGAAATCGCACCTCAAAATAACAGCTCCGTGCTTTAAATTCACTGCAGTTCAAAATAAAGTGTGTTTTTCACAAACTTGACATGGTTGTGAGTCCGTACAGAATAGACCTACGACCAACTTTTGGACAGCAACCCACCAGTTGGCAAACACTGTATTAGAAAACAGGTGATTTGATCACCAGGAGAATGGCAGAAAAGGAATAAATAATGCGAGTTGAGCCGGGCATGAAATTGGGGAAATACCTCCCAAGATCAGCATTCAGAGGTTGTTACTGTAAGCACAGTTTTCAGCCTATCACTTGCAATCGAGAGGCTCAGAGAGCTGTGATTCAGAGGAGCTTGCATTTTATTGGCTGGAGCTGTTCAGGGGCAGGGCCTTGCCACAGGCTGGTGGGCAGGAAGGGGCTGGCTTTAGGGGTGTAAGGCGGAGGGAGGGGGGGGGTTGGCTGGAAGTGTTTCAGCCAGATAGTTGGAGTAGACACTCTTCTGCTTCCTGCCTGCCTGCCTGCCTCGCTCGCTTGCTCCGTCGCTGAGAGAGAGAGAGAGAGAGAGAGAGACATCGAGAGAAAATCCCTGTCTAGGCATGGACCTCCGGCTGCAGCACTCGGCAGCTCGCGAGGAATGACAACAGTTCACATGGTCATTAACTCCAGTCGCTGAGGCTGAAGGGAAAGCTGTACTGTAGCTCAGTGTCACAGAAGCACCGGGTGAAGCGTATGTTCGGGACAGACAGCAGAGCTTCGGGACCCAGTGAAACGAGGTGGGAAAGAACCGTCATATTGGCTTTTTGTTGCAAAGATTTTTTTCAGGAGTTTTGCTGCAGTGTGCTGCATACCAGTCTGGGTGGGGAGGGAGGAGAGGTTTTATCTGTGCAAGAGTGTGAGGCTGAAAACGAGGGAAGAAAATATAGTGTGTGTGGGATAAATGCACAGGGAGCTTGCAGCCACGCACCCTTATTGCAGTTTCCAGCACTGTAATGGACTTTCTGTTTCGGCTCCTGAGGGAGAGGCATTATCACAGCAGTTGACTTGCCCCTTCCTCAGTGCAAATGTCAGGAGCTTTTTGCCACATGGGCTACATATTTTTCACTCTCTGGAGAAAAGCTTGTCCTGTTGTGTGGCCCTGCGCTCACAAAGTTTTTCCTCGTAACTCTTGGTGTTCAAATTTTCCAAATAACAAGGGCAAAGATTGTTTGGTCAGGACAGGCTCTCATGTTGTGACACTCTGCATTTATGTGGACACAAATAGCCTGTATGTGCTGGAACTCTAATCACATAATAATTAACCTTTTGAGTTAGATGAGGCACGGTTGACGTGTCCCTAGCTTTCCACTGCCTGTCTAGATTTGTGCTAGACGCTAGCAGCCAAAGCTGTGGACATCACTGGCCGCATGGAAAAGGCCAGGGTGGTGTCATACATCTGGCTGTGGATCAAGGGGAAGTGGGTGTTTTCTAAAATGGAACATCAGTTCAGCCCTTCCTGTTGAGAAAAGAATGGGATAAGTCTCAGACAAGTCCTTTTACTGTGAGACCCTGTCAGCCAGAAATCCCCTTTCTGTGAATTGACTCTCATGCAAATTGCACCTCGAGATGGTATTAAAAGGATTTAGTGGTCGGTAGCTTTTTCAGACATCTTCTGCATGAAAGAGGGGAGTGTGATTGCTCTGTGACACAAGGGTGAGTTTGCTGAATCATTGAGGTCTTGTGTTTTCAAGTGCTGTAATTTGAAGGCTTAAGATTTCAATTCATTGGATGTGTTTTACTTAATATTTCAAAATACAATAGCTTTAAAGGGATAGGTCGGATTTTTTTGAAGTGGGGTTGTATGAGTTACTACACTATTGTCAGTGTATTACATACAGTAGATGTCATTTGGCACGCTGGAGGCAGGCTGGAGTCTGACACGGAAGCTAAGTAGTTTACTGCTTTGAATGATGACCAGCAACAAAATGTATTTAAAAAAAATACCACCTAAAAAAAATCAGTAACAGTGTCAGTGTATGCTAAATTGAGAGTATTTGCAATGCTTTACCTGTCAGTCTGAGGGTCCATTTTGACGGGAAAGCCACCAACAGATTCAGTTTTGTTAAATCCACCAGACCTCATTGAGAAAAACAGCACCTTTAGCTCACTGAACACAGGAACTGCTGGTTTACATCTGCTTTTATCAGCAGTTAATTTGTGTCATTGTGTAACTTTGGTGAGTCCAAACTAGCCCTTTTAAACGGCAAAGTCAGACAATAACACAAATAAAATAACGGATCAAAGTAGCGTTAGGACGGCAGCTGTATTCAGTGATGTTTAATCAATGTTTTTCTCAATGGGGTCTTGCTTTGAAGAAAGTAATATAACAGCTTATAACAGCAGAGAAAATACTGTCATTATAGCTTACACCTATAGTGATACTGATTTTTTTTGTAGGTGGGACTTTTTATAGGTGGAGACACTGTGTTTTAATCCTGGCCTCCATCCACAGCAGTATAATGCTTAGCTTCCATGTCAGACTCCAGCCTGCTTCTCCAAATTGGGGGTGTCCTGACTGGTATCCACTGTTTGTGGTATACTCACTCTGGATAAATACCCCATACAACCCCACTTCAAAAAAGTCTGAATTATCCCTTTAATCTAGCATGGTTTTTTCCATTCTTGAATTTAGGAGAGTGTCAGTGGACGTTACGAGAAACAGCTACAGTAGCGCTTGTATGCTTTTCACGTCAGCCTTTTAGATCAAGCAAGCGGGTTTCCTGTGCATCATCATGTTTATCTGAACAGCACAGTTCACCTCTGGCTGTCAACTATACTGTAATTAGCTGATGACTTGCTTGAGTCCTGTGGCGAAGCAGGGAGTAGACAAGAATACTTACACAGTAAACAAGTCCATTTATAGAGCACAGAGCATCTCAGATACACATTTTTTCCTTACAAAACCTGGATGGGAAAAGTACATCATGTGTGTTATGTTACGAGACAGACCTCTGATCAGGAGAGGAAAGTCCCCATATCATGAGCAGGGCCATTCGGGTCACAGTGGTTTAGCTAAAGGCTATTATGATATGGGGCACACCTATCTGCTGACTCTGTGAAATGCTTCTTGTGTTGCCTCCGAACAGTAGCTTAGTCCTAGTATAGCCTCTGCTGAGCTCACTCACCCGTCCTTATCGCTAATGGTACTTGATGATATTGGAGGAGCTGTAGCTTATGCCAAAGACAATTTCATAAGCGTGGTAGTATTAAATACGAATTAGACTGTAGGGTATAGCCCTGCTCTGATCCTCTCTGGAGGATGCAAAGGAACATTTTGCAAGCTGGTGATGTCACACTGAGAGCCAGGTTTGTTCGGGGCATTTTGATAAAACCTTTACTGTTAGGCTCACTCACTTTCCATTACTCACTGGAACATTTTCCTGTTTCACTTCAACAATGAGGCCCTCTCTGCGCAGCCTTGAAAAACATTGACCACTTGTTCCTCTTGGCCATGCAAATGACCATAGAAGTGTGGTTTGCCAGCATAAAATGGTAATAAATTGAAATGCAGCCCCTCAGGTATCCAGTTCATGTGCTCGTCTGTCACATTTGTGTTTTATTTCACTGGCAACACCTGGCTGATGCCACGGCAAACGTTGTCACAAGGCTTATGACCAATGGAAACCAGGTAGCTTATCGTCTCTGCTGAACAAATACAAGCAGCTAAGATAAACTGCAGCACACAGACACGGCGCACAGATACCAGACTAATGGGTTACATACGTGGTATTCAGAGGTCAAGCCAATGACTTTCACTCGAGACGCCCCGGTCCCGCTGACTCTCATTCAATTAAGCAGACTGACCAAGATAATGCCCCTGCCAGCTGGCCTTAGTAAGCGTCAGTAATCCATAAAGTCTAGTACGGTGGTGCTTTTCTTCACATCTCTGCCCCTGCTTTATCAGGTCAGCCTGTCTGTCTGTCGCTGTTTGCACTGAGGACACAGAGGGGACAAAGGCTTCTTGCAGGAACTCAGGGACTAAAGATAAACAGGATATACAGTGCTGAGCAAGATTTGGCTCTTTAGATTTTGTTAAAACTGTGGTCATGTGTAACTGCAAACAAAGGATGACACATAAGGATTAAAGATCTTATTTTGGCAAAGTGAGCATTTATAATAACATCTACACACCCAGAATGTCTGCTGGGGAAATTAAGTCTCATTACAATACCTTGAAATGCAATATATTTCTTTTCAGAGCCATATTGTACTTGATTCAAGTTCTGTTTGTGTCACGGTTTGGAAGGACTCAAAACTGCAGAAACAGAACCTGGGTCAGTCACGAAGGTGCTTATCTCTGAGGTCGATACGTTGGGCTCTGTATGGTCCCTTCCTACCTGCTGACCATCTGTCTTTCTCTGTATATCAGCGGCATTGTGCTTAAAACTTGACCTCTAAGCTCAGCATAAACTAAGCCAGGCTGCATGTACTGCAAGTGTAATGCACTAGCAGAAGCTAAGCTAGCCTAAGACAGAGGCGCACTGTCCAAAGACTAAATCAGAACTGCATGCATTGCCTCTTACCTCAGCCAGAATTTTCCAAAGCAGTCATTATTTCAAAGCGATTTTGTTCCACTGTGTGTTTGAGTTTCTCTTGGTGGGATATTGTTATCTGACAGAGGTAACAGTTTTCTCCCCGGGATGACAGTTTTGTCTACAGCAGGGGTTTGGTATGCTTCAGGAGAGGAAGCTCGTCTCTGCTCCTGCTGTCGGCTAGCATTAGCTAACGTGCTACAGCAGCCTTATTTCACTTTTGCACATACATACATCTCTTTTACGCAAATTTAGTGAAGCACATGCAGCACACTCCAAATTATGCATGGTTGAGAGTTCAGGTTTTTAGTAAATATTATTATTATTATTATTATTAGTAGTAGTATTTGAGAACCACTTGAGCTGCATCTTATGATCATTTTTACTATTGATTAATCTATTGATAATTTCTATCTGCTACAAATTATTGATGTCACATTGATTGCGTTTACATGGACATGAAAAACATGAGGCTTATCCAGGTTATGATCATTTTGGGGTTATGGTGTTTACATGAGCACAGAGAATTTATATTCTCCGTGTACACGATAAATACTGGGAACCAGGTTACTGATTACTTAAGCCTACTTTTGCAGGCGCCTGTGATGTTTACAAAACCAAACCAACCTACACTGTACATTTACCACTACTTCATCAGTACTGTAACAGCTGTCTAATCTGAGTGCTGACATCGACTTCCCCCTTTCTTTCAAATTACACTCACACACAAATGTTACATACTGAGCATTGTTCCTAAAGGGAGCTAAACTACTCTTATAACACTGTCCCCTACTTTGACTGGTGTCAGTAGGGCTGGGTATCTCTATACATTTCATATATCGACAGAAGTAACCCAGTAACAAGCATTTTTGAAACATCTCTAGTCAGACGATACCTGCATTCAGTCCTTTTTACGCCACAGGTCTAATCTCAGACTGTCCTGATCAGTGTTGGAAATCAGCACCAGCCACCAGCCAAATGCCGGCAAAACCAGCCAAGTGGTGCTAGATTTGCTTTATTTACCAGCCACAAAAAACAACAGTAAACTACTGAGTGGCTGTTTTGCTTTGGAATCTGCTAGCCACAGTGGCAAGTAGACAAGAAACCCTGCTCTGGTCAAAACTGATTCAGCAAACTTTATGTTGCTGCTGTCCCCGGTGCTGCTCTCCTCCCAGCTAATGCTCAGCTCAATGTCGGCCCCCTTTGCACGAGCTAACACAGCAGCAGCTCCTAACATCCAATGCAGAGCCCTTAAACGGCCCCAACATACTCACATTGACATCAAAATGGCTCAGCTCTGTTGTAGACACATAAAGGAGAGACTCAAAAAAACCTTACCAGAAACCGGTTACGTCTGTCTGTTTAAATGCACTTGCGTATCACTTATCAAGTTTTGTTTTGTTTTTTATTCAGCAGTAGGCACAAGTAGTTATGTCATATGATATTCTCGGAAATGGTGCAATCATAAAGCAAATGTTTGTGTTACTACTTTAATAATTGGCTTTTCTATCAATTGTGGATCCCGTTAATTAAAGAATTTATTCAGCTTTAGTCTTGAAGCATATTTTGTGCATAACAGTACCCATAATAACAATAAACAAACACTAGCTTGGACAGCAGTTAAATTCCCTGGGTATATTGCACAAAGGCAGTAGTCTATGTACTTTATGGGAGCAGACATGTGGTCATGTTCCTGCATGATTATTATCCCACCATCACCCACATGAGGGTCTTTCTGATCTGCAGTGCTCACCATTTGTTTTGAATACCTTTCATGACAAACATTGTTTGAATGTTGCCTGTTGAGTCCCCTGTGAGCTTTTCAGATGACTTTAACCAACCCTTATCCACACAGATGGGCCAGTCCATTTTATGAAAACTTTCAATGTTGTAAACCTTGACTTTCTCCACAAAAAATAAAAGTGACCGACGGCCATGTTCTTTAACCATTTTATCACAGCTTCCTCCATCAAGTCATTCCACAAAAACGGCACCATCGTCCCTCAACACATTCTGACAAAGTAGGTTACCTCGATCACACACCTCTCCTGGCTTCTAAAAATAAGAAGGGATTAATTGTTAAAGGTCAGATCTGACATGTTTCTTACCTGACTTTCTCTTCTGCTGCGATTGGCTGTCTCCCTGGGGAGACGGTGTGAAATTAAATCCTACCTTGGAGAGTGGAGCCTGGGCGTCGGTGTGATCGGGCGAGGAAGCTTCTCATCTCATTTCACATGATCAGCACTAAAGTGGGACGATATGATTAGCTAGACAATGGTCTGGATTTTACTTGGGACAGTATAGTGTTGGTGGGTGATTTCGAGGGAAGGCATCCCATAATCAAAGCTAGGATGCATGGTCTTCTTGTCTTTCTGATCTTTCTGAGTTTCTCCCTTTGATATTTCAGACTTCAAACAAAACTACAAACAGAATTTAGAAGTCTCCAATTAGAGAGACCAAGTTTCAGACCGAGATGCATGATGATTTTCATGTCCACAGGACAGCAGGACAAAAATACTGCGCCAAACTCAAATCTGACTGCACCTGTATGACAGCTGTGTAAGGGAATTTCGTCTTCCCTAACAGTAGCTCAGATGGTTTGAGTACCAAGTCTCAACTTGCCTTTATTAACCCTTTGAAACCTGGGCAAATTTGCTTGATTTCTTTCAAAAACATGGGAAGAAGACAATAAGCAACAAAGAAAGTACCCAAGAATTAGCAAGAAATTAGTCAAAAGTACAACAAATGACCTGGATTAGTAAAAAATTGAATTAGAAAGTTAAAAACAGGCTTAAAAATTATAATAGTTTTGAGACATAATTTTAAATATGTAATTACAATCAATTTTTCATAGCTTTTTAACTTTTCTTTAAAAACAAACAAGGCAAACCAGACTCAGAAAAGTGCTTGAAAATTAATTTATTTCTGTAACACAATTTCAAATATGTAATTATAATAATTAGAGTTTTTTTTCCTTACTTTTTTCTGTTTTCCCCAGACATTTTTCTTGCAATTTGTGGAACATTCCCTATTAAGTTGCTCATTGCCTTTTTCCCATTATTTTGAAAGGAATCAATTTGCTCAGAGTTCAAAGGTTTAAATACTTGTGAAAAGTGTCGGAAAGCAGCACAAAAAAAGTGATTTCACTCCAGTGGAGCTTGTCATATTCCTTTAGAGGTTGTTGGAAATATTGTTCTCCCAGTATTTAACATTGTCTTTGTGATTTCTCCCGCTGCTGTCTATTTTCCGTGGACACGTTTATGTGTTAGTAAAGTGGGGGATCTTTTAACCAGAGCTATGTTTTTACAACCCTTCTCCTCCCTCCGTCTGGTGTCCTCAACCCTCTTTTCCCGCCCCCAACTTAGCAGGAAAATATTTCCAGATGTGCCAAGAAAAGAGCTCCTTGTGCAGTAGCTTAGAAATGGATTTCATACACTCAAGCTAGAGGTCACTTCCTCAGATTGTTGCTCCTCCAATTGTCCCCCTAGACGACCTCGGATAACAAACAGAGACGAGTACCTTTAAGGCAAGGAGGACATCCCCACCCCCCCTCTTATGAATGTAATTTGACAAGCCACTGTCAATGAGCTGGTGTCTAATTTGGACAGTGGGAGACCAGTGAATATTGTGGGGTGCTGGGCAGCGTCATAATCGTGTCTGGCACTGGCATATGCATCTGTCTCGGTCCCTCTGTGGCCGCTGGACGGCTGCCCGGAATAGTGCTGTGCTGCGCGGTTTTCTATTGGCTGCGCCATCCCGCCGTGCATGGCTCTACAGGGCTGGGTTGGACCCTGGGGCCTTTTTCTATCTCTGCTCTGACTCGATGCTCTTGTCCACTGTCTCATAGCACAGAGGCTTTTGCCATTTACCACTTTGTATGCAATATGTTGGAGAGCCTGTAGGCTTGTAGGCACCTCGCACAACAGCAGTGTTTGTCGGACTTAAACTCAAGTGGCTTTTGAATAACCTCAGAGCGAGCACACCTCTGGGGCAGTACGCGGTTCATTTTTATATTCAACACCATTAATGCCTGTTGAATAGTTGCAGTGGTCGAAGAAGTATTCTGTCTCTTTACTTAAGTAAAAGTGCACATAACACACTGTCAGAATACTCTGTTACAAGTAAAAGTCCTGCATTAAAAATCAAGTAAGTATATTCAGAAACATATACTTACAGTATTAGAAGTAGAAGTACCCAATGCAGAAAAAAACAACCCTCAAAACTAAATATTTTAAAAAATAAAAATAAAAATCACCACCCAAAATATAAAAAAACAACAAAAAGAAGCACCACTTAAACCTCAAAATTATTTAAAAGAAATGTTGTGTACCTCTGAAATGTAGTGGAGTAAAAGTATAAAGTATCCTGTAAATAAAATACTCAAGTAAAGTACAAATACCTCAAATTTGTATGTAAGTACTTGAGTAAATGTATTTAGTTCCAAAACAGAATAGTCATATTTAGCAAAATGTTTTCTTTCTCTTCTCCAGATCACTGACAGAAAGTGCCTTGTGAGACGACATCTCTACTTGAAGATTCCTGGGCGTTTCTGAAGAGCTCCAGATTTTTCCCTCTGCAGTCGTGACAGGACAGGCGCAAGCACCCCTGACCTTTATCTTTGCCCTTACCTACGCTGAGTGCGGAGAAACCCCCAAGAGAGGCGGTGCAGCTGCTGCACTGCTGGCCAAGGTGCCAAAGCTTGAAGAGAGAAAGCCACAAACTTTGTGTCCTAAACTGTGCCATTGCACCTCAAAATAGCACCACTTTTGCTCCCCAATATCCAACCTTTGCACAGATATCATCACTCATACTAAGGTCGTTTTTAGGGACAGCTAGTAGAGCTTGTCTCTGAGCATGCCCCCTCGGCCTGGTCAGAGGTTCGCACCTGAGACTTACTGATTGATAAACAATTAGCCGTGTGACTGACAAACTCCACAGCAGCAGTGCAGTCCCATGCTCGGGTCACAGAGACTTTGCCAGTCCATTACCTCCACTTTCCTGTCCGCAAGGACAAACCTCATCCGCTGACCTGAAGCAGATCATTTATAGCTGCATGTTCCATCACTTTTAGTCGTTGTGCTTTTTATTTTTTTTTAACTGGAACACTCTGAAACGCCTCCTCAGAGGATAGCCTCCTCCTCGAACCAAGTGGCTCCACTCCACCACAGCTCCACAGCCAGCGCTGCTGACATGGCTCTAAACATCGCTTCGATACGGGACACAAAATGGCTGACCCTGGAAGTGTGCCGGCAGTTTCAGAGAGGGACTTGTTCGCGCAGTGATGAGGAATGCAAATTTGCCCACCCACCCAAAAGCTGCCAGGTGGAAAATGGGAGGGTGATCGCCTGTTTTGACTCGTTAAAGGTAAGAGCTTTTAAATGCAATAGGTATTCGCTGTGTTCTCTTGGGATTTTATAGTTTCACTTTATGGGTTAGGGTTCGTGTTACTTTTATTCTATTCTTTATTCCCCAGAGTAATGTTACAAAACCTTTTATTTATAGATTTCCTGAGTTTAACCCTTTGAAACCTGAGGAAATAGGCTTGATTTCTTTCAAAAACCTCGCAAGATGGGAAGATGACAATAAGCAACAAAAGAGAAATAATTAAAGAAGTAACAGCAAGAAACTTGTAAAAAGAACAAGAACATTTCCTAAAAAAATAGAGAAAAAGTAAATTAAAAAAAACAAACAAGAAAATGACCTGATAAGAAATGGTAAGACAGAAATGAGTAACAAAAGAAGAAATTGAAAAAAAAAGTTTGAAAAGAAAAATAAAATTTTAAAGAGGAAACAACCTGGAAAAAAGTGCTTACAAATTATAATAATTCTGTAACATAATTTTAAATATGCAATTATGATAAGTTGCTATATAGTTTTTCCCTGGCTTTCTTCTTTTTCCCCCCTTTTCATTTTTCCCCTTGCTTTTTTAAAAATAACTTTCTAAATCTTCTTATTTCCTGCAATTTGTGGAACATTTCTTACCCAGTTGCTTATTGCCTTTTCACCCAAGTTTTTGAAAGAAATCACACCAGTTTACTTCAAGGGTTTAAGTATTTGTGAAAGGCGTCTGGATGCAGCGCAATAAATGTGATGTTGTTTCAGGTTCCAAAGGGTTAATTTGTTGTCATGAATTCCTGGCATACACTCCAGAAATCATGTTCTCTACTCCATAATTCTCTTTACACAACCTCATGGAAGTGTCAAATGATAAAAGCAAATACGAATAATCACATTGCATCTCTGCCATACCAATATAGCATCTGACATAAAGCTTTGTGGTTCCTAATGGTCGGTGGGTGTTGGTTGTCTGCTCAAATTAGCATGTGTGTCAGGTCTCCATGCTGTGCTGCAGTTAGCAGAGCAGTCTGACCTATGAAGCTAAAGGCCAGAGAGGTCTGTTGTCATGTTCACTGTCACCACAGGTGTGTGCGTGTGTCTTGGGTTTTTTTATACGGTAAGTTCATCTAATGTTACTGTGCCCTGTCCATCATCTGTATTTGCCGGCAAACATCTGATCGCCTTAAGTCATTCCAGGGCTTCTATTCCTGGGTGCATGTCAGCTGTCACACACCAGCAACAAGTAACATAAACAACCAGAGCTTTGTGAAACGTTTGGTTCTCACAGATCTAAGAAGAGGTGTAGGTATCGCTTTTTCAAGTTGTCAGAACTTTAATTGGATAAAATTTGTTATTATTGACTATATTTGGTCAAAATCCAAAGTTCGACACCTTTCAAACATATTTAAACCTTTGACCCAGAGCAACTGGTGTGATTTCTTTCAAAAACATCTGAAAAAAGGTAATGAGCCATTCCAAAAGTTGCAAAAGAAATATTTTTAAAAGGTAGGGAAATATGTGTAGGGAATTAAGAAAACAGCTAGGGAAAAACTCTTTTTGTGTTATCATAATTACATATTAATTAATTAATTAATTAATTAATTTGCAGCATTTTTAAGCTCTTTTTATCAGGTCATTTTCTTGATTTTTTTTAACTTTCTTTTTTGTCTCTTTTCTCACTCTTTTTTATTTTTATCTAATTGTTTTACTAATCTTCAGGTAATTTTCTTGTGATTTTAACTTATTTCTTGTTCAGTTAAATTCTTCAAGACCGATTAATCAGTCTACTAATTCTTTGCTCATGTTTGGGTCATTTCTGCTTTTTTTGGTTATTGCCTTCTTCTCCTGTTTTTAAAAGAAATCACACCAATTTATTCAGTATTCAAAGGGTTAAAGTCATGTGGAAGTATTTATTCCTTCAATAAAGGCCTGTTGTTTATTTGTTTACTCCTCTCATGACGTTATGCAGTTGTTACAATTGTTATGTTCAATATTTTCGCACAGTTTGCTTTTAATTGTGGTAAAACATCCTAAATTACTTGAACACCAGACACTTTGAAAGTCTCCCCAATTATAACGAGGTCGCTTCATACAAGCCCCCACATGCTACAAATAAAATGTCTGCATCCAAGAGCAACCCATTATTTTCAAGATGTGTGGAAAAAAAAGCAGTGACAATGATAAATAGCCAAAGAAACTAGAGCAGAACACTGAAACTGTGAGGTTTTTTTAAAAGTATAAACTGTAGCTGCATTTCACATACACAGCATTGCAGTGTGTGGTGAGTGCATTTCACAGTTTTCAAGGTTGTGCACGAGGTCAGTGACGAAAGAGAGAGACGAAATTCACACCATGGATGGTGCTGTTCTTAATTCTGAGGTGGTGTATTGTCCTATATCTGAAAATTGTGACCCTTTCGCTTTCAAACACATGGTTTCGCACTTTCACATGACTTGAAACCCATTGAGATCTTTGGAGTGTGCAAAGCCTTTGTCAAAGTTGCTTATAGTCAATTATTTATGCAACACTGTGAAGCTGCGTTCATGGCGCTATCAGCTGTTTTCTTGGCTAAGACTTGGCTCATGGTAATGCTCTCTGAGTTATTGCTTGCAGCCAGTCATTGAGTGACATTCCTTCCCAGCTGCCAGGTTTTGTGAGCCGTTACGCCGTTATGGTTTAATGAGCAAACAGCTGACTCCAATCGGGATCGATTTGTTGTTGCACCATGCAGAGGACGGCCTGACACAGCTCCTCTGCACATGACATGATTTTGCTGTGCCTTGAAAACTCTGACTAGTTATCCCTGACTGAGGAAACTAAATGACCGAAGCACTCAACCTCAGAGTAGTGCCACCTTTCATTTAGACGATTCTCAATGACATTTCCCTCACAAATAATAACTTTGAGGCAGTTCACAGGCAATTTATGTGTCATCTGTACCTTAATGTACAGAATGGGAAAAGCCTGTGTATGTACACTCGAGATGTTTCTCTGAGGTAGCTGTAAAGTTACTTATCCTGTAACCCCTGTTCTTTGTAATAACATGACTAAGGCGCTTGCTATTAGGAATGCTTTCTCATCATTACACTCAAAGCTTGTACATATATACTCCTGCCATTACTGGCAATCTAGATGCTTACGTAAAGGCTGTAGATCTGCAACATGGTTTTCATCTAACTCTTTGTGTCTCTGTTCAAGTTCAAGTGTAGCTTCATGTGTATTAAAGATCATCACAATGCTTGTGCACAGTGACACACTCTGCCTTACATAAATGGCACACATCCCGAAACAAAAGAACAACACATAGCACCTTGCCATATATATATATATATATATATATATATATATATATATATATATATATAAAGGCAGCTTCTGTCTGGTGGGCTGAGCTGTGTGCTGGCAATCAACACACTCTATTGAAACCCAGAAGTGCTAGATGATTGAGAAGCATGGTCAGTAGTAGTTTCTCCGTTGGTTTGTTATGCTAGGCAACCATATTTGTTAATATTGATATATGTTACATCGACTGTCTGTGACCCTACCACTGCTTACTGTATTATACTTAATGTTGATCCAGGAATTTTGCAGCTCATTGTGAGCTGCTCTAGGTATGCCCATCAGCGAAAGGCCTACAGCTAAATTGTTAAATGACACTAATTGCAGCCACTCGTTCTCTCTCTCACTCCCTCTTTCCCTCCTCTCACTAAACAACCCAGTGACAGAACAAGAATACAGGATTCTCTGTACTTTTAACTCCAACTCGCCCCCTCTTCCACAAAGACTTTCCTCGTGACAGCTGAGAGAATGAATGCTTTATTATGCATTAGGAAATGTGTTTCGCTCCACGGCAGGCTGATTTCCACCCCATTACGCCCGTATCGTCTTCCTGGGTCTTCTCATCTGATAGGGTTATCATGCCAGGGTTGTGTGCTGCCAGGCGTGACTTGGCCGATGATCAGAAGGGTCCTTTTCATAAACACGTGAAAAGGTACGGCTCAGGAGAGGAGTAGAGTAGGAGGTGTAACTCTGTTGTTGCACTTGTCAGGCAGCAGTAGGTAAGCATGCCAAGTCAGTGGAGAATTTGACTGTTCTGGTTGTTGTTTCCAGAGTTGGTAAAAAAAAAACAAAAACGCTCCTGCGTTGACAATAGCTCCTTTCTGTTGAACTCCTCGATAGACGTCAAATTTTGCAGCTTATTGCCAAAATAAAATCATTTCTCATCTCTGTACAAAGGCTTATTTAAAGGGGCAGTTAAACCCAAAATACATATTTTTCTTTTTACCTCTAGTCCTATTTGTTAATCAACATTGCTTTGGTGTAAGTTGCTGAGTGCTGGAGAAAGGCTGTTCTTATGCACTGTTCACATTTTTCCCTACAAACAGTAATCCACCAAAATTCGTACATATCCTGTGTAGTCGTAAATCAGCAATTCTTGCGTAATCCACTTATTTTGGAAGGCTAACATCACGTGACATGCACTTAAGGGAATAAAGATGGATCAGTCATCAGCGGTCTTAGTAAGGAGGCGGGTTGTTGTGGTGGATGGGTTACAAAACACAGGACTCTCCAACAGGAGTTTCTCCCAGAACTTATTAGACTTTAAGTTGTTTTAAGGTACATCATCACCATGTTTTGATTCCAAAACCTAAATACAGCAACTTAACTCGCCTAAATGAAGCCTCTATAACTTAATGTTGAGGACGAAACATTGTTTGTGCAGTGCTTAATCGAAGGATATCATACGAATCCTTGTATAAGAATATGTTTTTGGAGATACCGGCCATAGAGATGTCTATCTCTGTCTCACTGCGCAGAAGTGTGCATCTACTGCTACCTCACCACTGAGCTAGCCAACGTTGCGACTCACAGTGTTCATGCGGCTCCTTAAAAAGTCTTAAAAGGCATTGAATTCATTAATCTAATAATAAGGCTTCAATTGGTATTAATTTGACTTAAGTGAATCTTTCAAAACTCTTAAAAAGTACATACATGGGAAATAGGATTTTAGGAATATTGATTTTCTGGTGTTTCTCAAAACTTTTGGTAACATATATTTTTTGTAAAATAATTGAATAAATTCCTCTTCTTAAACTCATCATGATGGGAATCCAAGCAGTAAAATCTCATATGGATAAATAAATGATAAATTAATCTACAGGTGAGAAGAAAAATGTGATTTTTGGGTAGTCTGTCCCTTGAGATAAAGGCTGACGTAATTTCTATTCCTTATCCAGAGTTTTAAAAGTCTTAAAATAATGTATACTGTATGTATGCTGAGCTTTTTTTTAAGCCTATGCTTTCTGGTTGTTTGGATTGCGCAACATTTTAAGGAATATGTTTTCGATGAAATCATGTAAATTATAGGTGTCTCTTACTGTAAAGCTCATCGTCTGACAGCTCATCATCTTCTGCTCTTGAGAGGTATAATTCATTTTAAATACAATGCAACTGAACCATTCAGAGAGCTGCAGTCATTGCTTGCGGCAAGAAATAGTGGAGAGGCAAGTGGCTCATATATTTTTGCTGGGGATAAATGACATTTTAGCGCACAATTCAGTTACTGCTCCTGTGTGTGCATCCGTCTGTATCGATGAGACCTGAAGAACAAGCAGGCCTTCAGATCAGATTTCTGATCAGGAGGTGAGGTCACACGGGGATGGCCCCTAGCACAACTTAAATGACACGCCAGAATTACAGGCGAAATACCTGCTTTTGCATTTTATGTTCACGTGATTTGCATGCGACGAATGACGGCTAGGAGTCAGGTTTGCTCCTGCTTTCTCGATCATGAAGCTCGTAGCATCCTGACTCCGCTGCGCTGCTCTCAGCACTTCTACAGTGTCATGTCTAGGGGATTATATCTTGTCCTCCTGCTCTACACTGTGGGCTTTAGAAATAGTCTCTCTATGCTACATTTGTCATCTCTCAAAATAGGACAAGCTGCTTCATCTCTGTCCAACTATTCACATTTGGTTGGTAGACATGATACCAGGTATCATTCATCTCCATTGAGACATGACATGAAAATTTGACAGTGGTGACCTCAATAACAGGAGTAGCAGTGGGAAATGTTCAGATATGTCAACAGTTTTTTTCACTTATGCTCGTTAGATTTCCAACATGGCAGAGGAGCCCATCACGGTTCAGCGAGGGCTGTCGCAGTGAAGGTTTTTACCCTGCACAATATGCACTACTACCACCGTTTTTGTTTTTTCAAATTACTTCATTTATCCTTGTTTTAGTGAAGTCTACTTGTTAGGATATTATAAGATAGACTTTTTGATGACATGGTTTTAATCAGATTAAATACTTGTTGTAGAGGAGTTAAAAATATTTCAATTTTTTCCTCTTGCATTTCTGTGTCCATTTTCTATTATTCTGTGTCCCTTCTCTGAATTCAAATTTTTTTGTGTGTCTGTGAACGCAGGTGGAGCTGGTCATGACTTTTTTTTTTTCGCTGAGCAGCAGTGACTGACTATCCAGTACATTTGAAGTTTATCTCTGCTTCATCCTTTAAATCAGGAAAAGTACATGCAGATTTAACGTGTGCAGACAGGTTTTGTGGCTGCCAGGCACCACATGGGATTTTAATATAGATTGCTGTTGTTTAAATAGACGGAAAAGTCTAGCTTTATTCAACAGAGAGAGATTGAAACATCATTCATTTCTGAACTGAACAGTCCCCTTAAAACTTCAACATCATTCACTGCAGAAGGTGACAGGTAATCGATGCGGGCAGAAAGTGCGTCTCTAGTAGTATCACAAGTGATGTGTCCTGGTCGAAGCCATTTCCTTTAAGCTCTTGATACTTGTTGCGTGTGACCATGGAAACCATGACACGGTGGTGGTGGGGCTGGAGGAAATGAGCGAGAATACCTAGGTTAATGGGGTAAATGCAGTCACACCAGTCATGTGATGATGTCACATTGGCTGTGCCTCTGACAGTAGCTTTTTTGTTGATGCTTCTTCCTCTGTACTGTTGCCCCTGGCTGTGCTGACTGTGTTATATTTCTTTCCTCTGCAGTAAAAGACATGTCCGGAATGGTTGTCTCAATATATGTTTCTGGCTGCTTGTCATTGCACGAATATGACGTAGACAGTTTGGGGGGAAAAAAAGCAGAAAATAAGACTAAAAATAGGCAGGGCATGAAGAGATTGTCATTGACATATGTGGCAAGGTGTCTTTTTTGCAAACACCAGGCCTTTAGACAGCATATCAGATGTCCAATAACATGGCCTGTTCAGATTTTCTCCCCCACATTTTCTTTTTGTACTCGTCAGATTTTACCAGGTGACCTCCGCGCCTGACTGAGCCTCAATAGTCTGGGAGGTGGGGGATAGTCCGGTGCATCCTGGCACTATCATGTTTCGTCAAGTTGTCAGAAAGAAAGTGGCGAAGCAGGAGAAACAATAGAAGCTACTTTCAGCCGTGTGGGGTGTTCTCATTTGTGTCACAGACTCGCAGCGGTCCCCCTGGGGGAGAGGTGCCCTGCTTTTCCTCACTTTGTAAGAACATCTTAATCCGGACTTTGCTTCAAAAGACCAGGAGTGTTTTTTGGGGGCGTGGGATGGCTGACACCTGTAAAAATAGAAGCGAGGGAACATGGCAGGAAAGGAAAGGTGTTAATGTAAGGCTAAGAGAATAAAGGAAGGCAAAGGATGGGAACCAGAACTACATTTTGAAACCAATAATCAAAAATTGTATCAAGCAGGGTTCATATAGTCATGAAAAACCTTGAAAAGTCATGTAATTTGCAAATAGCAATTTCCAGGCCTAGAAAAGTTTTGGAAAACTAAATATATCCTAAACGTTTTGGAAAAGTTTTGAATTTTGTTTTGCAAACCTGTCTAATAACATAAGATGTGTTCAAGGACTGTTGGAGATTTTAAAATCAAATTTATTGTCAAAAATGTGTATGAACCCTGATCAAGATTCAGTAGAACAAAGTTAATCTGCTAATCCCAACTCTAACCCTAAACCCCTGTTTTTAACCTAACCCTAACTGCAAATCCATGTAAAAAGCAAGTGAGAGCTTTTTTAAGTTTAGAGATTCCTCTGATTTAACTCCAACTCCCTCCCTCTGGGCTTATTGCATTTGCATTTTTTTGGATCTTTACGAAGCCTCAGTGAACATGAACTTTATGCCCACAGCCCCCCTCTCCTCTCTTGTTTTAAAAGATGGGCTCGGCTGCATTCCTCTGCGTAATCCTCTCGAACTGGGCTACACCCTGGGCAGAGCAAACATGTGGAGGGGAATGCATGCGCCGCTGCGGGAGCTGGTGTTCCCCCAGGGTCATTCACAGAGACACAATGAGGCACTGACTTGAGCGTAACGTGGGGCTGCAGCAAACGCGGCATGCTTTGATGAGCCCCATAGGAGACCCCCGCCGCTGACGCTCCTTAAACAGGCCTCCACGTACACAGACACCACGTATGCACGCTCGCTGTCTTTCCCTGTGCAAACCATGCCAAATTTCATTTGATCCACGTGATTTCACCCCAGAGTCGCCCCTAGCTGATCCAAAAAGGTTCCAGAGATAGGAAGAGATAAAAAAGACGGAGGAGGAAGTCTCATGACCCGAGTCCAGTTAGTCAGTCAGTCCCGTGTAGGGAAGGGCTCACTGGAAATGTTTGATAGCAAGAAGAAAAAACACTAAAACTTGGCTGTGATTTTGTTCAAATGAAATAATTTGATCCATCATTGTTCTCCATAACAGACTGTTGAGAGAAGCACTTGAGGCAGTTTGAATAGCTACATCTTTACAGCGCTTTTACAAGGTTTTTGCCGCTCACTCAGAGAAAGTTTCACAGCTTTGTTACTTGTAGTGATTCCTTTTTCACACTTTGACTATACATATTTATTAATTTATTTATTCTTAATCAGTTTTCATCAAGTTCTAGGTCTTAATCCTGTTGGAATCAGCAATTCTAAATCCACCTTTTCCTGTGCAAGCTTACTATTGTACTCTTTTATTAGGGGATGCCCTGATCAACATTTTTTGCCCCCATCGTGATCCAAGTCATTTGATATTGAGTATTTGCAGATACAGCGTCCTTATCTGATACTTGTATAAGCCTGGAAAATAAAGCTGCACAATGCACACTTCAAGTACTTTAAAGTTATTAAAACTAATCCAGTGTCTATGCTTGACAGTTGAATGACTCTGCAACAAAATACAAGAAAAAATGTCTGCATCTAATGGTTTTTTTAAATGTTTTTTTTCTTTTACAAAAAATAGTAAAGTAAACTATAAATATTTGTATTACTATTTATTTTTTTTATATTTTTTTCGAATAACAAAGTAAAAACTAAAATGTGTCTTTAGAAATACCTCTCATATCCACTTAGTGCAGAATTGTGACAAAAGTACAGAACACTATAAATGAGTTATATAATCACATTTCCTATTCATAGTAGTGTTTTAGCTAAACTTTAGCCTTCCCAGTCACAGCAAATAAAAATCACAAATCCGTTTTTTATAGTAAAACTAATTCACTAAAAAATAAACATCAAAAATTTCAATTCCACTTTAAGTTGTGTAGCAGCTGAAGTTAAACATGCAAAAAAATCAGTTTCTATTTATGGGAGTAGCAGGATTACAGTAAAACCTGAATATCTGCTGCAAATCAAGATCCTTGTTCGTTATGCCTGTGACACATCGGCTGTAAACAAACGATTGGGTGGCGCATGTGCTCAAAATAACAATCCCGATCAATTAAAATATGTGTTGATCTGGCCCGTTCCTGAACCTTCAGATCTGATTGGGACATAATATTTACTATTTTTTAATCTGTTTTATCTCTCTGTGATCTCACTGTTTCACTTTTTAAGTTTTTTCATTTTCTGACTTACTGTGATGTAACATTTCCATGTTAGTGTTATCAGTTTAATTGGGCTAAATATTTACAAGGTTATCGATGTTACTGCAGACTGAGAGTATTCCACTGTGCTGCTGTTGATCAGAGAAGTCGATATAGTAGGGTACATGTTGGCATTTTAATTGGGCCACTGGTCTGACCCACATCTTAGTGTGTGTGTGTGTGTGTGTGTCTGTGTGTGTCTGTGTGTGTCAGTGTGTGTGAGACAGAGAGTGTGCTGTGATCCCCAAATTTCACTGTGTCCTTCTGGGTGTAGGTGCAGAGCTGGACTGCAGATACAAGTATTCTTAGAATATTTAGACATTACAGGAAATTAGTTTAATGTAGTAGTATTGTATATTGTTTTTGGACATTTTTATATTTGGTACGATTGATTTGCGCTAGTCCCTTGTATAATTCAGGGTTCCCACGATCATGGAAAACCTGGATCATGGAATATCAAAATCAGATTTTGACACCAAGGACTGGAAAAGTCAAGGATTTAGTGATAATAACTGAAAGTTTTTTAAAAAAGTAATGAAATTTTGTTGTTCATAAAATTGCAACAGTAATCTTTCTTTGATAACCCTCTACGTTATGTAAGGTACAAGATTTTTTTTTTTCTGTCGCTGTCAACTTAACATAGCTCTAATATGCCTTGATGTGTGACGTTTTGTTTACCATCATGTACATATTTTCATTTTCTCCCCGTGCCCTGTCTCTCCCCTCATGTATGCCAGATTGCTAAAATTATGTTCAAATCTGATACGTTTGAAAAATGTCGGGCAAGTGAGGTAAGAAACAAAAAGATAATATGGGCCCTTGAAAAGTCATGGAAAATTTTTAAAAAAATGTTTTCTATGAACATGTGTGGGAATCCTGATAATTGTCTCCTCTCTCCACTCACCTGCTACAAAACTCTCACATTAACAACGTTCTGTACCTGAGGACACTTGAGTCATCACCTATGGGACATTTATTTTGTGTTACAATGTAAAGAAGGGCGATGCAGACGGACACTGCTGCCCTGGGGACAGTCATCAGCAGTGATGCAGAGCTTTTCTCCTGGCCTGAGGAGAAGCTGTGGGCGCAGAGCCCTCCGCCTCTTGCTGAAGCTTCAATTTCAGGTCAAAGACGGTAGCAAAACCAGATCTTGGGTCTTTCTGCCTTGGGGTGCGCTGCAGTCTGATATAGGGAATCAATATTAACATCAGACGGGTTCATAACTGGTTCTTTTATGGTAATTTCATGTTTTGGTACAGTTGGCGTTTACACCTGATGCATGCTGTACCACAGGAACAACATTTAAGACCAACTTTTCATGTTGACACGGATTGGTGTATCATGCCGTGGTACAGTACACAGCTTTCACACAGTATCAAGTGTACTTGGTTGCTGATGTGAAAGCCTCCTTAGACTCCACAAAATCAGTTACATATTTCTTGTTTACCCTCTTTTGAACTGCTTCACCTAGAATGTGTGAAATCCCAGTTTATAAACTTGTGAGCACTGTTGTTTCTGCAGGTTTACAGTGTTTACACTCAGTTTTTGGTTGCAGATCTTGTCCTCCAGCCACAGGAATTTTGGTGAACAGTTCTTCCTCTCAGCGTGGGCAGCCAAACTTAAAATAAGAATGAGTTGTGATACATGGGGAAGGCAGTTTTGTGTCTAATATCAAGCAAGAATATTGAGACACTAGAAAAAGAGCAACATTAAGCATGTATGCATTACATCTCCAGTACTACTACTGTATGGAAGTGACAGAATGTCAGTCCTGTATTCAGTGTATTTCTCAGAGACACTATTTCTATAGTATGACTATATGTGCCTACTCTCTACCACTCTGCTAATACACAGCCTCTGTCATATCATATAATGGAGCTCTACTTTTGAACTTGAACTCCATTATATCTTCTCTATACACCACAAAATGTATGTCAGATTGAATAGTAGGTGTTCGTCGCCCAATGAGCCGCCTGCAACATGATGGAGAGAATGAGCAGTGAAAAATCTGCCCATCTGCTGCGCCAGTGTCTCACCTGGTCTCAATTCACCCACTCTCTCTGAGTCATCCTCTTTTTCCATCTCTCCCTGCTGCCCACAGTGCTGATAAAGTACTAGAATCTCTGCAATCTTTTTTTTCCCTCTTGCTGTTAAAAACCCCCCAAAAAAACTTAAATCAGTGCTGCAGAATCAATGCCATCCTCACATTGGGTGATTTTAAAGCCAGCTGGACTCAAACTCCCTTACTGCTGCAGTTGCTGTTGTGAGCACCTCTGCAGTAAAGCTGGAAGCAGATCTATGGCGAGGCAGGCAGGAGGCTGGCTGCGTGCTTGACCTTTAGTATTGGTCTCATTAATTATTGATACGTAGATTCATCATTGCTCATCAGAGACAGACTCAGGTCGTCCTAATCTAATATCTACTGAGAGGAGCATTTATGTGTCTGCTTTGTTCTGCTTTGCATGATTTTATTTAAAAATGTATATCATGCTTGGGAAATCAATAGGCTTGTGTTTTTCCTGGAAAGGCCAGAGATGCCTACTGCTCACCGCAGTATGTCCCTTGTGTTGCCAGTATACAGAAGCATATGGTGTCTTCTGTGGCCCACATTAAACATTGAAATTAATCGTTGACTGCTCCTGCCAGGCTTGTTTTAATTCTCCTCTGATTATAAAATGGACAAACTTACAAAGACAGAGCTCAAGATGCTCCACCCAGCCACCCACCCCCCCTACACACACACACACACCCACACACACACACACACACACACACACACACACACACACACACACACACACATACACACCTAGGGAGCTACAAACAGTTAGACAGACAGGCCCAGCTGTCTCCCAGGGGCCAGCCTTTATAATGAGACAGAGATCTTCTTAATTGGCTCCGTCTAATGAGGCAACAGAAATGCAATCTTTAGGGGCCCTACACCAGAATGGGTTCTCTCTACCTTTTTTGTTTAAATGACTATTAGTCTGTGTCAAACAGGCTGTTGTAAAGCAGCCATAGCATGTCATACCAATCCCATGTGAAGATGTGTCAGTGCAGAAAATGCTTAAGCCTGTACGTTGCAGTGTTGGTGTCAAAATAATTCTACGTTCAGTTTTTCCACAAATTCAGAGGTAGGGAGAACAACAGCAAACTCTTTCTTTCTTTTTTTAAAATGTGTGTGCGTCCCTTTGTATCACTCTGCGTCTTTTTTTCTCAGCTGCAATTTGTGACTTGCAGGGTGCATAATTGATCTGTCGATCCGATAAGATCAGATCAATGGATAATAGAAAGCTGCAACTGAATCCAAACTGTTAAACCCAGAAGAATGAACGGGTAGTTTAGCTTCAATCAGCCTAATGTTTTGCTGCTTAATACGTGGCGGCAGATGTTTTAATTGTGGTTGGCCGCTACAAATAAATGAATGTGTGGAAAACCCTTTCTTCCATTGTTATTGAGCCATGTGAACATTTGTCTGTGTGGTGTTTATTCCGCTCCCCTTTCACCGTGATTGGATGGATTGGTAAAAAGTGACAGTGACAAGCGGCTGCAATGTTTTACCCAATTTTGAATATTTGTTAACGCTTAGCGACGAGAAGAAAAATGTAACACGTGCAGCGCTCAGCTCAGCATAGACGCTCAGAGCCTAATCATGCTGCTGGCATTTCTTGCAAAGTATCCCATCAACAAAAGAAAACGATAAAGCATGAACATAGTGGTAGTGTTGGTTGCTTGTTAGCCCCTGCAATTGGCTTGTCAATAGTGTTGTATTGCAATACTGCTGTTATCAGGACAGCCCAACGGTGAAGTTAAGCTTGAGATTAAGGTCAACTTTCAGTGCACCTGATGTTCTGCTGCTGTGTTTGTGCCCAGAGTACACTCTGCTCTCCAAGAGTGTGGTGCAGTGCATAACTGAATATATTTCAACAGCACTGCTAATGATCAGTCCAGCTTCTAAATGAGAAAATCTATTTGTGGTGGCTGACATTATAATTGTGGCAGGCTGCCACAAAGAAGTGATTGTGTGGGAAACCCTGACATTAATGAAGTGAGGAGTGTAAACTGCACCGACTGTGACTGACATGCGCCTGCCGTCGTAAAAGCATGTCAGAGTGACAATGGAGTGTGGCCTCTGCAAACTCATTCCCTCCTCCTACAGTTGAAGTGCTCTTGTTCTGACTCATTTTATTCAGACCCGACAGGATGCAGTGATGGACTCCGCGGTAAAAGTGAGACCTGCTGTAATTTCTCAGCTCCCTATGCTGCGCCTGAGATGGAGACCACTATCTCCAAACTAGCACTTAAAAAGCTGCTGCTTTCTTCCCGCACACTTTAAATTATAATTTGCACCCTCACCGTACACATAATGAAGAGGCAATCATTAACTCATTAGATTGAGGATAAAGATTGAATCGGAGTGATGAAATAATGTAGGTGTCTGAAAATGCCTGATTACCCCAAAACAATGCTGTTGTTGCAGTCGGTGCCATGAGGTTACAGTACACAATTTATTCAAGGCCAATCTAACTTTCCTCAGAAACGTCAGGCTTAATAGGCTGGAGCGGAGCTGCTCCAAATTGGGGTAATCTGATAGAGTTCGCCTGGATGAAAGTCTTGGAGTCGGTGTAAATGTCTCTTGTTTAGTGAATGAAAGGCTTACAGCTGTCTAGTTAGAGGGAAAGCTGGGTATTGTTGCAAATGTTTTCATACTAATACACACACTGCTAATTCAGACTTGATGCCGCTTCTTGAATGAATGATTTATTGATGTGCCTTTTGTTCAGCTGAGCTCAGTATAAATTCCCACAACAACAATATAACTTGGTGTCTCTTATTAAAGCATAAATCGTAGTTTTGGACGTCATTCCTGTTAGGATGGTAATATATTCTAGGGATGCACTGTGCTGATATCGGATGTCAGGCCAAAACTAGGGTTGGATATCATTTGTTTTTGAGCTGATACTGGGACCAGTGCCCAACTTTACCTTTTTCTGTTACTTATTTTTTTCTGTAGTGACATTTCATTTTTGAACAAGCTGCAGTGGTGAAACACAATTCTGCTCTCATGCACCTTTCTAATCACACATAGACCTAGTCTTCTGTCTTTGTCTGTCTGCTTGTTTGCTGTTTATTCTGCCATCATGTTGGTGACATTCTAAACAAAACAGGCAATATGGAGGTCAGCAATGTCCATATATTGTACGATAAGTGGTAACACACCAAGTTTATTTGTGAGATCTGTGAATGCAGTGACGCTTAAAAATATTTTTGGATACCCCAAAACATGCATGGTAATGTGCTATCCGACTGCAGATTGTTTTACAGTAATACCCGGTTGAAGCTCAGGGTATTATTCGTATCACACCCATCTCCCTTTGCCCCGACCACACGGGGTGGTCATACCATAAAGGTCAACTTTAGGTCAAAGCCGCATATCTGTGCCCGTGTGTATGTCTGTGTGTGTGTGTGTGTGTGTGTGTGTTTGGTCCGACAGGAGGGCACGCAAAGTTCATGGACGAAAGTGAGATGGCCAATTTCACACCCAGCAGATGCCTGCACCAGTGACCCGCAGCGACAGGTGGGGGACACTAATTGGCAGCGCGCACCGCCACAGAGTAGGGCGAACCCATGGTGGGTGAGGGAATGAGGAGGGGGAGAGAAGTGGGACCAGTGGGGGGTGTTAATCAGCACCGCAATTGCTGTTTCAAACCATTAAAACATCCATGATAGGAGGAGGTTTAATGATTGCACACAATACTGGTAGCAATTTATTCTTGCTTTTTTTTTTTTTACCAAACAACCAACCATTTGATGGTTGACAAACAAACAGATGTCACCTCTGAAAACTACTCTCTGATGCCACTCTGTTTGTGTTTCCTAAGCTCTGACTCTCCTTTTAACTCATTCACCCCACAGAGCCAAGGCTCACCTGAGAGAAAACAGCAGAAAGAGCAGGGTGATGACATGGGTGAATAGCAAGATCAATATGTTTACCTGCATCCGGCGATTTTTAGATAAAACACACCCCGCCTGCAGCTCAGAGGCTGTTTGAGCCACTGTACCCTGGTTTATTGATCTCAAGTCTTGTACCAAAGGGCACTTATTTCTTTAACCAAGTATGAACACTCATTCAGCCCTCTCTTCTTTAGTGTTCAGCTTTATAAGGACTGTTTTCATCATCTCCATGTGGGATGAGAGTCTCCTCAGCCCAGGGGAGAGAGCATCCTCAGAGGCCTCATCATCACAACCAACAAACAACATGCTGATCCAGGCAACGCTGCACCCTTATTCCATTTGGTTGTATATAGCAACCATTGAATGCACATGCCATTTGTGCTTTCCCATTTATTGTTTTGTAATATCTTATTTATTACATCTTAATTTATCTGCAAGAAACAAGCATACTGAGACTAGAGCCTGAGCAATACTGGATATTTGGGGCCTATGCAGATACAGATACTGGCAACCACCTTGTTTAAGACACATAAAAGCTTCAAGGTTTGTATCAACTGACATTTTATGTCGTAAAACAACGTCTAAAAGTCTGGTAAGCTAGTTTTAACCACAGACCTTATTTAACCCTTTGATACCTTAGCAATTGGCTTGATTTTTTCGAATGGCAGCAATGAGAAACAAAAAATGACCCCAAAATAGGCAAGAAAGTAGTCAAAAGTTATAAGAAAATTACAGGAAATAATAAAACAAAGACAACAGTAAATTAATAATTATCTCAATTGTAGTAATACGAGTAATATTAATACTTATGATATTAATAATAAAACATTTTTTTTTTTTTGCTGGAACTGAATTTGAAACATAGATTTACAATAATTATAAATATATCTTTATTGTCATTTTTCATTGTTATCTAATAATTTTGTAATGATTCTCTCTCTTAATAATTTTCAGGTAATTTTTTTATCACCTTTTACTAATTTTGCACTTTGGGGGACATTTCTTGTTGCAGAATGGCTTTTATTTCCGTTTTCTTTTAAGAAGAAAAATGTTTCAAAGGTTTTAATGCTTATCAAAAGTGTCTGAATACAGCACAAGAAATATTTTTTAAAAAACCACTGACTTTGAAACAAAGGAACAGGAAGTGCTAAAATACCAACTAATTTCAGGCCTTTAGGACTCATTACTGGGGCACTCATTTAAATGATGACAAATTACTCCGAGAATCTCTCTGCATTGTGCTCTGTTAATAATATACTTTTCACGTCATGAGTATTGGACAACAAATAGGACAATGCTGATATATCTGCAAAGGGCCAATATCTTCAGATAAAATCGTCTGACCTATACATCAGTCAGACTTTAACTCAGACGTATAAATAACTTTAGTGAAAATTGGGGTGATGTTTTATTACTTTAGGGAAAAAGACAGCACAACTTCTCATAGTGTATACAGGACTAACTGTGTTATATCCCAAATATGATCAAAGACAAGATGAGATAGTGTGCCTCTAAATTCTCACTTGAGTAACCGGGCTCTCCAGTTTCTCTGTAGTCTGAATTATGAACCTACAACCCTCAACTTTTTTTTTTTGTCAGCAGCCAAAAGCTTTAATCTCAAAACTGGAGAGTAAGCAGCCATACAACATTTCTGGCCCTATCTGCTGAGTGTGTTAGAAAGAGGCTTTGATGAATAGATCTGCTCTCTCCCTTCCATCTCATTATCCTGCTTTATCTGTTTTATGGATTTACACAACTCCTCAACACGCTCTGACACACGGTCGATAGTGTCAGTGGAGAAAGAAGATGTAGGCTAGCCTTTTTTTTCTCTCTTTCTTTTTTTTTTTACTATGTCGCATTGTTTGTTTAATTTCTCTCATTAGCTTTTGTGTTATTCTTGGAGCGCTGCAGAGAAGTGGCAGCTTTGATCACCAGAGACTGATTGAAATTGAGGTATCTGTTCACAAAATTAGGAAATTAAAATAGGGCCTACTGCTGTTTCCTCTCTGGGCTGTGGCACAGTTCTTCTCGAACTAGGCCATCAATATCATGTAACCTATTTCTATGAAATCCTCCACTAACAGTTGAAGTTCCAGGCGGCTATAGGACTGCTGTCATATCGGTGCAAAGCTGACAAGTTCTGTCTTCTCAGCATAGGGAAATGACAGCTTGTCAAAAGCAGCCTAATGCCTCAGTCTTTTAGCTGTGACTCACCTATCATAACAGACTGAGAGGTGGCATTGTCATAGCTGAGCCTTTCTCGTGGGTGTGTGTTTGGAGAAGTGTGTATCTGTCGGAGAGTGTTGCTTTACTTGAGATGTGCTGAATGTGTGTGAGTGCTGGCGTGATCATGTGTGCACCTGTCACCTACATATCTATGTTCCTGTATATGTTTATGTTTATGTGTGCGTGTGTGTATGTGTGTGTGTTTGCACAGATTAGAGGAGCTCTGTAGGGTGGGTTTCATGTCTCAGCAGGTCACAGATGATCAGATTAACTGAAGCAGGGCTCCAGCCTCCAGCTGGATTAGCAGCGGGGAATCTGCAGGTGTCTCACAACGGTGCCACTGCAGCCACACTTTGACCAGCACCTCCCCAAAACTTTGTTAAAATACCAACATGCAAATATCCAGCATGTGTTGTACTGTGTAATCTACTTTTAAATTGCCTGTGACTACATAAAAGCTCCCATTATAGAAACCCATCAACCATTGTGACAGATGAAGAAAAACTTAATAACTTGCATTACAGTTTAAAGGATTATAGTTTAGTCACTGCAATGTAGGCACATTTAGAGCATAAAAAGGATATTTCGCCAATTTTTAACCAGCTTTGTACCAGCACAATGTGGGAAATATGAGTAGATAAACCAGGATCAACTTTTTTCCATCAATTAAATCTAATAGAAGAGTAGATTTAATCTAAATTAAATGCAGGAAACTTGATTCCCCATTACACCTGTGGATGCATTTATTGGTCTGATATGGCGCATAGCATTCTGGTAGTTGTAAGTGTTCTACCTTTTCAGAAAAAGCACTCTTTTTGTCTGTTTTCTTTTTTCCCTTTTTTTATTAGTGAATGCAGAAGGGCAGTACAGCAAACAGACAAAAACAACAACAAACATACAAAGAAATGATGAAGCATGGTGGTGTTCTTGCTGTTACTAATATGTCTGTTTCTCTGGTCATTTAGCACCATTTTCAAAAGTATTTGCATCTCTCTACTGCATAAATGGCCTAGTTTCATGCGAGGGCCCCTTTTTATATTGGTAAAATACTTCTTAAATAAGAAAAATGAAGGTTTTATAGAGTGCCCTCTCAATTGATTGCAGTGGACTTTATTGTTTTTGATTGAGGCTGTTAGAATACATGACGTCTGCCATGCATTCAGCACCAGTCTTAACACCATGGTCTTGGTGTTACATTTACACATAGCACATTTGTAATCATCACGTTGAGTGCAGGCAAATATTATTTAACGTCACCTCAGACTGCACTAGCTGCATCTAACTGCTCGCTCGCTGCAGTGCCGCTGCTGTGTAGTGTCAGCACTAGCATGTGCTAACTGCTGCACACAACACTCTGCAGCTATTCTGAGACGTCACCACAATGACTTCCAAGGAAACAGTGTGAGCCAAAGGAAAGATTGACGAAATGTTAAACCCAGTCGCTTTAGACACTCGGGTGTGGACACACAGCCTTTATTACACATGTGAGATGGAGCTGGGAGTGTTACCCCTTTGGGTCTAACATTTTTATGTCACCTTTATCCCCCCTCCCCGTAGCGCTACTCCTCCCTCTCTCCTTGGGTAATCTGAGGCGCGTCAGCAGCAGTTCTACCCCTCCATCTGTGGGATTACAGCTGGTGAAACAAAGGCACTTAATTACTGCTGAGGCAACACAGTCTTACATGTATATATGTGTGGCTATTGTTTTGTAATTACCTGGTCTCTGTCCTTTGCACTAAGGGTATTTTGTTTTATTCCCTCACATTAACACTAAGTAGCCAGGTCAAATATACTTGATTACTTTATTTTCACAATTGAAAGGGATTCTGAGGCTGGGCTACTTCTGCTTCACATTTAAATTACGTGTTCTTGCCAGGGTTGGGCGGGTGTTAACATTTTTGGACTAGCTTGATAGTAATTATAACACCGGGCCGGACTGGTTTTAAGACTATATGTCACACTTCACTCTGCTCAAGCATCCGACTATCACGTCACAACACTGAACATTGGAGCTCTCTGTCCACACAGAATCTCTGAATATGCACTTCTTATACAATATGTAATCAAACCATGTAACTATCAGCTGTACTGCACTCTAGATCATATTGGAGACGCAGCCTCTTAAAAGATAAGTGCGTAGCCTATGTGCTGTCTTCCTACGTTTGTTTTTTGAAACAGAAAATATGTTTTGTATTGTGAAAGTTATTGAAAAAGACAAAATAAAGCCAACAGCAAGCAGGTTGTTTTTAGAGATAAAACTTTCAACTCCCCAGCAATCTCCCTCCAGCCAGCTTCCACCTTAGGTAGATTTCTGTTTGGAAGTTAGGAAGCATTGTATACCGAATTCCTCATTTCAGTGTCATGAATCAACTGTTCCACATCCATTGCAGCTCTTTCAAAGTGACAGAAATGAACAGAAACATATTGTACAACACAAATGCAAGTCAAAATAGTTCACCATGTCAGACACAGCCAGTCAGGACATTCCTTTCATCGACTCCAGATCCAAATTGTTGTCTGCTCAATCTGCCAGTCAATAGTGGCTCTGTTAGCCTGTTTATATAGAAAGAAAATATTTAAATCATCTTGTCATAATGCTTATTAAAAATGCAGTACAAAGAAGTAGGCTGAAGTACAGTTTTCACAACATTCAACTCAGGCTGGGCGATAAAACAATAGAAATAGTTATCACGATACAGTTTTCCTCGAAAGAAATATCGCACGTTTGCTGAATGTTCAATACAATTAAGCCATGCACATATTGAAAGAGGGGGGCAGTAATGCGCCTTAAACGCTTTTACCATGGTAACTTTTCTGGGCATATCGCCCAGCCCTGTGCTCAACCAGTTTAAATTTGTACACCAGACAACCTGAAAAATTCCACCCAACTCTAGGTCTGAACCACTCTTCGCCACTGCTTCATGGTTTCCATTACCAACCCAGATGTAAGCAAAAAGCCTTTGGCTATCATTTCATAATGGATTTTCAGTGTTTCCTGGTGTCCTGGAGCCTCACAGCTTCAAACAGATCCATTAGTCCAAACGGATCCATTAGAGCCCAAAAACAAAACAGGATCCTTAAGAGGGAGCATTCTCTATGTTTGAGGATGAAGGGAAGCCCTGTCCATGTGCATCCAGCGCCTCGCTACTTTACCGGGTGCAAGGATCACTGGGTCTGCTCTTAGCACTGCGGGGTCTGTCCAGTTGGTGTCTTATACTTGGAGGCTTTCTCAAAAATGGTCCCCTTATGACCTGGTATAGCTGACCCATAACCAGCGGTTAGTGCCCCTTGAAAAGAGATTCTTTTTGAGCAAAAAGAAAAAAGGAAAGGGGGAGTAATACTTTTTTTATTGACGCCATAGAAGAAGACCGACGGCAAAAATGGGGGACATGGTGGAAAATGGAAAAGCCAACTTACATGTTTCATCTTCTAAATGTGGCAGTGAGGCATAACTTCCTGGAACCGCTCATTCCAGGATCAGTTCCAGCAGTTGTTGCAAGCCAAGAAATGCTCTTATTTGGCTATTTATAACCACAAATATGAATATCTGTAAACAAAGCTCAAAGCCAAAGGATAAGAGTGAGCCATGCATATTTCCCAACAATGCAAATGATAGAGCATTAAATGCAGGATGTAAATGCTACGCTGCGAGGACAAGGCATTGATGGAGAAAGAAAAAAAAGAGATATGAGGAACACTGAGAGACAAGGAGAGAGAGCGAGTGCCTGTCCAACCCCCCTCCTTCTCTGGTCAGCAGGGATACAACAGGTTCTTCGGCTATGCTCTAAGGGGATTACACATATCACAGGCTTCATGTCAGAAAAATTAGTGTCAGTTTCTCAGAGCCGCCCTCCTCCTCTCGCGCTGAGAAGGACAATCGGATAAACTGGGGGGGAAGAAGACTTTGCTACAGTTTCTCTGTAGGGTATCCAGAAATATACCAGTCAAATTACAATAAACAAGTCGTCTATGTGGGTACTGTAAGTCTGTCCCTTTGGAAGATATACTAGTGTCTTTTCAGTGTCATGCTTCATTTTGCTGACCTCAGGGTGCCACTGCACTGTTTCCCACAGAAATGCACACTGGAATAAAATAAAATGGGTTGTTTTTTGGGAGGGAGTAAACATCCAGTTTCATTTGTCTTGTGTCCCTATCCCATTTTCAAAACCATTCTGTGTCCCTCCTCTAAATTTAGATGTTTTTTTGCGGGATCATGAATGCAGTGCAGGCAGTGAAGTGAACGGTTAAGTTTTACTTTCACTGCGCCTTTTTTTTTTTTTCTTTTAAATGTGTGTGTTCCTTTGTACCACTCTGTGTCTCCTTTCCGAATTCTGATGTTTTGTGAATGCTGCACAAGTGGAGCTCATCGTGATTGTTTTTTCCCTCCGCAGTTTTAGGAGGTTGAGTCATGATGTGGATAATAAATCCATCAGTTTGGTTGATTGATAAATTAGACGAGCAGCCACTGCAGAGGCAAGTGAAAGCAAACTTTCACACTGCATTTAACAGTTACATTTAACTTTGTGTTGTGCAGTGAGGAGTTTGTGTTGCGGGATGGATAATTAATCCATTAATCTGGTCTGAGCTGATCAGATTTATTTATGAGAGGAGCAGCCGCTGCAGAGGTGAGTGAAAGCAAACCTCTCAACAGCAAAGAACAGTAAAGTTTCACTTTATTGTGCCTTGCAGTCTGCTGCTCCGTCTATGCCCAGAGTACGCTCTGCATAGCTGGTGCAATAAATAACCGAACGGTATACATATATTCTTTTGCCCTCCTCATGAATGGTCCAACTCCAAAAATATAACATCAGTAGGTGGCGGCAGATGTGTAGGAAACCCTGCACTGCCTCCACAGCCCTGATGGTGCATTCAGCTGCTGCTTGTCTTGTGCTGACCATTCAACTTTAAATCTGTTTTTCCAAAGATCCTCCTCTATAATTGTTTTTTTCTGGATCTGCCAATACTGCCAGTCACGCTGTCATTGATCATGTCACTGAGCGCTGTGCTAGCATCAGAGAGACATCCCAATGGCTTGGACATCTAAAGCCTACCCAGCTTTCTAAAAAAAGGAGGCTTACTGGAGAAACGCATGCACACACACTTCCCAGATTCCCAAGATTTCTATGTTTGAAGTGTTGATGCAGCTCTTTTCCAGTGTGTCTATCTTGGATAATCACCAGGGCTCTAGCTTTCCTATTAAGGGCAATTGAGACCACAGGGATGTAATCTAACGTCGCTTTTACGAGGGCATTTACAGCTCCTCTGTCGGCCACAGCCTATAGGCAGCCACTCTCTGTCTCCAGCAGGCCCCGAGGATAGAGCGCCCATTGAGGGCAAAATGCAAATGTTACAGTCGTGAACGGAGGGGCCCACAACTGAAGCGCTATTCTGCCGAAGGGGGTGGAAGACTGGCTCTCTGTGTCTGTGCCACCCACAGACACACAACAGTCATCACTCTGACCATTCAGGCAGGCTGATGAAGGAGGTGGGGGGTCGGGGGTTTCTGCTGCTGATGAAGATGGCAGCGTTAAGCCCAGTCAGGGGACGCTAATGCCAGTTATAAATGGACCACTTGGGCCAGTTTGTTTCCTGTAAATGTGTTATATTCTGGGGATCTAATTATGCTTCTCAGACTCAGGACCAGTTCCACGAGGGGTTATAGATTAACCCTTTGAAACCTGCAGCAATATCACCTTTCTTGTTCTGGTTTTAGATGCCTTTTACAAGTATTTAAACCTTTGCGCCCTGAGCAAATTGTTGGGATTTCTCTCAAAAACGTAGAAAAAAAGGCAATAAGCAATTTGGTAAGAAATGTTCCACAAGTTGCAAGAATTTGATGTATTTAAAAAAGTATTTTTTAAAAAGCTAGGGAAGCAATGAAAAGCTGTGGAAAATCTATTCTGACAATTCTCATTATTTCATATTTAATATAATGTTACAGAATTATTATAATTGTTCAAGCATTTTTTCAAAAGTCATATCTTTTTGGTTTTTTAAACTTTCTTTTTTAATAATTTTCAGGTAATTTTCTTGTTCTTTACTAAATTATCACTAATTTTGGGGTAATCTCCTTTTGTTGCTCATTGCCTTCTTTACATGCTTTTGAAAGAAGTCAGGCAAATTCACTCAGGTTTCAAAGGGTTGATAACAGCTTTTGTTTAAACGTATTTATTGCTATAATCGCAGTGGTATTTATCATAGGGGTAAAATGTTTTTGATTTTGCCTTCTGTCACATTTTTCTTCCTTAAAGGGAAAAATCACAGCTGTGTCAGCAAGGTACAGCTGACTCACAAGACATACTTCTTGTTCATCTGTGTCTGGTTTACATTATGAACATATTAATTCTGATGTCGTCTGCAGGCAGCGGAAAGACATCTAGACATTGAAAACATTATTAGAGGCCAGCTCAAGTACAAGCAAGTGGGTCACAGGCAGTTCAAAATGTATATGGTCGGAGGATGAATGTTTCCCAGAGTGTTTTTCAGTCTGCTCAGTTGCCATAGTTGGAGCACTGCGGCTGATAGTTATGTTGTTTTTGGGCAGGAGAAATGTTGTACCCTCCTCAGCACTCTGTCACTGTGTTTGGATGGATTGGGGCTTTTTGTGTGTGTTTTGTGTTCTCATGCCAGTGTGTTTACTGTGGCAAAAGTTTGCCTTGATTTTTCCCTCTCTCTCTGTCTTTGCTAAAGGTCTGTCAACTGAACACTGTGTGCCAGTGATCTGGAGCGTGATCAGTGGGATACTGAGGGAAATTAATTAATTTTTTTCTTTTTGATGGCATGCATGACAACTAGGATAAACTGTTTAGGGTTCCAAGTACAAAACGTTTTCATTAAAGATGAATCTGCAGATTGCTCTCTACAATTAATCTATTCATTGTGTAGTCAGAAAGCAGATTTGCTGATAGTTGAAATTGCTCATTTTATCAGACCAACAGCTCAAAAAAGGCAAAGATTTTCATTTTACAATGACACAAAGAAAAGCAGCAAACTGGAAACAGAATGAATTTTTTTTTTAGTTAATACATTAGTGAAACAATTCATTGATTATGAAAATCACTGTTTATTATTCAGCAGAACATTAGTTCAACCAGTTCATCATATGGTCTTATCCAGGGTGGGAAGGTTACTTTTGAAATGAAATGGGTTACAGATTACAAGTTACTCTGGTAAAAATCTAAGTACTAATGTCACTATTTTAATTACTATTTTAATTACTACTTAAAGAAATGTAACAAAATACTAGATTCACCAATTTTGATGTTCTGGGCCAATACCTATGTTTCAATACTGTTGTTTATTTTGTTTTTGTTGTTATTTTGTTTGGTTATTTGTACCTGACTGTTTCAGTTTGGGGATGTTAGTCTAGAGGATGTTAGTCTTAAGCCTTGCTTTTAACCTACGCAAATTAATGTGACACAACAGAAAAACATTGGCCACCGGCGTCTGTGAATGCCGTCTTATTTGCAGCCATTAAGGCGAATATCGGCTGCTTCTGATGTTCAGTTGATAAATTGATGCCTCCCTACCTCTTAAATTTGATTACTTTTTGATGACTTTTCCTATATGATTGATTGTGGTTACATTAACCTATCAGATGTTGACATTTAGCTTTTCGTTGTTGACAGTGTTTTCACAGTTGGTTAAAAAGCTTTACACTCTACAGTAATGTTAGAATCCTTTTATCATTTCAGAGGGATATTATTGTTGAATTTCCAGCACTAAAAGGCGGTCTTTTGCGAAGAAACACATGTTGGCAGTGTCGGCAGACTTATTTTGCTAAAAAATCAATGCTAATTGATTTGATTGGCAGACGAGAGGTGATGCAAATTCAAACAGCAGAACCAATCAAAAACAACGCTCAAAATTTGAGCGTGTATAAATGGAGCCTGTCTGGACATAGAGACAGCTCCCTGTAAGCCATCTTTCTCTTGGAATCGAAAAGATGCAGAGCAACACAATAAATGTTATATTCTACATATGAGCTTTTGACTGAATAGAATTTATTTGGATGCAGTCAAACTGTAATTTCATTACATATTTTTGGGGGCTGTTGGTATTAATGAGTTAATTGCGATTTTAAAGCTGAAGTGTGATATGAAACT